>NC_089589.1:108635959-108991210 GCF_019320115.1 Miscanthus floridulus | reverse complement strand
GGAGATAGGATAGTGTTCTCCTGTGGCCGGCCCGAGAGTAGCACGAAGTACGGAACGGTCAGGAGTCAGGAGTTGAGGAGAGACACTGACACACGATTTGCTTGTAATGATTGCCGGAGGGGGCTTGACTTCTGTTGCTTGGTCGTAAATGATCATGGATTATAAGTCAGAACAATATTTTTCTCTTCTACCAAACCAGTCAGCAGTAATAATCCACGATCGTTTCGTCCGAAACGAACAGCCTGATCTGCATCGCATGCGTTGACCGGGCCTGCCGCCAAAGCCAAGGCGTATATGGGCACGCGCGTCCGAAATGATGAACAAAATCGATGGGTTTGCTGTCGATGGATCCAGTGACGACTGACCACGCTCTCAGGTTCAGCCGGTCAGGGTATGGGGCTGGCCGACTGGTGGGCTGCCTTTTAGATCCTCCGTCCTTGTGCGTGGTGGAGATGGGTTCAGGCATTCGCATTCAGCTGGCCCGGTTGAAGATCGCGCAATGGAGAACCAGGACATGACTCAACGCCGCCCGCCCGCCGAACGAGTGAAGATCGCACGGTCACCTCTTGTAAATTGGGCACAGATTAGTTGAGCTACTTTGGGCAATCAAATATTGGCTCCAAACAAAACGCTCCTCTGATCTGTTCAACGGTCAACGTACAAAATTTAGCTTAGCTATTAGGCTGCTGGGCCTTGAACCAAAACGTGCCCCACCCGGCCCATTCCTCTCCCAACCATAGATCAAACAGAGGCGACAAGCCGACAACGCCCCATTGGGCTATGTATAGAGACTTCGCGCAGAGGCGACAAAGCCCCATTGGACTAGCAACCTATTCGGCAGGCCGTAAACAATCGTATACGATCGTGAATTATAAGCTGGAACCGTATTTTTCTCTCACACCAAACCAGCCAAACCAACCAGCAGTAAATAATCCACGATCCAGCCCAGTCAGCCGAACAGGCTGTAGACTCTCTCGAAGCGTCCGTTCCCTAGGAACAGTTGAGACAGGCGATTAAGAGACGATCGATTTCGGCTCTCACCGCTGGATTCGCCGGTTTTCCTCACCGCCGGTGACCTCTGGGGCGCAAGTGTGCAGGAGAAACTGGGGATCCGGTGGGTGATGTATATATTCTCTCCAAATAGAGTGGTTTTAGTTAGGTTTAGGGTTAGATTACCATTGACTCTGGTCATGGCGAGCGAGTCTTGGTGGTGTCTGAGGTATATGTGGTGCACGGCGATGATATCTTTTGCGGGGGCCTCGACTTCGGTGGGTTTATCATCGTTTTCCTCTTATGCGTCGATGTTCTTTTTTCCCTGTGTTTTTCTTGGTGCCGTCGATGCCCATGATGCCAAGGACAGCGCTGGCCTCGTAAACCAGAACGTGGCGATGAACATGTGGAGAAGCTTTTGGTGTGTTTTGTTCCTCCAAGTCAGTTCTGGTATTTTCGGGATTCTTCTTGTGAGGTTTGTTGTCCAACTTCCCATGTGTTTGGGTTGGTGTATTTTGATCCCCCTTGCGTGTCTGTTGTTCGTCGTCTGGAGTTGGCCGGTGAGGCAAGTGGCGTCAGATTCTGGCGACGATGAGGAAACAGCAATCTGCCGTTGGCCGATGCGGTCAACGAATCAACAGCACGTCTTTGACGTGTCACTTATGGGCTCTTTAAACTTTGAAGATTCTTCGTCGATCTGGAAATTGGCCAGGAGCTTCATACTTAGTCTTCTTCATTGCGGGAGGTGGAGAAGGATAGGCGTGCGGCAACAAAGGTCGACGACGGCGAAGAACACGGGTGCTCATCAAGAGGATCTAGCTGTTATTTCTCTTTTCTTGTGGAGTGCCCCGTCAGGGAGATGGATGTAAAAGTTCTTTTACTTTATTAATAAAATCCAACCTTTCTCTCTAAAAAAAAAAGCCCCAATGGACTATGTACGGAGACTTCACGCATCCACGCGCGTTGGAGAACCCAACATTTGGTTTTCCCTCAAATGTGTCGTGCACTAGCTTTGGTCACAAAATTGATGACCATGGTTTTGACCAACTTTAGCTACTATAAAACGAGCTAGCATTGGCCAAATAAAAGGGCTACCAAAAGTAGTCAAAATTTGGCTTAACACCCTTTGGCACACTTGCATAACCAACTGCTCCATCCGTCCCAAAATATCTATCGTTTTCGCTTCTCGAGAAGCAACTTTGACAAAATATATTAAAAACATTAATATTTATGGTACATAATTGGTATCATTGGAACGAACTTTGAATCTAGTTTTTTAATAAATTTATTTAAAGATATAAATGTTGCACGTATTTTCTATAAATCGAGTCAAACTTTGTGGCAAAAAAAAAAACAGATAATTTGGTAACCCTTAATCCGACGATGCCACGTCCGGCACCTGTACATGTCCGTGGCAGCCAGGTCGCACTCACACATTGATATCGGTCGTTGTGGCAACGCTCGTTTGAGGACCTGCAAGTGCGCTCGCTGACCACAGCGAAGTGCTCTTCCCTAAGGGCTTGCAGGCACCTCTGCCTAGAGGCGTAGTACGTTGCTACGGGCGTGTTTGGTTGGGGGCATGTTTAGTTGCTTTCAACTCCCAACTTTCACACTATGCTAAAAGAAGATTTTCCGTCACATCAAACTTGTGGTACATACATGGAGTATTAAATGTAGACGAAATAAAAAACTAATTACACAGTTAGGTTGTACTTTGCGAGACGAACGTTTTGAATCTAATTAGTCAACGTTTGGACAATTATTACCAAATACAAACGAAATACTACAGTGTTGCACAGTGTTTCAGCGGCGCCGAATCCGTCGAACTAAACGTGGCCTTGGTTTGCCTCACCTCGCCTCGCTTGCGGCGTAGGAAACGAGGAGCTCGCCCCGCTCTCCGGCAAAAGCTAGGAAACAGCTAGCTAGCATAGACTCCAAAAAAAAGACTAACCCGGCAGCCAAACCGCAGATGCAGTCTGATTCCTCACTGGGCAAGAAAAGGACTGTCCTGGCTGCGAAACCAAACGTGCCCTACGTTGCCGATCTGGCGATCTTCCATGTCCATGCAACGGGGTGGGCACCCTCGATAGCGCGAAGGCGGACGACAGGGTCATAGGCCCGGATGTGAATTATCGTAGCGTGTTCCTAGATGACTGGCTAATGAGGAGTGTGCTGGCCATGAGAGGCCTAGCACAGACGTGGTGTGTGGACGAGGCCGTGCAACTGCCAAGTGCACATTGGCTGCCTCTCTTAGAAGAAGGTGCCACATCGCAGTGTGGTCGCTCTTAGGAGTCTCAAACAATGAAGCCGTGACTAGTGGGCATAATGATTCACCTGCTTATATTATATATTACTCGCCCTTCTCAAATAAGTGGATTGTAAACATTTTAAAACTTGTTCCAAAATATATAAGGATTTTTCTAGGTACAGTTCACGTAGTTAAGAGTAATTCTTTTTTACCTTCTCTATTTTCAAAGTATTAGAAAGCTGAAATAGTTTTTGATAAGGTAAATATATAATTTTCAAGTAACATTGATCTCCAAAAATTCTAGAAATACACTTACCTGAGACAAATGGAGTATTATTATATACTCCCTCCATCCCAAATTATAAGTCATTCCAAGAATCTTGGAGAGTCAAAGCATCTCAAGTTTGACCAAATTTATATAATAAGATAATAACATTTATGATACCAACTAAGTACTAATAGATTCTTTGTTAATTATATTTTTATAGTATATCTATTTGATGTCATAAATCTTTGTAATTTTTTTTATAATTTTAGTCAAACTTGAAAAGCTTTGACTCTCCAAAATTCTTGGAATGACTTACAATTTGGGATGGAGGGAGTAATAAATAAACATACACGAATGGCAATCGCAAAAGAAGAGGAACCGATGGCAATCTGATGAGTGATCGGAGGGCTATTAAGGTCAGTTTTATCCTCTAGATTTTATCCTAATTAGGATTGTCAAACGTCTAGATTATTTATATTGTAGATTCTTTTATCGCAGATTATTAGACAATCCTGATTAGATTACAATCGTTTTTAGTATAAAAGCGGTTCCAACGGGGGGCTTGGATACATGTAGATTCTCCTCGTCCACGCACACCTGGTTCCGTCTTTACCTTTCATTTCAAATGATCAATTCTGTCAAATTGACCTGAAAATCATGTGTATGAAATTGTGTCGAGAATGTTTAGATTGGAACAAGCAAAAAGACACCGTCGAAAACCAACGAACAAGCAAGGACGGGGGATAATGCATAAGGCCACCTAAACCCAAAATGCATGGTGCACAGTAAAAAAATCCCCCTCCAACAGACTACGCAATCAGACTACCCATTTTGCGGGGGAGGAGAGAGGGAAGGCAAATAAGTGTCCTTCCGACGCACGACCCAAATCTCTAGCGCAGAGGGCACGGCCGCGGGGCGCAGCGGCGAGGAGACGACGGGCGGGGCGGTGGCGTGCTGAGGTGCACCGGCGCGTGGCCGGACCCTGAGCAGGGCTGGGCGTGCCCCGCGCGGCGGCGAGGCAGGGTCATGCGGCCAAGAGAGAAAAGGGAGAGAGAGAGAGAGAAAGGGAGAGAAGGAGAGAGAGAAGGCAAGGCGGAGGGGGGAAGAGAGGGAGAGTGAGCCGGGGTGCAGGGCGGCGGTGGGCTCCGGCGAAGTGGGGCTCCGGCAGCGGCGGCGGCGCTCTGCCCTAGTGCGGCGAGGAGAGGAGATAGAGAGCAACGGGGAGAGGGAAGGAGAGGGCATGGCGCCGGCGGCTCGTGGCCACGGCTCCAGCACGGTGGAGGGCGCCAGGCGACTCCGCGCCGTGTCGAGCTCCGACGGTCGCACGGGGCAGAGGAGGCTTCGGCAGCGGCGGCGCTAGGGACCTCGGCGGGCCGAGTGCGGCTCCGGCTTCGCAAGTTTTGGGTTCGCTATTGGATAAGATAAGATTTGGGTGCGTGACCTTCTTGTTGTAGGTGACCCAAAACATGAAATAGGTGTTGTGTTTTGGTACGAGCTGTTGTAGATAGTCTAACAGCATGTGTAATGACGTGAGGAGGCCCTGTCGCGCCTAAATTCAAATACGGATTTCGACGCAGGGGGAACAGGGAGCTAAATGCCCTTCGTGACCTACCGGTACCAGGCCCTCAAGGAATCCCTCGCCGCCGCCATCACCTCCTCCCCGCACGCCGCCGACCCCCGCCGCCCCCACGCGCTCGCCGTCGTCTCCGGCCTCGCCGCCAACGGCTACCTGGCGTCCCTCCTCGTCGCCCGCTACGCCCGCCTCGGCGACCCCGATGCCGCGCGCGGGGTCTTCGACGCCGCCGCCACCGCCGCGTCCTCCTCCTCCTCCTCCTCCCCCTCCGCGACGCCGCCCAAGCCACTCCTCTACAACGCCATGCTCCGGGGCTACCTCGCGCTGGGCCTCCCGCGCGAGGCCGCGGCGCTCCTCCGCGCCATGCTCGCGTCAGGCTCCTGCGCGCCCGACCGCCACACGTACCACCTCGCCGCCACGGCCTGCGCGTTTGCCCCGGACCTCGACCTGGGCCGCCGCGGCGTGCGGGCTCGCGGCGTCCGACCTCCTGGTGGCCACCGCGCTCATCAGGATGCACGCCGAGGCCGGGGACATGGGCGCCGCGCGCAGGGTGTTCGACGGAATGCCGTGCCGGGATGCCGTGGCGTGGAACGCTGTGATTGGCGGGTTTGCGCGTGCAGGGCGCCTGGCTGAGGCTGTGGAGATGTTTGGCATGATGAGGTCTGTGGATGGAGCGCGGCCGACTGAGCCGACGCTCGTGAGCTTGGTTTCTGGTTATGCTGGGTTCGGTTCTTGGAAGGGCCGTGGTATGATGCACGCCGCTGTGATTAAGTCTGGTTTCCAGCACAGCCTCTTCGTTTCCAATGCTCTCCTGGAGATGTACGCAGAGCTGGGTTGTTTGGGTGAGGCACTGTTGGTGTTCCGGCAGATGAAGGTGAAGGATTCTGTAACTTGGAGTTCGATGATTGGTGGACTTGTTCGGAATAGCAAACCGGAATATGCTGTTAAGCTTTTCCACTGGATGCTCTTGAGTATATGTCGTAAGTGCTCTAGGATGTAGAAAGTGGCATATTCAGATGGGTAGATCCCACGTATTATTCTCCAGTAATAACATAAAAGTTACAATACTTTTTCTCTGTTATTTAGTCAAGTCCATCATGATTTACTTACCACTGTCTGAAATCAAGATGTAGAAACACCTGTTCTTTTTTCTAGGGCCACAATCATCTGTTCTGGGATATAATCCACAACTTGTGAAGTTTTTGCTAAATTCCCTTTCTAATATAGCATATCAAATTGTTGACATGGCAATGTAGGCTGTGTGAGATATAATTTTTACAATAAACCAGGAGATATTCAGAGCTATGGATCTGTCCATACTGTTGCATCTGAAAGTATTACCTGTTTTGGTGTTTCACGTTATCAAGCAGATGTCCTGTGTGACTGCACAAAACATTGTAAGAAACTCTGATCTGAAGAAAGCATCACAATTTATTAGAGGGGAGTATCAAGTGAAATTCTGACATCGCATGGAAATCTGAGGTTTTGTTCCCAGCTGTTGGAACCAGGTCCAAAGAAAATTTTATCCCCATCTGTAAGGACTCATACTAAATGTGAGAGTTACAAGACTGTCAGTTGTAGGCTTTTAGTTTTCAATTTTGTTGGGTAATCTGCACAATAACTTGATTCATAATGCAGATGAAAGTTGGTTTAAACCTGACCGATATACAACATGGTCCACCTTATTTTTTCCAAACAAGTTTCTTCCATTAATATGAAATTTTCTGGTACGGGTAATCCATTCTTCACACCTCAATATATCTTTACACTTCTTCAATATATCTTTCTTATAACTAATGAAGGATTCACTAAAATGCTGTGATTTTCCAAAGGCATATCTTGTGTTTCCTCTTCAATCCTCTTGATCAGCAACCAGTTTCCTAACAATTTGATGTATACTAGAATTGCCTTCTGCTATGTTTTCAAGTAAAAAGAATCTATGAAGCTGATGCTGCTTACTAAGGGAATAAACATGAAGGCATGGAATTTTGGGCGTTTTACTGATATTAGTCTAATAATTTACATATCCTCTTCCTCTCAAATCAAATAGAGCAATTCACTTGACGGTTCTGCTTTGCGATGCCTGCATATAGATTAAGTAAAGGGTATGAGAACTTTAAGAGGAAATATGATTAAATCTGTACAGATATCTCAGTGCAGGCTTACATTTTGTCCGGAAGCAGGGCTGCTTCAGTGCTGGATCATCTTCAGGAGGTTGCTGTCCAAAGATCATCTCACAGCTCATGTCCTCAAAATCTGAACAGTGGTAATATAGTAGACATAAGTACATAATATAATATTTCATTACCCCTGAGAAAGGGCTTATTAGAACAGAACATAAGCTAGTATCCTCTTTTTTTGTATGAATCAGATATAGAGATAATTTAGTAAGGTTTAAAACACTGCTTTGCAATATATAAGAATGGAGAAAGTAGTGAAGATAAACCTGCAGACCATAAGCGGTGCCATTAAGCTAACATTCATGGTTGTTACCACTTATCGGTGATAGCAACTTGACAGGACAAAAAGAGTGCCTAGCAAATTCCAACACAAATTGGTCTCGAATTATCTGGACTAGTGGACTGATGTCATTAAATGTCAACATCTTTTGACCTTGATACAATGATTTGTTTGGTTGAAATATTCACCAGGAATGAGTCAACGTTCAAAATAATTGCTTGGGGTAAGCGAGATTAATACTCTGATCATTGAAACATGTTGGTTCTGCGATGTTAAGTCAAGGTGCCTGTACTGTACTTGGCAATAAGCACTACATTGTGGAATGGTTGGAATAGACACTATCATTTCACAACTTGTCTCTGTTATTAGCAGTTTTCCACTAAGAGTTACAAGTAGGAGCTACCCCATTTTCTCTGTACAGCTTGATTGCAATTGCTCTACAACCTGCAAACATGTTGGTCCCACTTCAATCTTTTCTGTCCACCAAATGGCACCTTGTGATTCCCATGCCCAAAAAAGGCATAGTGTCTCAGTTCAGATGGTGTACGTGGCAGGATCATGAGATTTAACATATCAAGCTAACTTCTGTATTTTTCATGTGAGAATCTTGGCGCGTTGCTTTCAGAGGTAAGATTCCGTTTCAGAGCTAGTATGACGAGTTGTGTGGCTACAGAGTAGAGACATCTTACATGAAATGTCCATATATATAAGGACCTCACCAGCACTATTTAAAGTGGAAAGATCATATTCTAAGTTCCCTTCCGTTTGGTGGCAATCAGTGTAATGTTGAGCTATAGAATAATTAGGCTTGTGACCATGGACGTTACAGTTAAGGTTTTGACACAATTTCTGACATTGAGATGATGTTGGCTTGAGTGACAGTCCACTAATTTCCTCCCAACTTTAGTCAGGGGCTGGAGTAGATTATTTTTCTTGGATTCTAAAACTTTGAAGTAATTTACTCATTATATGTTGTTCTCTCAGGTAATTGCTCCATGGATAAGACCAAGTGGAACTTACTGGGAGACATGTAGACAGCCGTGCCAAGTGAATCTTGGATGAACTTCTGGCATGGGATTTTGCAAAGGTTCGTGCACATTCCGACACAGTTGGTGCTTTCCAGAAATCTGTCAGAGTAAGATAATGAAGAAAAAGTCAGGAATACTCACCTTACTATTGGTTTTTCTAGAATTCTTTTTGGGGTAGTTGCACTGCATGGGTAGAATTGTATATTGCACTAGCCTGTACTTTTTTTTTCTTTTTTCAACTGTATCCCTATTTTTCTAGCTAGTCTGTGGAGTATGAGTAGGATTGCGAGATCGCCACAATTACGACATGTGCAGTACATGTTGCATCTCAGCCTTAGTTCTTCCATACCTTTTCCAAGTGGTTTTACTTGAGTAAAGATTGACGTATTGCAAAAGGTTTATGCTGAAGCTAATTTACGGTGCAGATTCGTAACATGTCAAACCCACAACAGCTAATCATGTTTAGATGGATCTTAAGAATTTGTACTAGCTACGAAGTGCTTAGACCCAGAAATCGTTTGGCCAGTATAAATATATGATGACACATCAGACTATTTATAATTATTTTGTTTCAGTTATATTTGTACCTGTTAACTTCTATGACTAACCCAGTCTGCATTTAACTTTTTTATTCAACCAAAAATAATTTCTGGATGACGAATTAATACCTGCATCTGGGTATGTAGACCACATTCTTCTCTTTCCTTCCATCAACTTCGGATTCCCTGACCTTGCAATGTTCAGTGACACAATGATTACTCATACAACTTTATGGACACTGCTGGGGCTGCGTATATATGTAAGAACGCAAAAACCATATTGCAGCATGTTCCATCCATGACTGCATGTTCCACTACTATATGCACTGTATGCTCAGCATTGACCCTTAACAATACTCTGTTCAGGCCATAACACTGTCATTTCTTGAAAGAAATATCACATGGAGGAGAAAGAGCGTTTGAACAAGTAGGCGAAGTATGTGTATGCATATATGTATTATACCTCACATGGTCCGACGAGCCAAGGGAAGAATATCGTGGTGAAGGCGGCAAAGTACTCCCGAGAAAATCTCGAGGGTGGCATCATCACCTTTATCTGCATCCGCACCGGTGCAAGTGCTGTCAGGTAAAATACAAACAAAATTCACCTTATATTCAAAGAACCCCCTACTTTCTAAACCGTCTATAACCTCGTGTTTTTCTCCTGCCATTTTGAAAGTATTTTTTTATCTAGCTTGCAATAGTTTTGCGGGGAGCATATATAAAAAGTATGCTTGCCATTGTGAGGATGTAGCTGGGGAAGGCCCGTTCAAGAGCGCTGGCCACAGTCTCCCACTGCTGATCAACCCTGAACAGCGCGGAGATGGCCAGTGCCGCCTCTATCAGGCCTTCATAGCCGTCCTTTCCGTTCTTCATCCCTGCACACATCCATCAGACATGCATGAACCCAATGCTGGTAGGAGCAGCAATCACATGACTGTAGAGAAATTTCTTTTAACATCTTTTCATGCTTTTTCCCGCTGTCAACGCCGTGCTGCGAGAGGGTGGGAAAGAAATGAGAGGGCATGCCCGGGATCTTGTTAATTTGGTAGGTGCACACAGGGCACTGCGGAGAACAGTGGAGGACACCGTGGCGAACACGGTGTTTTGCAGCTGATGTAGGCCGGCCGTTCAGTTCATATCCAACGGACGAGGTAACGCACAGATCGGAGCTAGTGTTGTACCACATGCTCGCCTAATCTACTACTACTGCTACCACCCCCAAAGATCAGAGAATCTTTGTACTGACTAGTGGTCTAGTGGGTTCGAAAGAATGCACAATCTAGGTATGAGGCTTTTAAAAGTGTAAGTATGTCTTGTTTGGATACTTTAGTACTAAAAATTAGCTATTAGCTAGCTAATAGGTAATAGCTATTAATTTTTATTAGTAAAAGACTGCTTGATCCATATGCTAATAGGTGGTTGGATGGTGAGTTGATATAAACTATTATCACTCATTAGCAACTCCAAACCAGCTAATGGAACTAATAGTTAGCAACCCACTAGCTAATAATTAGGAAATTTATTAGCAGGTTTATTTGGATCCAATAGTACTAATTTTAGCTTTGAATTACTTTTTGAGAACAACTTTAGCTTTTAATTGTTGGTGTTAATGGATCAAACAGATCCTATATTTATGTTGTTCACACATGGTCGTACATGATTCCAATGGAACGCCCGAGCCTGTATAGACAACCAAACACACTCTAATAAATAGAACACCATGATCTTTTCATGTGTATCTCTATATAACTAAGGCCCTGTTTGGATCCCCTGGGCTAAAGTTTAGCCCAGGGCTAAAGATTAGCCCTTGAAATGAAGAGGCTAAAGTTTAGCCCCTTGGCCTGTTTGGATACATGACTAAAAGGTGGTTAAAAGGTGAGAGAGAGAGGAGAGAGAAAGAGAGTAAAATCTCATGTTAGCACTTTTAGCTCTCTTTAGCCTACCTTGCTAGGATTAATGGGCTAATGCTCCATTTAGTCATTTGGATCCCCAAGGGCTAAAAGTGAAGGGCTAATCTTTAGCCCCTTGATCCAAACTGGGCCAATTAAACAACCTTACTGTTAAGTGTTAACTAACTCTGGTGTTCTTGCTTATATATGCTCATTTATTTGGGTAATTGTGGTTAATTAATTTCTTCGGAAGGAAGTCGTTGACCACCATTATATTCCCTGCCTGGATATCTTATAGCGAAAAGAAAGAAAGAAGTCCCAAAGATTAAGGATGGATTCACAGGCACTACTATATTCCTAGACATGCGCACCTCACACCTGTGCGAATCGCGGCTTTGGACCTCTCTTTGCTGATATGCTGATGCACACTCCCGTTTATTGCAATATATAATTGTATACCTTCTATATATTTAATTGAAGTAAGTAAGTAAGTATATATATATATATATATATATATATATATATATATATATATATATATATATATATATATATATATATATAAGTCGATGCAGAAGTTTATGTGAGGCTGAAAAAGTAGCCATCAACACTGGTTAGTCCCTAGAAGTCGAGGAGGATATATCTATGCTTGTTTTGGACAGAAAAAACTTAACGTCACATCGCGTGCAGTCGCTTACATGGTTATCAACATCGATCGACACCATTGATGACATGGTACTACTCCTATGCGCACAAGGAAGCCAAAACTACTAGTACTAGTACTAGGCTGCTAGCACATGAGATGAGACGACGACAGAGATGAATCCAAGCCCAAGAGAGTGAGAGAAAGACACGCGACAGTTTAACAACAAAACATGTCTCTGTATTTTTTGCACAGGGGAAACAAAACATGTCTCTGTATTTTTGCAGGGGAAACAGTGCGCGAGACACTACGTGCGAGCAGCTCTCTTTTGGAATAATAAAGCATGGTATTGTTCGCCCCAAACTTTGTCGGCTTGGTTCGTGTCCGGCCGGAGAGTGGAGCAATCGCAGTCATGGAAGGCAGAAACTTTCGATCATTCCAATGGTGGCGAGAACGAATGAGTACGTGTGCAGGCGCGCAAAGTACGTACCAGAAGCTTCTTGAAGGTTCCTTGACAGGTACCCGATGGCCAGCTTGTCGAACCAGTTGTCGCGGTACGTCGTGGTGGTGGTGGCAGGCGCTGGCGGCAGCGGCGCTGTTCTCTCCCTCGCGGGTGGTGGTGGCACTGCCGGCCTCGCCGGTGGCGCCGGCGCCGGCGCCGGCGCCGCCACCACCTCCTGCGGTCTCGCCATGACGGCTCGCACGGTGGCGAGGCGCTTCCTCCTCGTGTAGGTGTAGCTCTGTTTCGTCACAGAGCGTGCTGCTGCTGCTGGTGGTGGTAGGACGCCAACGCCATGAGCGTGAGCAAGGAACATGCTGCAAGTGGCGACCTCCATGTCTCCCGTTACTCCGTTCCCTGCGTGCGTCGAGTGAGTGAGAGAGGAGGGGAGAGAGAGGGAAGTTGCGATAGAGAGAAGGTGCTCGGTAATATAGCTCACGTCTACGGCGTTGTGGTTTGTTTGACTTGATATATTAAACGCAGAGAGCAAGGTGCAATTTGCAAAGAGAGGCCGGGGAGCGAGGAAGAGCCCAAACAGCAGGGAGGCGGCATCTTCCGTGTGGTGGGCTCGGAATCAGGGAGGTTAGCTGCAGCTGCAAGGTGCATCGGCCATACACCATGCACATGCACATAAGCCATCACCATTTAGGCACACCGTACACGAGTCTGCATTTCCCTAACATTACCTAACATTCACAGGGAGTACTGTATAGGGAGGTTAATAGGGTGTTTGGTTTGACGAAGAAGTTATTAGTCCATCGCCCTCTCACTCTTCGCTTATTTTAGTTTGGATTGTGCAATAGAATGAGTGGATCCATCATCACCTCTCCTCATTACTCTTCGGTGTTTGTTATCTGCAAAATTGTTTGTGCAACATGATGAATAATTAGTCAGATAATAACCCTCAGCCTGTTCGCTTGCTCGTAAACGATCGTAAATTTCCAGCCAGGAACAGTGTTTTTCTCTCACACCAAACCAGCCAGCAGTAAATAATCCACGATACGATACGGCCTCCCGAACAGGCTACCTACAAGCACCAAAACAAGTTTGACTCAGTAAGCTTACCTACAGCCCTACAAATGGCTCCATGCATGTTGGGGATAAAAAGCAGAACTGCATTCGGATGTGACTCGCTCGGCCGTGCATATATATATATATACAAGCAACAAACACAATCATACATATACTCCTACTATGTAGTATCGACAACATGTTACTAACCATGGATCAGTGTTCGCCTAAACGGATGATTAAACGGCCACTAAACGGTAAACGGTGGTAAACTGTTTTGTTTAGGGGGTAAATGGAAATTAAACGGTTGACTGTTTAAACGGTCAAAAAACGGGGAAAAACGGTCCAAACGGCCTAAACGGAACGGAGATAAACGGTATTAAACGGGCTAAACAGTTGTTTAAACGGCTGTTTAGGCGAACACGAGGTAAATCTAGTTCAGTTTTGTATGGATAAATTTGTATACTTAAGTTTATTATATTTATAAATGTGTACACTTGATATGTTACATGCATAAATATCTATATTTGGTTCTTTTCACATGCATAAATATATATACAAACCAAAATAATTGATTTTTACTCGGATAAATATGTATAAATGCTAGAATACTTGATTTTTTTATATGCACATATATAATTATATGTATTTTTTTTAAAAAGTATAAAACCGTTTAGACCGTTTAACTTCGTTTAAACATCATGTAAACAGTCTAAACGTTAAACGAAGGGTGACCATGTAAAGACCGTTTACCGTTTAGGAAAACATTGCCATAGACACACGTCCTTGTCCTTCAAAACGAGATTGCATTCGGATGTAGCTAATAATGTTAGCATCACCATTAATTTGGACCCTTCTATGGATTCACGATGCCACCAATTGAAATGGTGGTTCGTGAACCTAGTTAGCTTGGTACTCGGTCATACGTTTATCATCACAAGCGAGAATGGACAAACGACATCTGCTGGGGAATATTTGGGGATACCACCCTGCCATGCATTTGGGATACCAACATCTAATCTTGAAACTGCCGATTACTATATAATATATATGCATACAACTGGAACTATAGTAGGACATGCCTGCAGTGGTTCTCACTAGTAGTAGCATAAACAAGGTGATATTGCAAATTGCAGTGATGATCTGTAATCTAAGTTATAGTGCGCATCGATGCCGCAGACAGAACAGCTTAAACTTTTGAACCAACTTATACCATGTATGAAACTCAAAATATATAAACCTTTATCACGCGCATATGACCTGTCGTTGCAATTTGAGCACTGTTTTTTTTAAAAGAAAATTGAATATAGTTATAATATCTAACAAATAAATGGGACCATGAATGTGATTTTCATGACAACTAGTACCTCGCTCCATCCTAGAAAAGGATACAATTCTAGATTTGATCTGAGTCAAGTTATTTTATAATTGACAAAAATTATAGAAAATAGTATCAATATTTATGACTCAAAAAAGATATACCATGAAAAATATATTTTATGACAAATCTAATGGCACTTATTTAATATGCTAAATATTAATATATTTTATATAAATTGGTCAAGTTTAAGACATTCTGACTTAGCACTATGCTAGAGTTGTATCCTTTATATTTCAAAACTAGATAATAATTAAAATCAAATACCAAAGATATGGAGCCAGATATGCAAAATTCCATCGCTTGGAAATGGATCCTGATGGTGTATACTCCACCTGATTGGCATACCGCAATTCCAAGGGAGTTTCAGACAATTCGGGTCGAAACTAACTTGGACAGCGCACTCGGAGAACAAATGCAAGCTCTTCGCTTGGATTCTCATACAAAATAAAATCCTGACAGCAGACAACTTGCAGCTAAGAAATTGGCTACACTAGGAGCATTGTGTCATGTGTGATGGTCTTTTAGAGTGTAGCCTCCATTTGTGCTTGCTATGTCCCCTCGCTAATAAAGAAATCTAGGGCCTCATCTTAACCTGGGAGCATTATGATGCCGATCCCATACGGCCGCAGACCCAGCCCATTGAAATCGGTGCTTGGTGGGAACTAAGCGGCTGCCAAGATCCCAAGGCAAAGGCGGTGACACTTTAACGGGGTCGTAATCTACATGTTCTGGGACATCTGGAAGGAAAGGAATATGAGGATTTTCTCGAACAGCTCCATGGACGCAAGGCAGGTGGCCTCCAGAGCCAAAGAAGACATTGGACTACACGGGAGGGTGTTCAATAACAACTTCAATTAGTCCCCACTTATGCTCGTGCTCCCGTAGCGGAGAAAGTGTGTTCGGTGTGCGTCCTCTGGGGCTCTCAGGCCTTCGGCCATTCTATACATAAACTCTTATTCATATCTTAATTGAGAGGCAGAACTCCTGCCATGTTTTAAAAAAATATATATATATATATATATACTAAAGACATGCATAGTGTTAGCAAATCCTTGTTTGTTGCCTGAAAGAATAATTCCAAAAATAAAGAGAAAAGAGACAGAAAGGGTCCTATGTCGGAAAACGGTGGCATCTTATCACAAAGGGCAGTAATAGCATGCACCTTAGTCCTCAGCATGTGCATCATATGGGCCGCGGCATCGACCTTCTGACGCGACCTTCGTCGTTCAGCTTCGGCGGCCGCCACGGCTGCACGCAGAACCTTGAGGCCGGCAGCACCTCAATTCGTTCATTGGTTGGGGCCATGTTTAGATTGCAAAAAATTTCAACCCGATGAATAGTAGCACTTTTGTCTTATTTGGTAAATATTGTCCAATCGTAGACCAACTAAGCTCAAAAGATTCATCTCGTGATTTCCAACTAAACTGTGCAATTAGTTATTTTTTTTACCTACATTTAATGCTACATGCAAGCGGCTAAAAATTGATGTGATGGAGAGAGAGTGAAAAAACTTGGAATTTGGAGGTGATCTAAACAAGGCCTGGGTGTGAATTCGACGTAGTACAATGTCTATCTATGTAAGGTCCTTTACCCCTCAATTCGTACACTGATGCAACAGCCAGCCCTTCACTCAACTGTTGCTTCAGACGCAAACCTCATGCTTATCAAGTTATAACATGCAGCGTGACATCACTGCAGTGTACGGTCGCAGCAGCCAGACCAATCATTCGGCGGTCCCTGCTGCTTCTGTTGCGTGCTTGCTGACGACATTTGTGCCCACCAAGGAATAGCCCACTTGGAAGCGACCTGACGCATCAACAGATGAAGCCGACGAGGGAGGCAGAGTTAACATTTGACAGCCTGTCTCCAGGAGCAAATTGGGCACAACACAGGAGTATCTTCTTCCCAGGTCAGCGGCAACTACTCACCTTAATGCAAGGTTTTATTCTCTCTTATTTATCATCACTGCAAGCTTTACTCCACTCATGAAGCTCACTGACTGGAGGTGTTTGCACAAGGGTCACTGGGCCCGGTAAAAAATCTCACATCTGATGATGGCGTGGAAATTTGATCCCTTTTTCCAACTTTCATATATTCAGATTGATTGGAATACAGGCACAAAGTTTAAGGCGTTTTTCGTAAAAAAAAACATAAATAAGCATTGGGGCATGGTGGCAGGAAGAAACAAACCCACCCTGCCACCCCTAAGCCTTCAACAAACCCATCCATTCACGGACCACAACCAATGCTGCGAGGCACGTCAGCTCGTGGTCGCCTTGCCGGCGACTTTCTGCGCGATCCAGCCAAGGCCGTCGTAGAGGCCCTCGCCCGTGATGGCGCACGAGGCCTGGATGTGCCAGTCGTGGTTCTTTATGCTGTGGAGGGAGAGCGCGTCGGTGATCTCCGCCGGGGGCATCGCGTCCTTGAGGTCCTGCTTGTTGGCAAACACCAGGACCACCGCACCCTCCAGGTCCGCGTGCTGGAGCAAGCGGAACAGCTCGTCTTTGATGATGTTGATCCGGGCGCGGTCCGTGCTGTCGATCACCACGATGACGGCGTGCGTCCCTCGGTAGTATGTCGCCCATGACGTTCGCAGGCTTTCTTGCCCTCCTAGATCCCAGACCTGGTTCATTCAAGCAGTATGTTAGCACAAGCTGTATGTATGGCAGCTCAACTCTTATGATATAATAGGTTCGGCTCTGGAAAATGCACTGCATGTGGTCAGAATACAAAACATACACGAAATGAGCTTGTATTCAAGTGAAACATGTATGTGCTGTTACCGGATTTGTTACATAATGTTAGTATATACAAGTAACACGCCACTATTGTTGATGAGCAACAAGAACAAAGGTCTCCTTTATCCTGCAGAATTAAAGAGCTAAAGACGCGACCTTGACACCACAGAAGTAACATGTTAAATATTGTCACAAAAGTTCACACCACTTGCAGCAAAATACTTCTTTCCAGGAGACAAGTGAGCATTGTACCATGTCCTGTCTTAAGCATTTAAAAATTATGGATTCTTTGTCATTTTTCTATTAGCAACTCCCTGAACAGATGTTTTTGTTTCCTTGAAGAAAGCATGAAGAAAATAAATGTAGCACTATAAATTGCAAACACTTATTCCATAAAGTGGTGCTTTGATGGTACAAGTTGCCGAATGTCTGAGCATCTGTGTTTTTTATTTTTCATTTTGCAATGCAGCCGCCCAAAGAATATATTCTCCAATCAAAGGTATGATTACAGACAGGTAATATTCTTAGCAGTGTTTGCACAGGCCAACAAAGAGTTTTAATGTTTTAATACCCATTTCAGTCTATGGAAATTTAAAAGTTTGGAGATGGAGAGTAACCTAAGGACTCAAATCTTCTAAATCTTTGCCTAGTAAATTTGATACAGTTTAACTGATTAATATAGCACAACTATATGATGATGAACAACTCAATATTTTAAACTAGCAAAAATATAGAAAGCCTACTCAAAGATGGAGGCTGAGCCTAAAGGAGTAGGCCACAACAACGACAACAATGATTAGATCCACTAGATTAGAACTGGAGGTTGAACTCACTAATGTGTTACCCAAACAAATATGCAATGGCAAGATTTATTTATTTCATCACCAAATTGACTAATGTGTTAGCCAAACAAAAATAAAAATACTAGCTGCTTGTTTGATCTAGAACAGGAATTAGAAAACCAGGTTGGAATAATCCCCGTGATGAAACAGAGAAAACATCGTTGTCCATTGTCAATAGTCAGGTGGCCATCACAGCTAGATTAAAAGGTTGAGGAAAACAACTTCCAAAGGACAGATCACACACATAACCACTGAATCCTAAACTGTGTAGTACTCCGCTTCTAATAACAAGTAAAAAACAGACTAAAGGGCACCAGGCAAAGGGTTGTGTACTTGTACTGTCAGGGTTGATGGATTCATGCAGCACCACCGGCATCTTATCGATTCGCAAGCTAGAGGATCTCGATTTGTCATGAACTCTCAAGAACAACCTCAAATACCTACAATGGCCCTGAACACAGCTAGTAGGTAGCAGGACATCTCAAATTCTCAATCCTCCTATGAACAACGCAACAAGGGGAGCCAAAGCGACACAAAATTCCACCTTTCCCCTCTACGGCTCTGCCTGCACAAGCATAGATCTTAGGCCCGCCTGGCCTAACGGAGAAACCGGCCGCCGCAGCGGCCGATCCGGCGGCGACCGCGGCGCAGCGAATCCAGCCTCGAATTCGCGCTTTATGGCCCACTGTGGCCCCGGGTGGGAGGAATGAGAGAGAGAGGGGACCGGGCGGGGGGAGCTGACCTCGAAGCGCAGGTTCTTGAAGACGACCTCCTCGACGTTGCTGCCGATGGTGGGCGCGGCGGTGACGGCCTCGCCGAGGTGGAGCTTGTAGAGCGTGGTGGTCTTCCCCGCGTTGTCGAGCCCCACGACGACGAGCTTGTACTCCCGCGCCGGGAACATGAGGAACCACACGCGCGACATCCACGCGCCCATCCTCGCTATCTAGCTCCCTTACCGGTGAGGGGCCAAATCTGAATCTTCCGCGCGCGCCGGCGGTTGGTGGGTGGATTAATTGGGGGATCGGGCGCTCGGGGTCGGATCGATCTCTTGGCGGCGGCGGAGGAGGAGGAGACCGGAGTCGCCGGTGAAAGAGACGAGGAGGAGGAGGAGGGGAAGGAATCGAGTCGTCGCCTGTCGGACGAGGGAGGAGCGGTTGGATGGATATTCGTGCTCCGTTCGTGCCAGGCAGGAAGTTTCTTCCGTCGTTTGGAGAAGGAAGAAAGCGTGTTTTGGGCCGGGCCGGTATACGACCGACGCAAGGGGCAGGATTAAAGTCCGTCACATTTTATCGAGAGAATTCCTTATTTGACAGGGAAAAAAATGAGTCGTTTCTTTCCTGGTTCTGAAATTTTCTTCGTTCCTTATTTGACATTTACTTCAACTTTTATCCCTAATTTGACACTACTGTCAAATCCGTTAGCTAACGGTGTTAACTGGCTGTTAAAAAGACATTTTTGCCCCTAGAAAAAAAAGCGGCGAAGCAAATTTGAGAGAGAAAAAAAAACCTACGCCTTTTTTTTTTGCAGTTGGGCGCATGCATCAGAGGCGGGCGCAGTTTTTTTTCCTCTCAAATTTGCTTCGCCGCTTTTTTTCTAGGGGCAAAAACGTCTTTTTAACGGCCAGTTAACACCGTTAGCTAACGGATTTGACGGTAGTATCAAATTAGGGATGAAAGTTAAAGTGAGTGTCAAATAGGGAATGAAGAAAATTTCAAGGCCAAGAAAGGAACGACTCATTTTCCCAGTGTCAAATAAGGAATTCTCTCCATTTGATTCCCCTCAAAAAAAAACTCACACATTTTATTTACATATATACAAATTGCTACTCCGTAAAAAGAGAAAAAAATGCTTTAGACTTTGCATTGAAGTTCATAGAAAAAAAAGGCGGAGTATATGTTACAAGAGCTCTATGTTAAAATGAATTTGCATGGAATAAACATGGTATGACAGCTCTTGATCCACGAGCTACTTATCTCCTTGCTCGCTGCAAATTTGAGAATTTCAAGCAGCCTAGAGGACCTTCCAAAGAACTAGTTGATCCGGGTGACGAGCTCCGTCTCCATGTGCGATGGCTTCTGGTTGCAGTTCACAAACAAAACCGGGTGTGACAGTCTACCGTGTGTCCAATCTCGTACCATATCATCGACTTCACGTAAACGAACACTTCAATGTTCTCATCCATGCCAAAATCAGGGCGCGTTTGGTTTCACCCGTGGAGCAGTTTTTTCTAACTTTCGCTGTTGGAGCAGGTGAAACTAAAGTTCTTTAAAAAATGAGTGGTAAAATAGCTTCTTCTCGTAGATGAAAATGATGAAATATCTATAATACCCTTCTACTTTTCTTGTCCTTTTCTATTTTTTCTTTCTTATTTTATCTTTTACCTCTTCTAATATCTAACTTATCTTCACCGTCCTCCTCGAGTCATCAGCATCATCTCTCTTCTAAGCCCGCCGCACTCTCTCGGATGTTGCCCTCGGCCTCACCACCTCTCCTGAGCTTAGACTCGCCACCCCACCAAGGCTCGAAGCCTCGAACACTGCCTTCTGCCTCACCTCCCCTCCCTTCCTCGCCTGGGCTCCGACGCCGCCCTCTGCCTCACCACCCTGCGTACGCTCTGATCCGACGCTTGGGCTTGTCTTCTCCACCGCTCAGGCCTAACATCATACTTCGCCCCAACGCTGACGGATGGCGCCGCTCCATCTCAACAGCACGCTCAGGCCAGCCTCAATCTCTCCCTCCACCACATTGGGGGCAATTTCGCTATGGGCCCACAAATACGAGGATGGAGCGGAGGGAAGCCACAATTTTCAGCTTCGCATTCCACCTATGCCTTCTCTCGACAGGATTTGTGGGGCTTCACACGTGGAGTCAGAGCGTCTCAACGCGTGTGGTTGGCGGAGAGGTGAAGTTACATGTGAAGTCGTTAGTGAAGCGCGACCAAACACGCCGTTAGAAGGTGCAACTTATATTTAGTTTGGGTCAAGATTTGAATAGCATGAAAAGGGAAAGAACATGAACAAGAGAGTAAGTCAGGTCGATGGACAAACTCGTCGGCAAACCAACTAATGCGAATTTTATACATTTACTTTTTCTATCCCAAAATATTAGCACATCTGTGATTAATTTTTTTCAAAATAAAATTATAATATAGGCTATCACATCTGTCACGCATGGTGTAGAGTATCATTACTGTAGACTATTAGCAACCCTGTTCACAAGACCAAGGAGATAAAAAGAAACCAACTCGCCAATAAAAATGAAAAAACCGCCGAAGGCTCTAGAAGCTCTGGGTCCACTGGTTCACAGAAATTTGTTGTTGGCTTCTTTTTTCTATTGTTTTTCAATCATTACTATATGTGACTACAGAGACGTCAGTTGCACTATACAGAGGATTAAGGGTAACATGTAATTTTCTACTCACACTAATTTACAGATGTGCTATTATTTTAGGACAGATCAGTATTAACTTTTTTTTTTGGAACGGAGAGGAGGAGTATTTCGTATATTTTATTTTAAACAAAAATGAATAAAAAGGTAGAAATTATTAGGCACCCTCGGTGAAGGATGTAGATCCATCTTCCGTAGCAACTTCCCAATTCCCCGGAGGCCCAAACTCTCCCCGTGACCCCGTTCGCCGTGCCTCACCGGCGACGCGCCGCCGAGCTCCCGAGCCTTCCACCGCCGGCGCCTCTCATATACCGCGAGCGCGCAACATCCTCGATCCACGACTCCTCTTCCCACAAATCCACGAAGCGCCAGCTCCATGGCCTCCACTGTTGGAGGCAACCCACGGTGACGGCAACCACCGGCGGCGGCGGGCCAGCCGGCGTCACCAAACATGGTAGACGCTTGCGCGTGTTGAGGTCCGCCAGCGACTGCGCTAGCGCCGCTGGGCGGCCTCTCAACGGAGGGCGAGACAAGCGGCGGAACCAGGACGCCCAAAATCCCACGCCGCAATGTGGTCATGTGCCCGCATCTCCTCCGCCGTCTTCACCACCGCTGCTTGCTCCTCACCGTCGCCGCGCGCTCCCCACCTCTCCCTCGCCTCAGCCACGGCGCACGTGCGGTCAGGGACGCTCCGCCCTGAGGAGGCACACCACCTGTTCGACCAATTGCTGCATCAAGCCACCCACATCCCCGAGGGCTCTGGACATCCTTCTCCACAGAATGCTTGAGTTGGGCTATGTGCCTGATGTTTTCTCGTACTGCATACTACTTCTGAAGAGCCTCTGCAATGACAGAAAGCAGGCAGATGAATTGCTACGCATGATGGCTGAAAGGAAAGCTGTCTGCTCGCCCGACGTGGTTGCGTATACTATGGTCATCGATGGCTTCTTTAAGGAGCGCAATGCTAATAAACCATGTGATCTATTCAATGAAATGGTGCAGCCGGGCATTTCTCCTAATTTAGTGACTTATAACTCCGTTGTTGATGCACTGTGTAAGGCAAGAGCAATGGACAAGGCAGAGACTGTACTTTGACAAATGGTTGATAAAGGTGTCGGTGCGAAATGTGGCCAATATTTGCAGTTTTCCGTGCGTTGTGATCGGATGTGGCCTAGCACTCAATGACACATGATTTATACTGGTTCAGGCAACGGGCTCTATGTCCAGTTGAGGTCGGTTGGTGACTTTATTCCTGAGCCCAGGTGCTCGAAGTTTGCTGTGGGGTTACAAACGAGTGAGGAATGAAGTAGGGGTGTAAAAGGTCCGGTTGGACTCTAGTCCGAGTGGAAGAGAGTGACGGGGCTCAAACATATGCTAAGTGTCGGAGCGTGTGCTCTGTGTGCGTCTCTGTGTGCCCAAGCTTGCGAGCTGTTGAGACTGTTGAGATCGTGTTCGGTAGCCTATGTAGCCGTCGAGTCGTCGAGTAGCCGAGTCCTCGGGTCCTCTTTTAGGAGAGAGCGCATCCCCTTTTATAGTTGAAGGGGATGGCCTTACAAGTTAGAGAGAAAGAGAGAGTGTATACGGGCGCTGCCTAGTTTTGTTGCCCACGCCATCGGGTACAGGATGGCCGTCGTCGCCCGCCATACTGTTTACGCCGCCATCGCCCACCTTACCGTTCATGCTCTATTGTATCTGGCAGGCTGCACAGTGTTCGTCTGGTACGGCAAATGACGGCACCCACAATATTGTTTATGCTCTAACGCGTCTGGCAGGCTGTATAGTGTTCGCCTAGTACGGCAAACGACGGCGCCCACAATACTGTTTATGCTCTGATGCGTCTGGTAACCTGTACAGTGTTCGTCTGACATGGCCCGACGGCACCATCCTGCAGGTGCGCAGGGCATGGCAGGGTACGGTCCTCGGTATTGCGGTTGACTTGAGCGTCTTACCTTATCTGCTCTGCCTGCTCTCCGGGCCCACACCGAGCGGGCGTCCCCGGTCGGTCGTTCCCAGTCGGCCCCGACCGTGTCGGTCGGGAGAGAGCAGCGAGCAGAGGTCTGGCGTATCCTCGATCGGAGAAAGGGGGTCGAAATCAGACTACGGTCCCACCACGACCAGGCCTTCCGGTCAGGGTTCCGACCAGATCTCCTGGCCAGAGGTGTCGGTCGGGGACCAGATCGTGGTCTTGGCTTGTCATTGTGTATCTGGGCCGGCCCAGGCGCGTGCTGTCGCTGCGCCGTCTGCTGGGCCGAGTTTTGTAGGGAAGTGGGTCCATTGGGGACCCCGAGTTTATGAACCCGACAGGAGCCCCCGAGCCCATTTGGGACTTCTGTGAAGCTGTGAAGGGGCTGTTCACACACGCTTTGCATGATATTGTAAAAGCCAGCGGCATGTGTTTTTAGCTTAATGAAAGCTTGTATTTGTTTTGTAATTCTTGTGCCCATTGTGCCGTGGAGGCGGGATGTTATTGGAACTTCGGTGTTTTTCCCCCCTTGGTTTGTTGTACTGCGTAGGGTAACCGAGTAGGATTTAGATGCCCAGCCTCCATGTGGAGGACTAGCAAAGGCCACGGAGGCGCGCAGAGTGGATACGGGCGCCCAGCCTCCGTGGGGAGGAGAGGCGAAGGCCGCGGAGGCACGCTGGAGGGATATTGGCACCCAGCCCCTGAGAAGGGGACTGGCGAAGGCCACGGAGGCGCACCGTGCAGACATAGGCGCCCAGCCCTTGAGGAGGAGACTCGCTGGTAATCCATTTTCTGCCGGATGCGCACGAGCGCACCCGGTGGGTGCAGCCCCTAAGCCTGTGGCCGGCTGGGGAGTCGTTCGGAGGCTGAGCACCTTGGTACTCTTTTTTGGGGTTGTGGACTCTTGTGTCTCTTCAGGTCAGGGTGTTCGACCGTGTCCGTTCCGACCGCAACCTGTGCCACTAGGGGCCAGACGGGTTCCTGAGTCAGGATCTGGCGGCTTGAGCCCCCGAGCCACTAGGGGCCGGTCGGGGTCGATCGCATGATTTCCTACGTCACCCCGTCTGCGGTTTCCACAACCGGAGGGGTTGAGCTGACGCCACTTGCCTCGATGGCTCGAGTGGTGGGCTTCGGTAAGCTCGCTAACGGGCATGTTCGAGTGGAATTCGGGTCTATCATTCATGACGGGGTCGGCATAGCCCTCATGTGGTACTCTACTTCTCCTTAACCTGCCTCCCGACAGATGCCCGAGTCGTTCCGAAGAGCGACTCAGGTGGCTCGATGGCCTCCACTCGATGGAGATTCTGTGAAAACGGCTCGAGGTCAGGATCGAACGACAAGGTGGAGATGACCCTGTCCGCTCTTGAGTGGGTCGGGCGAGGGCTGCTCGGGCTCATCTATGTTTTCTCCCCTGGCTCTGTTTGACGTGAGGCGGCCTTAAGCCCTTCACGGGCCGGCCTTCGAACCCTGATCGATTGCCGCTCATATCGAATGAGACGACTACCGCTTCGTAACGCGACGCGAAGCGTTACGATGCAATGATTGCATATTGTCGATAGAATATCGTTGGCAGTCCACCGAGGGGGCAACCCACGATGGTAGATTGATTGGTATAGGTGCGTGTGATCAGGAACTAGATGGTGACACAAGGCGCAGAGACTGCGATTTAGACAGGTTCGGGCCGTCTGATCGACGTAATACCCTACGTCCTATGTCTTTGGTTGATTGTATTAAATATGAGATGTATGTAGATGTCGACTAGGAGACCCTTGTCTCTCCTTATATACTCTAGAAGGGTAGGGTTATAAGAAAAGTATCATATTTGGTACTATACAATATCTTACGGTGCACGTCGACCAGTGCCATGCACGCCTTGATCTTGTGGGTTGAGCCACCTTTGGTGGTACAGCCCATGTCTTATCTTGTGGGTACCGGGGGTCATATCCCCCACAGCTAGTCCCCGAGCGCCTTGTATCCTTTGAGCAACGCTGTCTTGAACAAGTCCGAGCACTTTGACGTGAAGCTGATTAGTTTAACTGGTGATCCAAGCAGTGGAAGTCGAAACCGACCAGTTTAACTGGTGACCTGGGTGGTGAGAGTCGAAGCTGACCAGTTTAACTGGTGACCTGGGTGGTGAAAGTCAAAGCCGACCAGTTTAACTGGTGACCTGGACGGTGAAAGTCGAAGCCGACTAGTTTAACTGGTGACCTAGGTAGTGAAAGACAATGTCGACCAGTTTAACTGGTTAGAAGACCTCGGACTTAGCCAAGTAAGACTTGCTAGAAGGATATAAGGGGCTCAAGATAAAATTTGAAAATTCTTCAACTTAGGAGAAGTGTAACCACTTAGACTTCGTCAATAAGGAGGGTAAATCAAGAAATAAGCACTACATTCACCGCCAGGTGAAGTGTAGCCTCTTAGTCCCCGAGCCTGCTAGAAGATGAAGAATGAATCTTGTAGTAAGGTCAAAGAAAAGAAGTCTGAAAGCTTGCCGACGTCATCTGACATGCGTGTATTAAGACCCCAGACGTGCTGCCCAAGATCAGCACCCTGATCCAAACAGCATGGAGCAGCTTGATAGCACACCGATGAGACATAGCAAGATCCCACTAGGAGTCCCCGGCTTAGCTGGTAAGCCCCCAGTGTAGCTGATGATGAAGCACGAGCGACGAACAGTCTGGTCAACTGGTCGGTGGTGAAGTGAGCATTGAGTAGAAGCTACCGGCGAACATTCCGATCAACTGGTCGGCGACGAAGTCCATGAACCTAGCGGTTCGACCAGTTGATCGGTGGAGAAGTCCGAGCACCAGGTGGTCCGATCACCTAGACGATGATCCTACAATACAAATATGTAGACCAGGTAGTACATGATGTAAAAATATATGAACTCCAGAGAAGAATTAGCAATGGTGATGAAATAACGTATGCAACTCGATGATCAATTGGTGTGAACACTTAGTGTTATTATGAAGATGTGTTTATATTTAATACAAACCGCCCGACCAGTTAGTGTGTAGCTAAGTCTCCAGCCCTAGCTAGCCTGTTAACCATAACGCGGAGCATGGAGCCTGTGTGCGTGTAGGAAGAACAAAGCGTCGCTAAGGAGCCATTGCCGACCACCCATAACGCAGAGGGCAGACACTCGTGCATGTGTAGGGAGGAGCCGGAGATAGGGCCGTCTCTGGGGACATCCGAGCATCAACATGACTGTTTGGGGTTCGCCTTAGACTTAGTTGTATGTCATCTTTAAGATGGTATACATGAAAGAAAATCATTTGGAGAGCAAACATGGAGAAAACAACTCGAAGAAACATTATGGCGATATACGAAGATTGGAGAATATTTAGAAAAATATTAAAGCATGACTTAGCTTTAGACAGAACGTCTAGTCGGCGGTGTATGGCATTATCTGGTCGGCGTTGACGAAGTTGCCCGGCGCTCGAGCTTTCCGAACTGTCGTCATGGCGGCGGTCGCGATCGTCATGGCATTGTTCTATGCGGCGATGATCATTGCGAAGCAGCAGGTGGTCGAAGCAGCAGATGATCATTGCGAAGCCCGGCACTCAAAGAAACCTTGGGCGGCTCGCTTCCCGTTGGAGTCGGATACCAAAAGTACAAACGAGTGGCCAAGGAAATTATTTCCGTATGCCGTGTATGCATCTTTACATGCAAATTTGCATCCGTACGTCTCCTGTTTGTTGGTTACTGCATGAAATCTTTGATGGAGGTCTTGTCGTGATATCCTAATTTGGCTTGTATGTCTTGTCGTATGTATGTGAGGCATGTACAAGTTGATTGGCTTGGCTTGCATGTCCGATGACGAGTAGTCTGTGTCCTGAGTAGCCGCCTCCCCTCTGATCCCACGCGCAGGGCGTGGCCCTTGGTGGCTGCTCTGCTTGTTGGTTGGCAATGCTCGGCTACACCGACACCAGACCAAAATCCACACGATCTTGACGCCACGGGACAGCGTCGACTGTAGGTGCCCTGAATTCCACTCGGAGGTGGAGACCCTGAGACTGATCTGGTAATGTGAACACGGCGAAGCAACGCTACTCCGGGAGCCCTCGTCAAGAACGTGCTGTTGATCTTGAAGTCCATCTGGTTCGTCACGGGATTAGCACGTACGCCCCTACCTAGCGCGCCAACTGTTGATAGAATATCATCGGTAGTCCACCGAGGGGGCAACCCACGATGGTAGATTGATTGGTAGAGGTGCGCGTGATCAGGAACTAGATGGTGACACAAGACGCAGAGACATCGATTTAGACAGGTTCGGGCCGTCTGATCGACGTAATACCCTACGTCCTGTGTGTTTGGTTGATTGTATTGAATATGAGATGTATATAGATGTCGACTAGGGGATCCCTGCCTCTCCTTATATACTTTGGAGAGGTAGGGTTACAAGGAAAGTATTTTATTTGGTACTATACAATATCTTGCGGTGCATGTCGACCAGTACCATGCATGCCTTGATCTTGTGGGTTGGGCCACCTTTGGTGGTACGGCCCATGTCTTATCTTGTGGGTACCGGGGGTCATATCCCCCACACATATGCAATGATTTGGATGTATAAATGCATGCATGAGAATGAATGCTTATGTACTGGAAAAGTAAAACGGGGTTTGGTAAAGTTACCTTGATGGCTCGAGTGACAGGTTCGGGGAGCTCCTATCGGATATGTTCGAGTGGAATCCGGGTCCGTTGTTTATGACGGAGTCGGCATAACCCACATGGGGCATCCCACTACTCCTTACCTGTCTCTCGACAGCCGCCCAAGCCGTCCGATCGACTCGGGTGACCCGCTGGCCTCTCCTCGATGGAGATTCCGTCGGTGGCCCCCTCCAAACCCTACCTGGGAAGGCGGAGGGTCGTTTGCGTGTGGTTGCGCCTCGTTTCCCATGCTCAGGTTGTGGTAGTGGTGGCCCCGCCTAGGCCACGTCCTGTTAGCCAGGCGACGTTTTGTGGGGCAGGCCGCGTCCAATCAGCCAGGGCCACGTCCCGCCGCACGCCTTTCCGTATTAAATTGGGGGAAGGGAGAGGGTTTTCCTCCTATTCTTTTGCCTTTCTTCAACCGCTACCATTTCTCCTTCCTTCTTTTTGCCAAGCCTGTTCATGTGCCGCGGCGGTTTACAGGAGAGAGGAGAGTAGAGAGAGGGAGAGGAAAAACTCACAGATTCGTTCGTAAATCCGAGGTGCGATGTTGAACTAGAGGCCTTCCAACGTGGATGAGGCCGTGCTGGCCGACTTCGCCGTGAAGGGGCTGCTTCCGTCGAAGGAGGTGGCGCATTAGAGGGCTCCTATGTCGGGGGAGGTTGTTCCGTGAACCTAGGCCAATGAGGTTGTCTCCTTCCTCGCCTTCCATGAGCGCGGGCTCAGGTACTCCGCGCATTGGTTCCTGCGTGGTCTCCTCAACGAGTGGGGTCTGGAGTTGCAGCACCTCAACCCAACTGGGGTGCTACACATCGCCGGCTTTGTCATTGTCTACGAGGCCTTCCTTAGGATGGAGCCGCATGTGGATCTATTCCAGCGAGTCTTCATCGAGCGAGCCCTATCTGAGGGGAAATCGCCCAGAACCGCACTGGTTGGAGGGTTTGCCCTACAGAAGAGGCCGAAGCCGTCGGTCCCCTACCCCGTGTACTCCCCCAACGATTCCAACCGAGGGTGGCATGTCGAGTGGTTCTATATCAGGAACCCAGTGGAGGCGCCGTTCCCGACGTTTACCAGGGGAAGGCCGGAGAAGAGGAAAAGTTGGACGTGGGGTCCTTCCCGTCAACAAAAAAAAGTTGGCGATCTTCGAGCTGGAGCTTCGAAAGCTCGTGCGGAATGGCCTCGATGGGTTGTGGGTCTTCCACACCTTCTTTCGCTGTCGGGTTGCCCCGCTGGGCAAAGGACGTTGCCGATGTGGGAATACTCTGGCCCGATGGATCCCGACCGCGCATCGCCGGAGGAGTTGTCGAAAGATGAAGTCTGGAGATATCTTGGTCGGGCACAGCAGTTAAGAAATGAAGACTCCCTCGAAGGGACACCAGGAATAGGAGGAGTTTTCCCGTGACCTTTTCCTTCTTGTTTTGATTGATTTCGAGTTGCCCGTTTTTCGAAGGGACTCGCAGGCTATAAATCCCGACCGCATCTTTCAAGAGGGCTGGAAGGCGTGGTTCGGCAAGCCACCCAGTGGGAGGCCGCGCTTGCCAAGAAGAAGAAGAAAACCGAGAAGGTCCGTAGGAGGTTTGATAAGGGGAAGGAGATCAACCGGCGAGTCCTTGGTGGTGAGAGCCGGAGCGACGTGGAGGCGGAGCTCAAGTCGGAGAAGCCCACAGAGACGGGTGATGACGCGAGTTCCTTGGAGGATAAGGGAGATAGGGGCGCTGTCGTGGCCTTGGTGGAGCGCCGTGAGCCCACGGCTATGCCCATCATCCGCGGGCGTGGTACGGAGACGTGCGGCGACGTTCCTGAGTCGAGGAAGCGCGCCGCGAGTGAAGACGCCGCCCTCAAACAAGAGGCGAAGCGGGCGTGGTCGCCGCGCCCTTCAGAGGCGCCATCGGCTTCTCAGCCCCCTGCTCCGAGTGTGACGGAGCGCACTAGTAGGTCGGGGGAGAGCGATCGTTCGCCCATTCCCTTGGGGTCGCCACGCGTGCATGGCCCTCAACGGGGAGATGCCCCACCAATTGCTCAAGTGGTCTCACCGTGAGCTGGTGGCCGTGACCGTTCGCGAGCCGAACGGGGACCGGCCGTGTCATCCCTACCCTTGGTCGATCCGAGGGGGCGTGGACTTTGACCCCCCGAGCGATCCTCGTTCGGTCGGCTCATCGTCAGCCGATCAGGGTTTCAAGGTTCTGCCGCTTTCGTCTGGGTATGTATTCATGCTTCCCTTTGCCTTCATAGTTGAGTTTTTGGGTGTGACTAACCTGTGTTTGTGCCTTCTCTTGCAGCGGCCATGCTCCGGCTGGTATGGAGATCTCCCCACCTCCCGTGCGAGAAGAGTGGAGGCCCAGCCTACAGTGGGTCACGACGAGCGACGGCGGAAGCAGGTTGGCGGCGACGCGACCTTCCTTAATGAGGGTCGTTTCTTCCCAACCGGTTGTGAGTATGGCGGCAGCGGTGGCGGTGATGGCAGCAATCCCCATGGTGTCGGCAGAGGCCGGGTTGAGGGTGACTATTGTGGTCCCTCCCCCACCGGTTACGGAGGAGGAGAGGAGGGAAGCTAGGCTCCTTGTCTCGCTTGGCGGAGGAGCGCATGGTTCGCCCGCCTAGTCAGAGCCAGAGGGGGCCAGAGGAGTCATGGCCAGGCCAGAGGTCGAGCAGCCACCAGCGATCTGTGGAGTCCTGGTGGTGGACATTCCCTTTGACGGCGAGGAAGACACCGGGGTGGAGCCGCCAGCCATCCCGCCGTCCCGGGAGTTGGTGATGATCCGGTCATCGCTTAATACTACTATGGTTGGATCTTCCGGTGGGTCAGGGGCGACCCGCGAGTAGGTGTGGCCTTGCCCCATCATGCTAGGAAAGGCCCAGTTCGTCCTTCGCGATGAGGAGGAGGTGAAGCTTTGACACCTGCTCGGGGAGAGAGGACTGTCGATGGAGTCCAATCTTGCCCTTACCAAGGCGAAGCTCAAGGAGGCCTTGGAGAGGGTTGAGCTCGTCCATCAGGCCATGACTATCGACCTGCCACGTGTTGTAGAGGTAAGTTTTCTGTGTTCCTGGTGTTGTCTTTGATTCCTTGGCATTTAAACGGTTGTCTCAGCACGCCTGCTTCTTCTCTTGCAGGACCTAGAGATGATGTCGATCCGTAAGTCCCGGTTTCTCCGGGAGGAGCACGGTCGGATGGATCAAGAAGTGGTGGTGTTACGGTGGGTCAATGAGCTCAGGCACAAGCTAGAGTCCGCCTGCCGTGAGTCCCAAGACTGTGTGGTTGAGGCAACGGGAGCACGGACGGAGGAGCTACGTGTGATCGAGCGGGCGACTGCTGCCGAGTAGAAACTCGACACGGCGAAGGCCCACTTGGCGGAGATCATGGCGGCGCTCAGGAAGTCCCTGGAGGCTTTGGAAGCGGAGCGGAAGGCCTGGTCGGACGCCGAGCGGGAGGTCATCGTGCTCCAGGGGCAGATGCTCGGGCCAGAGGAGTCAAACACTTGGCTGCTCGAGAGGGTGACCCAGCAAGAGGATGTGCTTTCTGTTCTCAAAAGCGCCCACCTCGGTACATACCTGTTCTGCCCTCGGTTGATGCCTTGAATTTTTCTTTTCCTTACTCCTGAATTTGTCGTCCATTTCCAAAACTAGGTGGAAAGATCGGCTCTCTGAAGCAAGAGCTAGAGACGGTCAAAGCGGCGATCGGTTAGAGCGCGGAGGCGCTAGCCTAGTCCCTTGAGGAGCGACGCACTCTCATGAGAGAGCTCGACTAGCTTCGCAACATTGCACAGGTGGTGGTCTCTGAGGTGTTTGGGTCTGGACTGAGCATTAGTACGCCAGTCATCCAACTGGCGGAGGTCCCAAATGAAGTTCGGGCGCTCATCTCCGACGGCATGTTCTATGAGACATCGAGGGTGCTGACCTCGGTCGCGACCCACTATCCTGATCTGGACTTTACGGCCGTTTGCAGAGGATATGTCGACATGTGGAGCATAGACGAGATCCATGCGCTGGGGGAAAGTTTGGTGCTGCACGCACAGGTGGTCGCTGAGCAGGTCACCGCGTAGTGGGTGATGGAGGCTCGTCGTTCGACCATGGCCGCAAATGTGCACCGGGAAGACGTCGTCCAACCTACGGAGGCAGCAGAGGCCAGGTCAGAGGCGAGCGTCGTCCCGCCCCTAACCGAGCCAAACGTCGTCCCGATCACAGCCGAGCAAGCGTCATCATCCCGCCCACAACCGAGCTGCCTTCGTCCTCGCCAACCGCACCGTCAACCAACGTAGTCGGGGGGCCACAATAGAGTTAGAGTAGAAATAGTCAGTTTATGTAAAAGATGAATTCGTGGGGGAGCCCCCGTGTGAACAGTTTTACATTCGTGAATATTTTAAATTCATTTTGTGATGGATTCACTCGTGAGGGGAAGCTTGTCCCGTCCGCCCTTGTTTTTATCCTTGCGTAGCTTTGTTTTTTGTCTTTTCTTTTTCGCACCTGCCCGTTGACCCATAGGCTACAACCTTAAGAACCTGAGCATGGCCTGTGAGGCTCAGCTGCTCGTAACCATAGGTCGTGGCAGGGTATGATCGGTAGGGAGGCTAAAGCGCAAGTTACGTAGGGTAATCAAAGGAACAGGATGCCCGTTCGTTTGGGTGACGCCCTTTTGTTTGGGCGAAAAGTGTTACTACATGATAATAAAAAAAGGGGGTGGTATAGCACCCCCGTGGAGCCCCTGAGCGACCCAGGCTGAGAGTGCTCGGGCTGGGGCGCTGTAGGAGCAAGCATTGAATAGAAATAAACGGTAAGACCAAGCTTTAGGGAAACAATGACATAACTGTTTGATGTTCCATGTGTTGGTGAGAACATTGTCATTGTCGTCCTTCAGCCGGTAGGCGCCCGGTCGGATCACCTCGACCTCCGCGTATGGTCCTTCCCATGGCGGAGAGAGCTTGTGTTTGTCTTTGGTTGACTAGGTCCTCCGGAGTACGAGATCACCGACCTCGAGGATCCTCCCCCTGATTTTTCTTTCATGGTACCTGCGGAGAGTTTGCTGGTAACGAGCGGAGCGGATGACGGTCATCTCATGAGCCTCCTCGAGCAAGTTGACCATGTCCTGCTGACCCTTCGTGGCTCGATCTCGGTCGAAGGCCTTTACTCTTGGGGCACCATGATCACGGTCGGATGTTAACACTACTTCGGCTCTATATGCCAGGAAGAAAGATGAGAACCCCGTGGACCGGTTTGGGGTCATTCTTTGGCTCTAGAGGATCGCTGGGACCTCTGCAACCCATCGCCCGGCATACTTTTTGAGTTGATCGAAGATGCATGGCTTGAGTCCTTGGAGGACCATGCCATTGGCCCACTCGACCTGACCATTAGTACATGGGTGTCTGACCGTGGCCCAATCGATCCTGATGCCGTATCCATCATAGAAGTCCAGGCACTTCTTCCCGGTGAAGTTTGTTCCGTGGTCGGTGATGATATAGTTAGGGACACCAAACCGATAGATGATGTCGAGGAAGAACTTGACCACCTCTTCCGAGCAGATATTGGTGATGGGCTTCGCCTCTATCCACTTGGTGAACTTGTCCACCGCCACGAGCAGGTGAGTGAAGCCACTCGGGGCCTTTTTGAGGGGTCCGACTAAGTTGAGGCCCCAGACCACGAATGGCCAGGTGATGGAGATGGTCTGAAGCTCCTACGCATGCAAGTGAGTTTGCCGAGCGTAGAACTGGCATCCTTCACACCTATGGACCATGTCCTCTGCATCTCATAGCATAGTGGGCCTGTAAAAACCTTGGCGAAAGGCTTTCCCAACCAGCGACCTTGGGGCCGCATGATGTCCATAGATTCCAACATGGACTTCGAGGAGAAGTTGTTTCCCCTGATCGGTCAGGATGCACTTCATGAGCACTCCCGACGGACTTCACTTATAAAGTTCATTACTAATGGCGACGAATGTCTTGGCGCATCGAGCGATTCATTGCACTTTAGTCCTTTCCGGTGGGAGAACCTCCTCGAGGAGGTAGGCGAGCAGTGGTGCTCTCTAGTCGGCCGGATCGAGTGCCATCACGGTGATGTCGCCGTGCGACGTTGCCATGGGGGCGCCAAGGTCGGAGTCCCCGAGCGCTCGGTCGGGGTTGGGGCACGTCGGGGAGTCGAAGCCCCCAAGTGCCAGATTGGTGTTGGAGCGCGTCTAGGTCGGATCCTCTCGGATGCGGGCAGACGGCTCATGGAGGTCATTTACAAAGACCCCGTCGATGGGCGATTCCCGTCTTGTCGCCAATTTTGCGAGGAAGTCAGCGGCGTCGTTGTCCTTTCGAGGGACATGATGCAGTTCGATCCCTCGGAACTTGTGCTCAAGCTTGCGTACCTCCTGGTAGTACGCCACCATGAGAGGGCTCTTGCAGGAGGACTCCTTCATGACTTGGTCGATGATCAACTCTAAGTCACTGCGGACATACAGCCGTGTGGCGCCAAGCTCGACGGCAATGTGTAGTCCATTGATGAGGGCCTCGTACTCCGTGGCATTGTTTGAGGCTGGAAAATGGAGACGGATCGTGTAGCGGAGCTTGCTCCCATCCGGGGAGATCGCCATGACTGACCTATCGAAGTACATCGTCCAGTACTCATGGGTGACGTCCAGGGTCAGGAGCTAGACTTTCATCCATTCGGCGATGAAGTCGGCAAGAGCCTGAGACTTAATAGTAGTGCAGGGGACATACCTGATGTCGTGACCCATGAGCTCAAGAGCCCACTTTGAGATGCGGCCAGCGGCGTCGTGGTTACGGACGACCTCCCCGAGTTGGTACGATGTGATGACCATGAGCTCGTGGTCGGTGAAGTAGTGCAGGAGCTTCCGGGTCACCATCAGCACAGCGTACAGGAGCTTCTAAACCTGGGAGTAACAAATTTTGGCGTCGGCGAGTACCTCACCAACAAAGTACACCGGTCGTTGGACCTCCAGGGGGATGTCCCGGCTCCTCCCTCTCAACAACAAGGGTGGTGCTCACAACATGGTTGCTTGCCACGATGTAGAGGAGGAGGGATTCTCCCCGTTCGGGAGCGACGAGGATTGGGGCCGACGTCAGTGATGCTTTGAGGCTTTCCAAAGCCTACTATGCCTCCTTTGTCCAGATGAATACGTCTATCTTCTTGAGAAGTTTGTAGAGAGGCAACCCCTGTTCGCCTAGTCGGGAGATGAACAGGCTCGAGGCGGCCAAACAGCCAATGAGCCTCTGTACACCCTTAACATTGCGTATAGGGCCCATGTTAGAGATGGCCATGATTTTTTTGGGGTTGGCTTTGATGCCGCGCTTAGACACGATGTATCTGAGCAGCTTCCCCTTCGAAACCCTGAAAACACATTTTTGGGATTCAATTTGACGCTGAACCTTCGGAGGTTCGCGAATGTGGCGGCCAAGTTTGCGATCAGGTCGCTAGCTTGAGCCATTTTCACCACTATGTCATCTACATAGACGGCGATTGTTAGTTTTGGCCGCTCGACTTGGTCAGGTTGGTCGGGCGGGTCAATTTGGTCGGCGAAGCATCGCTGCATGCACCGTTGATAGGTGGCGCCAGCGTTCTTCAGACCGAAAAGCATGGTTACGTAACAGTACAAACCGTACGGGGTGATGACTGAAGTCTTGACCTGGTCAGACTCTTTCATCATGATCTGGTGGTAGCCTGAGTAGGCATCCAGGAAGGAGAGTATTTCGCACCCTAAGGTGGAGTCAACTATCTGATCTATGTGTGGTAAAGGGAAGTGGTCCTTTGGGCATGCCTTGTTGAGGCCAGTATAGTCAACACACTTTCTCAATTTCCCATTCTTCTTTTTCACAAGAACAGGATTGGCTAGCCAGTCGGAGTGGTATACCTCTTTGATGAATCCGGCTGCCAGAAGTTTGGCGATCTCCTCGCCTATGGCCCTGCGCCTCTCATCGTCAAAGCGATGTAGGCGTTGCTTGGTAGGCTTTGAGCCTGGGACGACGCATAGTGTGTGCTCGGCGACCTCCCTCGGTATGTCCGGCATGTCAGAAGGCTTCCACGCAAAGACATCATGATTTGTGCGTAGAAAGTCGGCGAGCTCGCTTTCCTATTTGGTCGGGAGCTTGGTCCCGATCCACACTGTCTTGGTTGGGTTGCTGGGGTCGATCTCCACCGCCTTGGTTTCCTCAATCGGATGGAAGGTGCTTGAGGAGGTCTACCCATTGTGGTCGGGGACTGCTGGAGTCACCGAATTCCCGAGCTCCGGGGGCTCAGTGGAGTTGATGATGGCAGTGGCGAGCTCGTAATGCTTGTGGTCGCACGTGTAGGCGTGCAAGAAGGTGCTACCTATGGTGATCACGCCGTTCGGCCCCAGCATCTTCAACTTGAGGTAGGTGTAGTTGGGGATCGCCATGAACTTGGCGTAGCATGGCCGCCCCAAGATGGCATGGTAGGACCCTGGAAAGTCCACTACCTCGAAGGTTAAGACCTCCGAGCGGAAGTTAGCGCGGTCACCAAACATGACGGGCAGGTCGATATGCCCGAATGGGTATGCCTGCGTCCCTGGGATCACGCCGTGGAAGGGAGAGCTCACTGGGCGGAGCTCCGACCGGGGGATGCGCATGACGTTAAGGGTGTCGACGTAGAGAATGTTGAGGCTGTTGCCTCCGTACATCAGCACCTTAGTGAGGCGCTTCTTGCGGATGATGGGGTCGATGATGAGCGGGTAGCGACTCGGTCGGGGGACATGGGAATGATGGTCTCTCTGATCAAAAGTGATCGGGTTGTCTGACCAGCTAAGGAAAGAGGGGATGGCTGACTCGGCGGTGCATGCCTCTTTGTAGAGTACCTTGTGCTAGCGCTTGGAGTGGATGGCGTCGGATCCCCCAAAGATCATGAGGCATTCCTCGGGGTCGGGTAAGCCATCTTCATCCTTGCCCACCGCGCCTCCTTTCTTGGCCTCCTCCTTGCCTTTCCCTTCCTTTGGCTTGGCGGCTTGCCGCAGGAAGCGCTTGAGGAGCTCACAGTCCTTGTAGAGGTGTTTGATGGGATAGGCGTGGTTGGTGCATGGACTCTCCATGAGCTTGTCGAAGTGGTCGGGTTGGCCCTGCTGGGGATGGTTGCTCGCGCGGGCGGCCACGATGACCAAAGCTAGGTTGGCCGGTCGGCACCAATCCTTCTTGTTCTTCTTACCCTTTTGTGTGGAGGGGCACTCGCCTTGGTCCTCGCGCTTGGCCTTGCCCCTGTCCCAACCGCCGCTGAAGACCGCCCCGACCGCCTCCTCGCCGGAGGCATGGTTCGTGGCGATGTCGAGCAGGCCACGGGTGGTATGGGGCTTCACATAGCCGAGCTTGTGGATCAGGGACTTGCAGGTTCTCCCAGAGAGGAACACGCTGACGACGTCCGCGTCGATGACATCAGGAAGGGAGTTGCACTGCTTTGAGAACCTATGGATGTAATCCTACAGGGACTCATTGGGCTCCTGCTGGCAGCTCTTGAGGTCCTAGGAATTCCTAGGACGGACATACGTCCCCTAGAAATTTCTGACGAAGACCCTCTTGAGATTCGCCCAGTCGCGGATACTGTCGGGCGGAAGAAATTCGCGCCATGCTCGAACATGCACCCCTACGTAGATGGGGAGGTACTGGATGATGAAGTAGTCATCATCCACTCCTCCGGCTCGGTAGGCAAGCCGAAAGTCTTCGAGTCATATACCGAGGTTCATCTCCCTGGTGTACCTGGCGACGTTGGTGGGCGGTTGGAAGCGCTGTGGGAACGACGCTTTTAGGATGCGGTGACCAAAGGCCCGTGGCCCCGAGCCATCCGGGCTAGGGCTCCGGTCGTTCGGTTGGCCACCATGCCTGGGGTACGTGTCCTCGCAGTCCTCGATGGTCAGGCCAGGGCTCGCGCCGCCTGCTCTCGCCACGATTTGATGGATGTCATCATCGTGCCAGGCGTGGCGTCGATTGTTGATGACGCTACGAGCGTCATGGTTTGGCCCAATCCGTTCACGCACAGGTGGTCGGTGTGGAGCGGGCGCCGGGTTGGGCTGCGGCGTAGCCGCGGCCTCCTGCTCCACGTGCCGGCAACTGCTGTGGTGAGTGGATGGAGTGATTCGACTAGTGCGGCCCTAGTCCCCTGGCTAGGCAAGAGGCCACGTGCCGGTGTCGCGACGCAGAGCTTTTCTCCTGCTGAACGGCGGTGGTCTCCACCAGCGCCCGAAGATTCTGGTGGATCGCCTGCTCCTGGGGGTCAGCAGGCTCAGGGAGGCCGCGCAGAAGCGTCGCCGCAGCAGCGATGTTCTGGCCAGCCTGAGCAAACTGAGGGAGATCGTCCCCTCCGTCCAAGATGTTACGCTGGACCTGACGGGCATGACCCTGAGCGCCGCTCACTGGGTTATGCTCATGTGGCACAGCTTGCTGCGCCGGGCGCGCCGGCGTAGGTGGCGGCTGGCTCTGCCGCCTTTGTCGTAACTCCTTGCCGTGCTCCTACGCATGCGCCAGGGCCTACGCACGGCGGTCTGGAGGGGTGTGAGTCTGTAGAGACTCCACCACCTCCGGTAGCTGTCCCAGGGCGTCCGCCATAGCACACTCCCGGGACAGAGGGTGGCCAGGTGTCATGACGTCGCCGATGCTGGAGCCATCGCTTTCGACCTCATCATCGACAAGGTCGTGGAAGGAGGCGGGGGCGTATCCCACCATCCCCACGAACTCGGACATGAGAGGAGGCGGCGTCAGCATCCTCCAGGGCCCCGCGCGCACGCGTCCATGGGGGACGCGAAGCCATAGGGGAACTGGTCACATGGCGGTCGCGGTGGGGACAACGGGGTTCCTCCGGAGAGCTGGCGGAAGGTGTTAATCAGTGAGTAAAGAATAATATCTATGTTACTCACCGTGGGGTTTGAGCCCAGCATGGGCTCGAGGCAGAGTGCGTGTGTCTCGACATCGAGGTCGTCGAGCGACCTAGGGCCGGTGGAGGGTGCTCCTCCTCCAGTGGACATCGGGAAGAGCGCCTCCTCGCGGAGGCAGAGTACGCCGAGCTGGTCGGCGATGAAGTCTAGACTTCTGAAGAGGAAGGTCTGGAGCGGCTCGAAGACGGGAGGAACCCACATCCCAACAAGTGGGAGCGTGGGAAACTCCAGCAAGCCAAAGCGAATCGTATTGCTCGAGCCCGCCATGCCGAAGATAGTGGAAAGGTGGGCCCTCCGATGACCAAAAAACGCACGGCGTCCTCCCCACGACAACTATGAGTGCGAAATGTGGCCAACAAGTAAATATTTGTAGTTTTGTCATGCGTTGTGATCGGATGTGGCCTAACATTCAGTGACACATGATTTATACTGGTTCAACCAATGGGCCCTACGTCCAGTTGAGGTCGGTTGGTGACTTTATTCCTGAGCCCAGGTGCTCGAAGTTTGCTGTGGGGTTACAAACGAGTGAGGAAAGAAGTGGGGGGTATAAAAGGTCTGGTCGGACTCTAGTCTGAGTGGAAGAGAGTGACGGGGGCTCAAACATATGCTAAGTGTTGGAGCGTGTGCTCTGTGTGCGTCTCTGTGTGCCCGAGCTTGCGAGCTGTTGAGACTGTTGAGATCATGTTCGGTAGCCTATGTAGCCGTCGAGTCATCGAGTCACCGAGTCCTCGAGTCCTCGAGTCCTCTTTTAGGAGAGAGCGCATCCCCTTTTATAGTTGAAGGGGATGACCTTACAAGTCAGAGAGAAAGAGAGAGAGTGTATACGGGCGCGCTGCCTAGTCTTGTTGCCCATGCCATCGGGTACGGGATGGCCGCCGTCGCCCGCCATACTGTTTACGCCGCCATCGCCCATGCATATTGTTCATGCTCTGTTGTATCTGATAGGCTACAGAGTGTTCGTCTGGTACGGCAAACGACGGCACCCACAACACTGTTTATGCTCTGACGCGTCTGGCAGGCTGTACAGTGTTCGCCTGGTACGGCAAACGACGGCGCGCCACAATACTATTTATACTCTGATGCGTCTAGCAGGCTGTACAATGTCCGTCTGACATGGCCCGACGGCACCGTCCTGTAGGTGCGCGGGGCATGGCAGGGTACGGTCCTCGGTATTGCGGTTGACTTGAGCGTCTTACCTTATCTGCTCCGCCTGCTCCCCGGGCCCACACCGAGCGGGCATCCCCGGTCGGTCGTTCCCAGTCGGCCCCGATCGTGTCGGTCGGGAAAGAGCAGCGAGCAGAGGTCCGGCATATCCTCGATCGGAGAAAGGGGGTCAGAGTCGAACTGCGGTCCCACCATGGCCAGGCCTTCCAGTCGGGGTTCCGACCAGATCTCCTGGCCGAAGGTGCCGGTCGGGAACCGGATCGTGGTCTTGGTCTGTCATTGTGTATCTGGGCCGGCCTAGGCGCGTGCTGTCGCTGCGCCGTCTGCTGGGCCGAGTTTTGTAGGGAAGCGGGTCTATTGGGGACCCCGGGTTTATGAACACGACAAAAGACGTTCAGCCATATAACTGGACGTATAATAACTTGATCTATGGATATTCCTCTCGGGCCCATGGAAGGAGGCAGTGAGGGTATTTAAAGAAATGACAAGTCGGGGCATCCTACCGAATGTTGTTACTTTGAACTCGTTAATGGCTTCCCTTTGTAAGCATGGAAAAATCAAGGATGCTAGAGATGTTTTTGACTCAATGGCAATGAAGGGCCAAAAACTTGATATTTTCTCCTACCAAATTATGCTCAATGGGTACGCTACTAAAGGATGCCTAGTTGATATGGCAGATCTCTTCAATTTGATGCTATCTGACAGTATTGCACGTAACAGCCATACTTTCAATGTGCTGATCAAGGCATATGCTAATAGTGGAATGCTAGATAGGGCTACGAGTATCTTCAATGAAATGAGGGAGCAAGGAGTGAAACCGAATGTAGTAACCTATTCGACAGTGATCGCTACGCTTTGCAGAATTGGTAAGATGGATGATGCTGTGGAAAAATTCAATCAAATGATTGATCAAGGAGTAGCACCCAATATATCTACTTACCAATGCCTGATTCAAGGTTTTTGCACTCATGGTGGTTTGCTGAAAGCCAAGGAATTGGTTTTGGAAATGATGAATAACGGTATGCGTCCTGACATTGTTTTCTTCAGTTCGATAATAAACAACCTTTGCAAAGTGGGAAGGGTAATGGACGCACAAAATATATTTGACTTGACTGTAAGTATTGGTCTGCATCCTAATATTATGGTGTATAGTACGCTGATGGATGGGTACTGTCTAGTAGTTGGCAAGATGGAGAAAGCATTAAGAGTATTTGATGCTATGGTGTCAGCTGGCATTCAGCCAGATGTTGTAGCGTACAGTACACTCGTTAATGGCTATAGTAAAGTTGGAAGGATCGATGACGGATTGAGTCTTTTGAGAGAAATTTTGCACAAGGGAATAAAGCCTTCAACTAATTTATACAACATCGTGCTTCATGGCTGGGAGAACAGTTTCTTCATTGGAAATGTTCCATGAAATGACTGAAAGTGGAATATCAGTGGGCACAGATACATACATGATAGTTCTTAGTGGACTTTTTAAAAACAGTTGCTCTGATAAAGCAATTTTGCTTTTCAAAGAACTGCATGCAATGAATGCAAAGATCGATATCAAAACTCTCAATATCATGATATCTGGAATGTTTCAAACTAGGCGAGTTGAAGAAGCTAAGGATCTGTTTGTTTCTATCTCAAGAAGTGGGCTGCTGCCTTCTGTTGTGACTTACAGTGTAATGATGACAAATCTTATAAAAGAAGGATTGGTGGAAGAGGCAGAAGATATGTTTTCATCCATGGAGAATGCTGGCTGTGAGGCCAATTCTCGATTGCTGAATCATGTGGTCAGGGAGTTACTAGAGAAACGCGAAATAGTCAGGGCTGGAACTTACCTGTCCAAAATCGATGAGAGAAATTTCTCACTTCAACATTCAACCACAACCTTGCTGATCGATCTCTTCTCAAGCAAAGGGACTTGTCGAGAACACATAAAATTTCTCCCTGCAAAGTATCATTTTCTTGGAGGGGCCAACCCGTATTGATTGTTAGTAAATCTTACAAGAAGCATAGATCTCCAGAAAAATCCTTCTTGACTTGCTGTTTGCACCTGGGGCCTCGTTTGGATCAAAGGAAAAGCATAGGAAACGTACAGGAAACTCGTTCCAAGTAGCTTTGCACAGCAATTGGATCTGGTAAGGTCTAAGGTATAACACAAAGTACCTCTTGAGCGACCCAGGTTCATGCTGGTACTCCTTTCGAAGAAAAATTTTCGTTGGAAAGAGCTTCTTGCATACGATCTCCTCCGGTTGATATTGATGTCGTGATGAACCTCTTTCGGAAGCGAAGGAATCCAAGCCAAGAAAGAACTACCGGCCCTGCTGACTTCATATATTCAGTGCTTGGCGAACGTTGCACACTCCATCACCAATTCCCTTTCATTTCCACAGGCTCCTTCTTTTGGGAGCAACTTTTTGTGTGCAGAGGAATGATCGTCTCTCTCATCGTTTGGAACAAAGGAAACCACAGGAAACTTTCCAAAGGAACGGCAGCTACACCTGTATTTTTGGAGGAATCAGAAAATGAGGTCTGAGCTCATTGGAAACTTTCCTACGGCTGTTCAACGCCTCTCTCTGCGTTTTTCCTGTGTTATGGATTCCTGCGTTCCAAACATCCTTTCTAGTTATTTCCCGCGTTTTTCCTTTCCTCTGTTTTACCACTACACACTCACCCCATTCCTACGTTTTTTCCTATTCCCGTGTTTTTTATTCCTGCGTTCCAAACAGGCCCTAAAAGTCAAGTAGATGTGAGATTCTCTCGTAGCATTAGCATCTTTATCATGGCTGCTAATACAACTGACGTTGCAGTTATGAAGAATGACTTCTGAATTATGACAGAGAATGTAGCACTTGTGATCATGAGGCATGATATAATGAATTCTTTTGGAATCAGTCCTTTCACGCACCTGTCACTGGTAGGCTAAATGTGATCTTATCTAAAACAGTTAGTTCACTTAATGTGCATGTTTTCTTGGAAGATTTCTTCTCATTTGACCTGCTTGATATTCAGATGTTCTTTTACTTTTGATTCAACAATTCTGTGCCTTTTGAGTTTTGATTCAACAATTATGTACCGAATGTTCAGGTAAATGGCCTGATGAAGGAGCGTTTGATGTTTTTGGAAGCATATTCGCTCGGCGGATGGTGCAGCAGTGGTGATGTTTTACTCTCCAAACTGTGTGCTTTCCGTACACAACTGATGTGCGATCTTCTCTTGTAGCATGTTTTATCATGGCTGTTAACACAACTGATGTTGCACTTATGAAGAATGAGATTATGGCTGGTGAATTCTGAATTCTGATGGAGTATGGAGCTTGCGTTGAGCTCTCTTGGCGACCTGGCAGAGCCGCCGTGCTCGGCATGTCATGGCGCAGAACAGAAGCAGCCCTCGGACTGGAGTCGGACGGAGGAGCTTGGGGTCTCTGCTCATAGTCATGACGCAGAACAGGGCACCTGTGAGGACCAAGCGTTGGAGAGGGGCGTATTGGTGCCAGCCTGCCAGGCGAGCCGCGTGCCCGCGAGCCCGCGACTCGGGACCGACCAAACGATGTGGGAGTCGGTGCAATAGCCCAATAGGGGCGAAAGCGAAACCAACAACTCGCGTGGTGTAAAAGTTGGCAAGGTTGGTTATTTGAGACGCTGTTTGGTTTTTACTCGACTACTAAACTGAACTAGTACTAGTCGCGCATCAAATTAGTAGCTATGATGATTTTTGTCAGTTTTAACCACTAAAATGGACTAGGATGGACAAATACAAAATTTAGCATCCGAGCAAATACTATATGCTAATTTTGGTCAAAATAACTACAGTTTAGCTTTGTATTCTCTGAAACATACTGTATAGGTTAGCAATCAAACACATCTTAGGTACGGTGTCTTTTTTTTTTGGTGAAAGTGCCATTTTTAAAATTAAAATAAAGGACCAGATGTTAAACTTGTGAACTTATTTTTAAAAAAAAAAAATTGGCTGTTTTGGACTTTTGGTAGGGTGATGACAAATGCTGAAATCATCCTATCACAGCGAAGCAGGGATGGATACGGATCTTGCCGGATACGGATCGGATTTATGGATACGGATCTTGCTGAATACAAATACAAACGAATATCTTGGATTCAGATTCTATTCGGATATTGACCCAATTCAACTCAAAGTGGATATTATTAAATTCAACATAGATGAATAGAGTCTTACTTCTAAGTTTGTCCATAACCAAAGTGAAATAAAAATCAAAGTACCCCAGTACACTTCTAATTATCTCCGATATCGTAGTGAAATAAATTATAATGGATAATATTAAACAAAATAGTAGGTTAAGTGAATAAAATTAAATAAGAATGGTAGGCAATGAGTAGCCATTTTGCTTTATCAATTTTTTTTGTAATTACAAAACTATTGTGCAAGTGGAGAATAAAGTATGTAGGTATATAACATAGAGAAGAACAGCTCATAACTAATAATATAGTAACCATTAAATATTTAATAAATAAATATATCAATTAATCAATCATTATTTATATAATATTTATCATGAACCTAAAAATTATATAAAATAATTTACATTGGAAAAAATAAACTTAAGTATTAAAATAATTTGCAACAACAAATATATTAGGTTTAAACCAAATTAGAGATACTAAAAACAATTTAATATTTATGTATCCTTAATAGTATTAAATTAATTTTGAAGGTTTCTTATAGATATACTAATAAATAGTTTCATTGCATCTTAATAATATTAAAATTAAACAAATTAGTCACTAGTCATGAAAAGAAAACTTTTGAATATATTCATTACACCAAGTTCTTCGTGGATACGGATAAATGTCGGATATTCTACATGTTTATCGAATACGGATTTGAAATCGGATTTAAAAAACAAATACGGATACATCTATATAGTATCCATATTAGAAACGGATACGAATACAAATATATTGCACGTTTTAGAGGATACATATTCGAATAATTTGGATTGGCACCATATCAGGTGCAAACCAAATGACCCGTGGAAACTTGCAAACTAACGATCAGGGACACAGGATGCCAATCCGATGGATGGGACGAGAGGTGGGGCGATTTTGCGCTTAAGCCCCCCCCCCCTCCTAGGTTTTTTTCGAAAAACTCCCTGCCGATTCAGTCGTCAGATCGTTTCCGCCGCCCCTGCGCCCGGCCAAGACAGCGCCGCCCCCTGGCGATTTGCATCCTCCATCGTCCCAGCCCTCCGCCGCCCCTTGCCCGGTGCCGCCCCTTGCCCTCCGCCGCCCCTTGTCCTCCGCCGCCAGAGACCTCCACCGCCCCTTGCCCGGCGCCGCCTGCTGAGGGCAAAATCGCCCGTTGCCGTACGCCGGCCTGATGAGGGCAAAATCGCCCCTTGCCCTACGCCGGACTGCTGAGGGCGGCGCAGCCCCTTGCCCTCCTCCGGCCTGGTGAGGGCGCCGTTGCCCCTTATCCTCCGCCGCCCCTTGCCCGGCGTCGCCTGCTGAGGGCAAAATCGCCCCTTGCCCTACACCGGCCTGCTGAGGGCAAAATCGCCCCTTGCCCTACGCCGGCCTGTTGAGGGCGGCGCAGCCCCTTGCCCTCCTCCGGCCTGGTGAGGGCGCCGCCACCCCTGGCCCTCCATCGCCTGGTGAGGGCTCCTCCGCCCCTGGCCCTCAGCACACATGCTTGAAATTGTTCCATTCTGAAAATTGTTTCCTCCGCCCCTGCTGCCTGCTGGAATGGTGACTCAAAATTGTTCTTCTCCGTAGGGCTTGTATCCGTTGACTGCCATGCTGGTGCAAGGTGAATTGGCGAGAGCAAGGTGCATTGTTCTGAAGCTGGGCTCATCCTGAGGTGCATTGGCGAGAGGAACAGAACAGGGAGGATCGCTTCATTCTCAAGCTGTGCTGTCATGAGATGCATTGAAGCATGTGTGCTGTAAATCGTGCTTTGCCTGGTGTTCTGTAAACCTTGCAGGTGGTAGCAAGTTGGGCAAGTTGTGATTGTATAGGACACATCAAAGAGTATAGAAATTGTATAGATGGCAAATCGTATTCTAATTTGTGATATCTCTGGAATGAACAGAAATTTGCAGAAATTGTATTCTAATTTGTGATTGTATACGACACATCACAAGCTTGGTGTACTGGTTACTGGTCCCCTACAATGCTCATTCTTCCAAGTAAACTGACTGCAAAAAAATATATAATCAATAAAGAATGTGGGGTCAATAGCACTAATCTTAGTATGCACAATCATATTTAATGTTTCATATAGCATGAATCAGCAGGTTAACTACAAGCAGCAGGAAACATATAGCATGAATCAACATGATTAACTAGCAATCTAATTCTAAATCTGCATAACTAACAAGATATATAGCTAGCTAGTAGTGACAAGCAATCAATAGGATATCTTGCTAAAACAGTTATCTCAACACGTCAGGCTATGATATGGTCATTAAATATTTATTTAACTGCCAATGATGCCTTGCAAAGTCTGTACAGAATAAAATCCTTCACCATATTCATTATTGAGCATGAATAACTGTAGTTCAGAGAAACAAGACAGTTCCAAGATGCATCTGCAGCCTATATACACGCAATAGAATTTGTAGATGTACCATGCCCACAAAATCTCTACCCCTACTTTCACTTCAAATAAATATTTCGGTAGTGATCTTGCTGGTGAAGAAGATGCAACTGATACTGTAATTGTGATTGTGAAAATTGTGAAGGTAGCTAGTTCTTGTGCAGGTACTTGTAATTGTGAAAATTGTTAATCAGCAGGAATTGTTTGCACATAGATGGACCTGTTTTGGAAGTTCTCAATGACTGTATTCTAATCACAAACGAAAACAAATATGATCCAAATGATCAAATTGCAGTGAACTCCATGTCCATGTTGTATATGCAATGAAACACCGAAAATTGGCAGTAATAAGCTGAATGATGTCACTAGTAAAAAAAGTGTTTACACGAACTTGAAATATCACCCTGTAACATTGTTTGGGCAAGTGCGTGCATCATGATCCCCTACTTGCTTACATTTTCCACACGTCCGTTTACTTTTACCCTTACTTGCAGCCTTCATCTCCTTGCTCTTCTTAATTCTTTTGCATCTCCCTTTCAACTTGATATCATTTGGTGGATGCATATCGACTTGATTTGGGATTTTACTACCAAGGAAAGATTCATACTCATCCTGTTTATTAACTCTCATAGCAGGCGTGATCTTTTGGAGAGGTTCTACTAGGTTGGATGAACTAGGAAATAAAAAGTCCATCCCTTGTTCAGAGTTCTTGGCCATCTGGATAAGATCTTCAAACTGGTTGCGTGAATCTGAAATCTTTTTTCCGCATTGACACCTCCATAGGATCTTCAGGCTTTTCATCTAGCAGGTTACCTTCTTCATCAAAGAATAGATCCCTGTACAATAGAATATCTGATCAGTACTATTGTACAAAACACCCATAGAAAAAATCATACAATACAAACCTTTTACATCTTTTCTCCCATCTCTTCATAATATAAATAGATGGTATCTCACTTTGCTTCTCAGCTCTAAGCACTTGTACGATATGACGACACGGGATGCCATAGGACTCATAAAATTTACAGGAACACCTACCAAACATGTCTGACTTGTTAAACTGAACCACTCGCTCTTTTCCAGATATACTGCTGATGGTGACAATTTTTATATCTTCACACTCTGTAATGCCTTGAATAATGCAATGGTCTCTTGCAACTACGATTTGTTCCTGAAATTTACTGAAGACTTCATGTGTATATATCACATTACATTGCTTCTCTATGGCCCATGGTGTTATCAATTTAGGAGTGGTGTGAAGACTTGCATTATCGGCTTTCAACTCCTCTTGTCGTTGGCACTCCAAAGCTGTGTCAAACCTTAGCCAGAACTCAACAAAGGTCAATTTTCGATGAATGAAACGGTTAAAAAAAAGAATTTGCACTCTCCGATCGTGACGTAGTCCTAAGGATTCCTGCTAGAGGTATGTCCATAAAGTATGCCAGAATCCATGATTGACGCATGGCAAACTTTGTGGAAGACCAATCATTTCCCATGAGTCCAAAATCTATTATGATAGAATTCCATTCTGACTCAAAATCATCTGCAGTCTCGGAGCCCCAAACACATGTGTGTAATCTATCCCAGAATTGGTCATCCTCTCTTATAGAGGGCCCGACCTTCTCAGGAACCTTTTCCATGATATGCCACATGCAAAGTTTGTGAGTTGTATCTGGTAGAATATTAGCAATAGCAGCCTTCATGCTCGCATCTTCATCTGTTATGATTAGATGAGGTGCTACTCCACGCATAGCCTTAAGAAAGGTGTTAAACAACCATTCATATGACTCGATCTTTTCATTTGCCAAGAATGCTGTCCCTAGGAAAACACTTTACAAGTGATGATTGACTCCAGTAAATGGCACAAACATCATGTTATACTGATTAGTGGTGTATGTTGAATCTACCGAAATCACATCACCAAAAACACTATAGTTTTTCCTGCATAAAGGATATGCCCAAAACACACGAACAAGTCGTCCATGTTCATCCACCATGAAGTCATAAAAGAAGGCATGATTTACTTCCTTCTTTCACTCAAGTTGTGCCACAAACATTTGTGCATCTGCATCCTTGATTTTGCTCTTGAGGTCACGGTAATAGTTTTGCAAATCCCTCAACGTGCACCCAACATTCTAAAACCCACCCTCACTGACATGGAGAAGTCTATATGCCTGTGAGGTGCCTATGCTAGCCTTATGACAACTGAACAAGGTACTCTTTGCCCTCTCACTAACATTACGGTTGGATCTTAGAAAGTGCCTCTTATCTGGTGACACAAAACCATGGCTATGCTCCTCAACCATTGAAGCTATCCGATACTTCTTGTCACTGCCAAGCTTGACAACAATATGTGCCTGTAATACCCCTGGTGTTACGAGCTTGTTTAGCATCGCGATTTAGGCCTAAGAAAAATTACCGAAACGATTTTCTCGGATTTTAACATTTAACTGATGTTTAAAAGTATCACTCGTGCCGAGTTATATTGAACTAACTAGTTGGGTAGTTCTTGGAAGTTAGTTTGAAACTAAAAGTTATAATTTTCTAAGTCGGAAATGATTGACAATGACGTGTTAGCAATTAAATTCTAGCTAAATTTCTTAAACACTAACTTTATATTCTTGTATCGCTAGTTGCTCCATGGTGAGTACTTTGGCGTGGAGTGGATCGTAGAATGGTCTGATGTAGCGGGGTTACCCCAAGAATTTCTTGAAAACTCGTTAGAACACGCAAAGAACCACGTTCGGTGTGCTGTTCGTGAACCGGCGCGCTGCTCGACGAACTCATCTTGGCCTTCCCGTATCTTTTTCCCTAGTCGCTCTTGGGTTGCGCCGAATGTTTCCCTAGCTAGCTGGTGGCATGGACTTTGGATTACTGAGGTTGGCCGAACCTTAACTGCACTGGTGGGCAGCCTTGGCATCGCTTTAATAAACATGCACGTCACTGGTGTCGGCTGCTCAGCCCGTGGCCGCGGTCACCACGCGTCTCAGCGCATCTGCTGTCTGGCCGCGCCGTGGCTTGGCCCACCGGCTGAGCGCCTGGCCGAGCCGAGCCACTGTCGCCGCGCTGCCGTCCCCGGTCGCCTGGTTGTCCTCCTGCCGTGCCCTACCCCGCTGGCCAGCCTGGTGGCCATCGACTGCACGCCGGGCCCGGCAGGGTCGCATCCGCTCCCTGCTGTGCGCAAGCTGTTGCCGACCGTGGTGTTGCTCACTCGCATCGGCGTAGGTCTGTGCCTTTGCCCTCTTGTCACCTCGGCCGCTGTAGAGCATGTCCTTTGCTACTCAACCCGCCTAACTCGCCCTATGCTTGTCGTCGTCGTGTTGCCCGCCGCGCCGTTGTTGCTCTTGACCACGCACGTGCACATCTTTTTGGTGCTGTCCGTGCTAACCGACGCGCCGCACGGGCCACGTTGTGCTGCGTGCGCCCCTACCCCACGCCTTGATTACTCGACTCAGCTCTGCGCCTTTAAGTCGTGTCGTCATTGCTAGTCACCATGACCGCCCTCCCTCTCCTCTGAAATTCATCGTGCACGAAGCGCCTCCCTCCAATTCCTTGCACTCGCTGGTGCCCAAGGTCCCTAGCTTGCCGCTGTAGTCAACCGTGGTGGAAATCGTCCACCAGAGAGCGCGCGCGTGGCATCGCCGTCGCCGCCGGTCAGTTCGCCGCTGGAACAGAGCGCGATTGGGGGGAAACTCTTATCCCTCTGTGGTGTTCCAATTAGTTGTTCATATGAGCTCACATCGATCCCCTCGTGCTGTTGCTCGTCCCCATCTGGCCAGCGACCTCTCCGTTGGCGACGTGACGCGTTGGTGCCAAGTGGGAGCGCGCACAGCCTGTCGGTGCGCACGCATTGGTAACTTAAGAAGAGATTTTTGGTGATGCAGCACATCCAGAAGGGCTATTGTCGTCGGCGTCGACATACCCACGGCCGTACCTCGCCACGGCACGCGTCCCCGCTGCGGTACCGCACCGTTTTGTGTGTGAAATGCCTTGATCGGTTGATCTTGACGTGTGTAGTCATTTGGTAGTGTTGGTTGTCGCCGGTGGGGGCCGTATACGTTGGCGTTTGGCCGGAGTTGCGCGGCCTCTATAAGTCCAGCCAGGGACCTTTGAAATTCAGAATTCGAATAACTCTAGGGTTCCTGATATAAAGCTCTTAACTCAATTGAATAGTGCTATCGGTAGCGTCATGAATAGAAAAGAAAACGGGGACCTTTTAGCAAAACGCCAGCACCCGCACTAGATTCCGATTCGAGCAGGCCACGCGCTGGGCCGGCCTGCCGCTAACCGTACGTCTGGGCCGCCAGTGCCACCGCGTTGGGCCGCTGGTGCCCGCGTGTGCACCCTGCCGCTTGGGCCGTTCACGCCCGCGTGCTGCTGGGCCGCTCCCTCCCCACCTGGGCCGCGCGTCCCTCTTGGCCGCGTCTGGCCAGCAGGCCGCGCGTGTTTGCGGGCCGAGCCAAGCCGCCGGCCCTTTTCCGATTGGTAGAGCGTTTTCTAAATTAGCTTACAAGGATAATTGTAGAGTTAATATAAAATAGTATAGGAATCCAAAAATTAGGAAACTAATTTTGTTAAGTTTCTAAAATCATGATCTACCTAGTAGTGTATTTGTTCACATATGCTCGGTATGTTTTTAGGGTTGCTCTAATTATTTTTAAATGATTAATATTGTTAAAAGGATAACTTGTAGGAATTGTTGTGATAAATTTGTAACGGTGTTGGATCTGAAATTTATACAGTAGGCTCCTAGCAATATTAGGTACTCATTGTAGTTTTGTAGCTCCAGAATAATTAGTTTGCTAAATATATAATGATACCCTATTTCGAATAATGATTAAATCGATAGAATGGGATAAAGAAATAACTTGGGTTTATATAACTAAAACATTCGTTGGGAAATAACGTCTTATTCATCAACACGGATATGTAGCCTAAGTACGGTCGTCTTCAGAACCAGCTCGTTAGCTTGAGTGGCGTAAATCGTATTTTACGAGTCACGATTGCAGTCGATTAATTATGTCTTTGCATTGCATCGCATTGCATATCATATAGGTACGATTATGGATCAACGGATCAATTGAAGGATGATTGGGAATCCGAAGATGGTGTAATGGTATTCTCTCCAGGAGATGATACAATGGGTTTTTATTCAGTTGATGGTGGATGATCTAAAGATGCAAATACTAACTTTTTAATATATCTTACCCAGGCAAGCTCTGGTGCATAACCCCTACTTTTATGCAGTTTAAATTATATTTGTGCATTAAGTTTTAAGGAATTGAATGAAACCCACTTGCATATATATATATATATATATATATATATATATATATATATATATATATATATATATATATCTTTATCCTATGAGTCTTACTAGTATGACAGGATCGTGTAGATGGCTATGCTACAGGACTCCGATAGAAGTCGAGTGATTGCCTGTCACTCGCGAGAGATAGGAAATATGTTACTGAATTATTATCACTTGGAAAATATAAATGGTGGAAAGGAAATTGGTGACCGGGCAGGGATATGGTTTAGGTATTGGTGGGTGTAAGAGGTTGTGTCGCCGTGGACGTGGGGCATAGCTTAGTTACACTGCTTTTCCTGTCTGTGTCGGTTAAGGACCGATCGTTGCATAAGACTCGAGGCAAGTCATAGACTTATTATCCCGAGCACATACTTGGGTATGGGCGCTTGAAAGACTTGTTGCTCCCTTGTTGTGGGTTCTGGCTCTTTCCGGACCGACTGTCAGGGTTTCTTTTTGGTGGAGGAGGTTCTTGCACCGCACTTAGTCCGGGACTCAGGGGCGGAGGCTTAGAGTCCCAGTTTGGACAAGGACCTAGGAACCCAGGACAGGAGAGTGATGGGTTGGTCCTGCTTGTGTCTTGGGTACAAGCGGGGCGTGTGTTTTCGGGGTACCCAGCTGGGGGCATTGATTCACGAATCGCCGGGCGATCCGGTACGGCTTGTTTTGTGCCTAGCACCGTAGTAAGAACTGAAAGATAAAAGATGGAAATGGAAGAAGGAAATCTGATTGCTTACCACCTACTTAAAAGTAGCACATGTGCTTACATGGAATGGTTAGTTAATGAATCAATGCGGCTATTAATAAAAATCGAATATAAGGACGCACGCTTAGTAATGCTTCCTACAAATGCAATAAACCCACAAGACAGATAGCCTTGCATATCCTTGGAGTCTTTTCTTTCCTCCTGTCGGGTAAGTTTTGCTGAGTACAATTGAGTACTCAGGGTTTTATTCCACCTGTTGCAGGTGATAGGTGGATGCTAGAGCTAACCCTTTTGTGTGGATACCTCCTGGTGGCCTCAGCGAGGATTCCTGTACGCTGCGACCATAGTTTTTATTTATAACTCTCACTAAATGTTTTTATAAATAAAAGTTTTACAATCTGTTGTCATAGTTTATTTATCAATGTTTCACCCTGCCATGAATAGATAATTATTTTTGCTGTAATTCTGATCACATGTTTATATTCCATTGTTACATTAATTTGTTCACAACTCTGATAATGTGATTACATTCCGCTGTTATAATAATAAATGTTATACTCTGATGTACATGTAAAGTGATGTAAGAAATGGTTAATAATGATGTAAGCTTTATTCTCTCATTTGTGATCCTGATGTAAAAATGTGGATTTTCGGGTTCTCTCCTGGGGTGTGCCCGACGGAACCGAGTAATTTGTTGTTCTCCCTTAAGTGCTTAGTGTCTAATGGAAGACGAGCACTCCTGGGAGGCATTAGATTAGGCGGTTCTACCATAGTGCCTCACAACCACATCTGGTTTCCATCACATTATGCGTCTCTCTTTTTTCCGGATTCGTCAATAACATTTTTGATGTTCTCCTTTCTGTACCCTTCCCTTGAACAATAATAACGCTTGAATAATATTTTATCATTTTGCTTCTTGTGCTGACCAACACGAACAGAGAAACCAGCTTCATGTGCATACGATTTGTAAAAATTTTCCACATCTGTAAGTGTATCAAACATCATTCCAACCACAGGCTTCAAATGATCAACGGCGACGGCTTTAGAGAGGGCGTCGTTCCCTGGCTGCTGCAGCTCTTGGTGCTGTTGGCTGTCGCCGTCGTTCCGCATCGTCGACATCCGAGTACGTTCTCCGGCAATAAGAAACACACGCAAAAACGAACTCGGCAAGTACACCAGTCGCTCTCCACCACGTCCACGTCGAAGCACAGGCGCTGAACTGCCCGATCAGGACGACACGATGCGGTCACCGGGGACACCGGGTTCGTCAGCGCGCTCTCCCACCCGTCCGTCCCTGCAACGCAAGCCACGACGATTGAGCTAACATGTGCATCGGCATCTCGGCATGAACACAGGCAGATGAAGAAGATGTACCGGTGGTCGGGACGACGAAGGGGCCGGGTACCGGGAGTGGTCTTGAAGATCGGCTTCTTCACGTCCTCCAGGAGCGCCGCAATCGCCTGCACTAGCCGCAATCGTCTTTGACCGGCTTCTTCATGTCCTCCAGTAGCGCCGCAATCGTCTTCGATCGGCTTCTTCACATCCTCCAGGAGCGCCGCAATCGTCTTCGATCGGAGAAACGAGCGACTTGGACTGGCGGCACGCGAGGAACTGTCTTGGCTGGGCGCAGGGGCGGCGGAAACGATCTGACGACTGAATCGGCAGGGAGTTTTTCGGAAAAAACCTGGAAGGTGGGAGGGCTTAAGCGCAAAATCGCCCCACCTCTCGTCCCATCCACCGGATTGGCATCCTGTGTCCCTGATAGTTAGACTGCCCACAACGTGAGCGATGCTGAAACAGCTCGTGAAATAGTTTTTTATTCGTTTCAGCACCGATGCTTCTACATGCCTCGATGCCTGAGTTTTCTGGCTCTAGCACCGCCCCCTGCAATGTGTTGCATCGATGCTGAATTCTTCTCTCTCTTCGTTTCAACATTCTGCAGCATCGATATTTGATACACTGTGGGTGGTCTTAGTTTGCAAGTTTCCACGGATCGTTTGTTTTGCACCTGATATGGTGCCCATTTGGATTTGCAGACGTCCATTTCCATGGCGAAGCAACCCGATCCCGTCGCAGGCAATTCATGGCCCACCGTGGTCCAAAAGCTCCTTGACCTTTACGACACGTGGGACGCCGAGACACGCACCACAATCTCCTCCACTTGCTCAGTGCCACGTCAGCAGAGACGGGCCCACACCCCACACCCTTTTCCCCTCCACCTCACTCTTCCCTTCTTCTTCCCTCCTCGGCCTCCACACCACACCCACACCCCGCACACTCCCCGACCCCGACCCCGACCCCGACCCGTTCGGATAGACGACGATGGCGGCCTCCAACGCCGCATCCGTATCCGTCTTCTCGTCCGCGCCCCGCCTGCTCCTGCTCCGCCGCCGCGGGGGAGCCAGTGCCAGCGCGCAGCACCGCAATGCGCGCTTCCGCCCCGCCGCGGCCGCCGCCGCCACCTCGGCGGGCGGCGGCAGCGGCGGGGGGTCGTACCTGGACATGTGGAGGAAGGCGGTGGAGCGGGAGCGGCGGTCGGCGGAGCTCGCGCGCCGGCTCCAGGAGGCGCCGCCCCCCGCTGAGGCGGACGCGCCTCCCGCGCCCGGGGCCCCCGTGGAGGACGTGCGGCGGCGGACGGCGCGGTTCGAGGAGATGCTGCGGGTGCCCCGGGAGGAGCGCGACCGCGTGCAGCGCCGCCAGGTCATCGACCGCGCCGCGGCCGCCCTCGCCGCCGCACGCGCCGTGCTCAAGGAGCCACCTCCCGCCTCGCCGCCGTCCCCGCCCCCGACGCCGCCGCAGGTGGCGGAGACGGCCAAGGTGGGATCGGCCGCGGCCGGCGCTGCTAGGGGATCGGATCGGAGCTCCCGGCCGGCGGCGCGGGCACAGCTGTCGCCCTCGGCGGAAGGTATTGGTTTCCACTCACGTGAGGTTGTCTAAAGATCACGCGGCACGCCTTTTACTCATCGTGATCCTTTTTACAATTCCAGCTTTTAGCCTTAAGCCCATTACTATTAGGCAGAAATGAGCTCCGTTTCTAATCTGACAGGTATGAGTGAATAAACACTAAAGAGATCATGTATTGCTTAGGGGGAGCTAGGGATGACAATGTCAATGGGGAATTCTTAAAAGAATCAAGCCATGAATCCTTAAAAGAAAAATTGGAAACTGGAATATGCAAAATGTGTTGGATAACCGAAGGATCTTGATGATTCTTTCTTTCAGGTATCACTAAGCAAAGCAACTGTTTAGGAGAGATGGATACTCTTTATTTTATCATCACTAAGTGAGACAATTTCGGCATCAAATAGGATTTTTGTTCAGTGAAATGCTTAATTCTTATTTGTCTCATTATCTGTGGCCTGCCGCCATGGAAACATGGTTAGAAGTAGTGCCAACTAACCACCTGGGGCCTACTGTATCAAGCGAATATAACTAGAACTACCACTAACTGCTAATTAACCAATACAGCGTTTGGTAGTCCTCTATATACTGAAAAGTTGTTGCTCTATGTATCTTCCTACATCCAGTATGAGAGATTATAGTAAACAAATTTCCCACAATAGCTTCTTTTCTCTGAAGGACGATTTGGATGAAGAAATAATTATACTACTGATATACTACTTTTATTCGAGAAAAAAAAACTAATATACTACTTTTTTGGAATTTTCGGTCATAAGTTTCATGCACTTGAAGGAATTTCTAGTTGCAAGTAGCATCAGAATCTACCTGTTTGTTGTACATGAAGGATATTTTTAGCCTTATGCAGTACATTTAGCCAAAGCGTTTTACTTACCGCAACTGTATCCAGCTCCCTGTAAACTTAATCTTCCACTCTGACATCAGCAATCTGTGATTCATTCAGTGCCAGACTCTGGGGGCTCATCTCCTTCAAAGCAGTCAAGTTCCAAGCTTGGTACTCCAGGTCCAGATTTCTGGTCATGGTTACCTCCAGTACAAGATAGCAGTAAACAAAAGGAAAGCAGTACTGGCTTAAAGCCATCCAAGAAAATGGATACCTTTTCCAGTCAGCCTGATCTGTTGATGGAAAAGGAACTATCAGCAGATTCTTTAACACTCCCTTTTGAGACAGCTTTCTTCAAAAAGAAGGAAGATCGATCTCTTCCTCCTTTCCAATCATTTGCTGAACCTGAGAATGTGGATTCCAAGGCTGATCTGGCTGCTGACAAAAAGGATACCTTTGAAGAACAGTTCTCAAAAAATGCAGCTGAGGTGGCTCGAGCACTTAGTGAAAGCGCTGAGAAATCATCACATGGAATACATCTAGATGGTTCAATGTGGTGGAAGGAAACAGGTGTAGAACAAAGGCCTGATGGTGTAGTTTGCAAGTGGACCGTAATCAGGGGAGTTAGTGCTGATGGTGCTGTTGAATGGGAAGACAAATATTGGGAGGCCTCAGACCGGTTTGATCATAAAGAATTAGGTTCGGAGAAGTCTGGGCGTGATGCTGCGGGCAATGTTTGGCGGGAATACTGGAAGGAGTCAATGTGGCAGGTAAATTTCTGGCTTATTGGGTAGCAATAAATTTTCATGCATTGCCGATTAGGACTACCTGTCTTGAGACATCTAGATTCATATTTAGACGTGACTCTGCAGCTGCTGTATTTCAATCTGCTTCCTTTGTGGTTACATTTGCTAAGTTAATGTGTCCCCAGAGTAGAAACTCAGTATTGCATTTGTTGCAGGATTACACATGTGGGGTTATGCATATGGAGAAGACCGCAGACAAGTGGGGACAGAACGGTAAAGGGGAGCAGTGGCAAGAGCAATGGTTTGAGCACTATGACTCGACCGGTAAAACTGAAAAATGGGCTGATAAATGGTGCAGCTTGGATCCAAACACACCGCTGGATGTCGGTCATGCCCATGTTTGGCATGAAAGGTAAGAGCTTCCACTATTTATCATGAACTGAATCACTTTGATCAATGAAACATTCCACTATCAGATCATTATGCTCATATGCAATGAGTTGCATGCTCAAATCAAATCCATCGAACCATCTGTCTTCACTGTAGATGGGGCGAGAAGTATGATGGCTTTGGTGGCAGCACAAAGTACACCGACAAGTGGGCTGAGCGTTCGGAGGGCGATGGATGGTCTAAATGGGGTGACAAGTGGGACGAGCACTTCGACCCGAATGGCCATGGCATCAAGCAGGGGGAGACCTGGTGGGCGGGCAAGTATGGGGACCGGTGGAACCGCACCTGGGGTGAGCAGCACAACGGGTCTGGGTGGGTGCACAAGTATGGGCGCAGCAGCAGTGGCGAGCACTGGGACACGCACGTCCCGCAGGACACGTGGTACGAGCGATTCCCGCACTTTGGGTTCTACCACTGCTTCGAGAACTCGGCGCAGCTCCGGTCCGTGAAGAGGCAGCCGCCACCACGAAAATGAAGTCTGAAGAGATCGTGCTATAGTATAGTAGTAGATGTTCAGAGACGCTTAGGCTGATGGCATAATCTCGTTTCTACAATAACATGGCTGGTTTCAGTATGTGCTGTTGTGACAAAGTGAATCAGAATCCTGATGCCTGAACTGAGTGAGTGTTCAGACCGACATGAATAGAGAAATTTATAGAAATTTTACCGTATATTCTGAAACATTTACCTTTTCTTTTGTCCTAGAAAGATTATGCTGTTTAGTTTTTACCCAAAATCTAATGCTCGCAATTACTGTGACTGTTTCTGTGATGTATCTTTAGCGTCATTACCTCCTGATCTCCCAAGCAGATTAGCTCTGCAACAGTTCTGACTTCTGAAGATACCGTGCACTGTTGGGAATGTGTTTGGCTAATCATGAAGCTGTGCTACAGTGCTATTCGATGGTATGGTAGCAAGTTGGAGTTCTGCTTCAATGAAGCCGCATGGAACATCAAACTTCAGAGACTGAATATGCTTTAAATTGTTTGGCTGGCTGAATATGCTTTAAATTGTTTGGAATGCTTTGTCGGTCTTGAAACTGAGACCTTGCACCCTCTAAAGTTTACTCTCTATCACATTAGATGTTTGGACATATGCATTGAGTATTAAATATAGACTAAAAAATAACTAATTACACACATTGTGACTAATTTGCGAAACGAATTTTTTAAGCCTAATTAGTCTATGATTTGACAATGTAGCGCTACAGTAAACATGTGCTAATGACGGATTAATTAGACTTAATAAATTCGTCTTACCACCTATGACCGGAAGATCCGGGTTCGAGTCGCGGTCTCCTCACATTGCATAGACCAGGCTTGCTACTAACATCCTTCCCCGGATCCCATACAGAACGAGGACTCTCCACGCTGGGCACACCGCCTTTAAATTCGTCTTACAAATTACTAAGGACTTTATAATTTGTTTTATTATTACTATCCAAACACTCCCATGTGACACCTAACGTGATATCTCTAAATTTTACTCCCTGAATTTAAACACCGCCTGAATGGTCCAGTAACAAGTTAGATGCAGTTCGGCAAACATGAATGCATCGATTCCATACTGTATGCGCAGTGCAGATTCTGGGCGACACCGCGACACCATGGTGCCTATGCACAACCAAGCGGCTGAACTAGGATGCTGAACAGATCTTTTACTCTCGTGACTTTTGGTTTTTTAAAACGCATGAGGTGTTGTACATTGTAGTAATTCAATAGGTGAGAACTGGAGAACAATATTAGCACCATTACATCCTAACTGGTCTTATATCCTGCCAATGCGATCAAGGGCGCTTTTGGTTGGTCCTAGAATCTATCTACGCTGCTGGTTCTCTTCACTATTTTCACCGTTACACAGCTGTCTCTGTTCCTTTCAGCCCTGTATCTACGCTGCTGGTTACACATGTACTTGCACATATGCTACTATCTATTGTTTCATGTTATATTCACAACATCTTATGACACAACCAGGTTGGTAATTACAAACGATTCACGAATTCCTCTGACCAAATGGATGCAGCTCAAACTTGGAAGGACTGAGTTAAAGATTCCTAGGTTAGATCACTAATCCCCTCTCCTTACGTTGGCTCCTGGAAGTAAGGATGATTTAGAGCTTCATCGACACTTAGCCGATCCTCCTGCAATATAGCATAGGTATTTATACCTTGGTGGTATAGGAACAGATCAAGTAAAAGAATGAAAAGGAATTGTAAAAATAAGAATGAGAACCATAACAGGATGCCACTATTATCTTCTTCTGTAGCCACTATTCGCCTTTTTAACCACATGAATTTTGATAGGGTTAAGAAATGTCAACTACTTAAGGAAATTTATGGAGCAGGGTTCAAGAAACTTACAGGATGCCACACAAGTAGCTGGCGTGCGAATCGCAGTGCCCATAAATTAGGAAAGCTGGAAAACATTAGCAATGCCACTGATGAAACTATTAGATATGAAAATGATGATGGTCCAAGTATTCTGGGGCAAAGAAAATGTGGACAAGAAAAGAAACACCAACCCAATCTTAAGAGGATCTCTGATCTTCACTTGATGTGCAAATGATTCTTCAGAGCATTTCCAAGAAGCTAACCCAAATTGACCCTTAAACAAAGTAAAAGAAAGCCATCATCAGCTGTCACATAGCCTTGAAACTTCAGCTATATACTATGGCAGATATGTAACGAGGGTTTCATGGGTTATCGATCAATGTTAAGGATAAGGAGCATAAAAAAGATCTGCCAAGAAAATACATCCTTTTTACAACATATGAATGTGGAAGTGAAACTACACAACAATGTGCCAATTTATCTTACATTTTTTAGAATAAGAGAAACACTGTGCACAATAAAATACAGTACGAGCATAAGTCACAGTAATAAGCAGATAATGGAGTTGCTGACCTGTTCTGGGCCACCACTGCCATGATGTTGTGAGGAAATCCCTGGGACTAAAATGCACAAGTCCATGTATGACCTCAACCTAACATCAGAACAGGAAATGAAGGAATATTATGGCAATCATTTTTTCTCTAGAAGAATATTCTACATATTCGTACTGCAGACCTATTTGGAACACCTCACTTCCTAATTTCATTTAATATAGCCAATTGACTATGATGGCTAGAGAGGATATGTCAATGCCATATCAACAGAGCAAACATCAATGTGTTAGGTTGCCTATATATGACACGAGCACCTAAATTTTGAAGTGTTCTGTTCACCTAAAAGGGAAGGCAGTAGACTTTATGATTTTCATCAGTACCAATAATTTGGGATACCCCAAGAACCATAGGAGAAATATGCAGTTCATAATACTACCTCCGTTCCATTTTATCTGGCGCACACGCATATCAAGATTCAAACTTTAAAAAATTTGACCAATAATTAGGCTAATAATTTTTAACTATTATAATACATATTTTATATGATCAGATTTATAAGGAATTATACTATCCAATGATTATAAGTTTATAAGAATAAATAATATAATATAAAGCAAATGAATAGTCAAAGTGTAATCTAAGAGACCGTGTCATTCTAACTTGCGCCAGATAAAATGGAACGGAGGGAGTACTTCATAAAAACTGAAATTTTCTGTGATGTTCTCAAGTTTGCTAAGAGAGTAAGAGAACAACAACTGCAAACTGTATCAGCTTTGCTAATCCAGATTTCACACACGCCCAGAGAGGAGATTAACATTGCCTCACTTGTATGCAAGCTCCTTTGTTTGTTCACTCCACCCTTCGAGACGCTGATCCATTAAAATACGTGTGCGGTCGCTTATCTGAAAAACATGGGGAGAACCCACCATCAACTCTAGCATGACAACTCCAACACTCCACATATCATACCTGTACATAGTAAAACGAGAACTTCAGTGAATCATAGTGCAGCTGTATGTCAAACACACTGGTACATACCAGAATTCGTAGAAGTAACAGAAGTGGGTAAAAGAGACATACTTAAGCCTTGCACTTTTTGATCCTTGAAACCAGTTTGAATTAAGGAGTGCCTCTGGAGGAGTGTACTCAAATGTCTGTTCAGATCTGGAGTTGCATTACAATTGGAATAGAATGGATCAAAACAAGTCAAAGTAGTGCCATGCAACCCATGTCTAATGCCACGTTCAAGAACAAGCACATCTGAAAATGTAGCAAGGAACACATTTTTCTATACACTGCCAAATATTAGATAAATACTGTTCAGTTACTTGATCTGGCTTAATCCTCGTTCATTTGAGTACAAAACCCTATTACCCAAAAGTTCAATAGTCCAGGATCAAACATGTCCATCAGGGAAGTTGATAAAGAAAGGACATAGTTCACAATTGACCATTGGCATGGGTGGCAGGGTGGGTAAATGAATAGGACAAAAAATTGACTTGGGAAAACCTAAATAATGAACCCTTGGACTTATTAAGAAATCCAGGTAAGATACCCTAAATTACTCCCGATCATAAATTGCATAATTCTACAACTCAAATCAAGATCATCCTAATTTTATGCTGCAGCTAAATACTGAAGGAAAGGGAAGGGAAGGAAAATGATCACACCGAGTAGGGCCTGAACCATAAAGATTCTTCAACGTGTAATCATCAATGGCACTGCCAAAGTCAATCAGACGCCTGTGTACAGGAAGTTGTTATTTATTAATAGAAGAAGAATGCAACACCTTTCTTATAATTTAAGACAGGCAACGGTGACTATTACAGTTTCAGAAAACGATGTCTCAAACTAGAATCGCAATTCACACACACACACACACAAAAAAGCAAGTGCGCGAAGGCACACGCAATCTAATTGTTCTAACCTCTATACTTAATGAAATTGAGACAAATTGTATAGAAAAATATTACTCAGTTGAATAGTTGAGAAACTGAGATCCAAGAAAAAACTAAAGCCAAAAATCAAATAAAAAAAATCTGTGATTTACAATTGATCTTATATTGATGTTGAGGTCTAAATTGATCTAACATGAAGTTACAAATTTCTCAAATAATTTGCTAATGTAATTTGAGGCAATGATGTGAATTGATGGGGTTATGGCCTGAGGACCAGGATAAGGGTGAAGCTGCTCTCATCGAGGTAAGGTTTGGTCCTGTCTCCTAACTGTTAGTAGATTTTAATCATGCCTAAACTTGGACTATTTCATATTTCTTTAAGAATAGGTCCCTTTCCATAAAGGGTGGCTTGAGCAGTCTGATCAAGGTTAAACGGGGGAAAGGAATCAACTACTACAGTTTCTGCTGCTGTTTCCTCACCTCTACGTGGCTCTAACACCGTAAACAATTAGTGATTGATCACATAACTTGACACTTAAGAATACAATCCTTGCTTTCCTATGAAACCATATCTAACTAAACCCAATTAAATAGGAAAGTAACAAATTATCTTGGCAACAGATCTCTTTATTTTAGAAGGTAACCCCTGCCATAATCCTACTGCTACAGTACACACTACTGTTCAGCATCCTTAAGTAAGACTTACGAGGCAGAGCAAGACTGAAATACATATGGGTTCAAATCTATATATACTCTGTTAACCTTAGACACTCAATATAGGGTGTTTCACAAAATTCTGTGGGGGGCAATTGGCTCAGCAGCTGGAGAAGTGCCTCTGCAAATAAAGTCAGCTACCCAATAATACATTTACAATATCTCAACAGCTAACTACCAATAATCATGAAACTCCTATGTAAAGATTAAACTTTGCCAAATTGTAAAAAGGACATGAGTGTAGGAACTTCTTGAATCCTACATGTTCAACTTATTTTGCTTTGCTTCAGATGGAACCTCTCTTAGACACTTTCCAGTCTCCATGTCCTCAAAGCAAATGATCATGTTCTCTTCCATGGCGTAAAATAAGCAATGTTAACATGACTAGTTAATAGAAATTGTCTACAGAAAAAGATTCAAGAACTATAAAAAACAAAGAAAGAATAGACAACAATATCATTTCTACCAGGTTTGATATCCCGGTGAGTGATATTACGATCATGGCAGGCCTTCAGTCCCATCAACTAGGAAAGGGGAAAAAAATAAAATAAGTTAGTATACTAAACCACCAATAAGAAGCAATTTGCAGAACAAGTGTTGCTCTTTTTATTTTTAGCCTGTTGATGGCAGCTTACATCTAGAAGAAACTAAAATGACTCCATAGCATTCAGTTCACAGGAGAACCAGAGTCAGCATAAACATACCAGCTGCCATAAGAGGTTTTGCATTTGGTTTTGCCCAGCTTTTGTTGTCCTTAACCAATGCCACCACTTCGATGGGTGCAGAACTTGAATATGTCTGACCGTCTCATTATTGTTGCCAGTGACTAACTTCGTTTCTTCGGCAGTATATATCAGTTTTGATAATGAGCGGCCTTCATTGTGATACACCAGCCAAATTTCCCTTGATTCTGATTCAAAAGATTCTATAAACCTAGCCACGTGCTTGAGTGGTTCCTCAGTAGCCAACATGTTCCTTTCTAAACGGATATCAGGATTGTATTGCATGTCCAATGAGATAGTCGATGATTCTGTCCTCAACAAACCTTCAAGAGTTCTGGAAGCATTTGAAAATAATTCCCCAAAGTATTTCTCACGCAATCCACTCAAGTAAGCCGCATTTCCCCTCTCCACCTGCAGTTTTCAATCAGGGCTTAAGACGGGACAATAAGGCTCTTCTAGCATCAGTACTGTTTCAAGGAAATCCTCTTTTATATGTTTGTTTTCTTTTAGCAAATATTTGCTTTGTGAATAACAAAGTAGTTCAAAATATAACAGATGTTCCAGGAAAAAAACAATCCAATGAGTCAAATGAATTGGAATTGAAAACAATTTTGTTTACTGCACACCTAACCTGACTAAGAATAAATCAGCTAGACACTGCAGAATCACAAATAACCTGAATTGTAATAAATCGACAATAATAATTATATGTTTTCTTCAGCAGTTTGCCAGTTTCCCAGCATCAGCAAGAAGTAGCTAAAAGAAATTGACAGGCTAGTTTCTGGACTGAACCACACCATTGAGTACCCTTTTGGGCAGAACAGATGTACTTTACTTCACATGTGATTTTTCTGTTAGTTTTTTTTACTGGTCAAGGAGCAACTCTTTCCCAAGTGAAGAAATGAGGCCTAGAGCTTACATGTCATGGCCACAAGCTTATTTGAAAGGTTTCTGTAGGATGCGACAAGCATATTTGAAAAGTTTCTGTAGGATGCCATAATTTTAAAGTTTTAAAGTTTTAAGGGCCAGACCAGAAGGGCCAGACCAGAAGGGCGGGCCTGGTGCAAGCGGTAGAGTCTTACTGCCTGTGACCGGAAGGTCCCGGGTTCGAGTCGCGGTCTCCTCGCATTGCACAGGCGAGGGTAAGGCTTGCCACTAACACCCTTCCCCAGACCCCGCACAGAGCGGGAGCTCTCTGCACTGGGTACGTCCTTTTTTTTAAGGGCCAGACCAAAGGTAATAAGCAAGGGCAGCTTGCCATACAACTGGCGAATGCTCCTCCCTACTGCATGCACGAGCAGGCTGAACTGCTAGATGTGGGCATATTTTTCAAGTTTATTACTGCTTAATGCATAAGAGTTAAGTTCTCTTCTTTAAACATATGTACTCTAATGCAGATGTGGTGCTTATGTAGGGAACCCCATATGGCAAAAAGCGATAAAGACAGGTGTTCAACTGATTTAATTTACCATTATGCGCTTTAGTATGAATAAATCACCATCTACTGTGCCTGAAACATGATCTTCATCAGATGACATTGTGTCTGAACTTGTGCAATTATACATCTCTGATTTAGATATAGTGGTAAAGTGTGGAGGCTCTTTATGAACATCTGCATCTTCAGAGCAATTCCAGTGAAATGCCAACCAGACTTCACCGTATGACCCACGATCAAATCTTCTCTTAAGCTTGTATCTGGACATGGTTAAAAAAGGAAATCTCCTTTTAGTGAATAAAAGACTTGTACTATTATCATGACACTGTACATTATGCCGAGCAATGTAGTTGAATAATGTAATGCACAATTGCACATGCACTATTAAATACAGGAGAACATCAAGCACATTCCAGGTAAGTTGCTGCAAAGGACCAAATCATTATCCCACAGCACATATCAACTATATGTCTATATCCTAATGCTTACAACTCATGAGACCAATAAAGCTCATCAGAAGTAGTCCATGCAATAACTCTTCCACTTTACTCAAGGATAGTCATTTCACAAATGTTAGTATGTTACACTGAGACAACAACAAATTTTCTGCCTTGCAGTTTACCCCTTAAACATGCCCCTCCATTTGGATATGTAGCTAATGTTTTGCATATCATCTGACAAGAAATTATTGCTATGTTTAATGGAACTAGAGAAATGTCAAAATGGCTCAAGGTTGCTTGACATGGAACCAAGTTTGACATTCATTTAACATCAATTTAAGCAAGTGAAAAGTCCAATGAATAGAAAACAACTAAAATAAAGAATCCAAACTTCAACATAAATTGGTGATATCCAGGTATGCTAAGTACAAATCATGATAAAACAAGGTACAAAAGGCTATCCAATTGAAAACATAGCAACTACCCAGGAAGTTTCCCTCAAAATAAGTATTCAGAATGTTCCTTGAGAAATGGAAAGGTACCTGAAATCTATTGTGTTGCCAAAGGAGTGTGAACCATTTGATTTGCTTCCATTATGCGGAAGGGAGTCAAGTAGACCAAAAAAATTTGCAAAAGCTTCAGGACCATTGCACCGCCCCATTTCGCCATCTTGATGACCAAGGTACAAGCAAAAGTGTCTGTCCTTGTATTTTTCAAGATTACCTGTATACAATGTAGAAGAGAACAACCAAAGTCATGAACAAGATAAAGACACTATCAAACAAGTCAATCATCACATCAGAATTTGGCAATTGACTGTTTCTAAAAGGTGCTCAGCGGTGTTGGACACCCCCCTCCCCACCACCACCACCACCACAGCACCACTACACACAGACACACACAAAAGAAAGGACTTATTTCTAAAAAGACCCACCCATGAGTATATAAAACAGGCAACTAACCATCAGAATATAAGACAGTCTCAGCTGGCATGTGATTGAAGTCTTCTTCACGCTGGTATGCTTCCGGTACCCTAAATATGTAGTCCATATCTTCATCCAGACTCTCGGATAAATAGAAACAACCAAGCTTCTTAGGTTTTGCTTCAACCTAATTTTAAAGTAAGCAAAGGAACCCAAATAGCATCATCCAACTCGTCACAAAAAAACAGAAACTGAACAAGAAATTATATACTAAATGAAACAGGTAATAACAACAAAGATGAACTCACATGGCATAAAATTGTATAATGCATTTGTATCGATTGGTAAATCTAACTCCCAAGATAAAAGATAACTATATTCCTCACTTACCAAGAACCTCTGGAACTTTATTGATGAACGCTTGAAATATCCCATGTCAATGACAGCTGAACTAGTGCCATCATCTGCTAGCCATATGAAAATACACGTAAGTAAAACCAAGTATAAGGAGTTCATGAACAACTGAATAACTCCTTGCCATCATCTAGCCACAAAATAACAACAACAACAACAACAACAACAACAAAGCCTTTAAGTCCCAAACAAGTTGGGGTAGGCTAGAGTTGAAACCCAGCAGAAGCAATCAAGGTTCAGGCACGTGAATAGCTATCTTCCAAGCACTCCTATCTAAGGCTAAGTCTTTGGGTATATTCCATCCTTTCAAATCTCCTTTTATTGCCTCTACCCAAGTCAACTTCGGTCTTCCTCTGCCTCTCTTAACGTTACTATCCTGGCTTAGGATTCCACTACGCACCGGTGCCTCTGGAGGTCTCCGTGGGACATGTCCAAACCATCTCAACCGGTGTTGGACAAGCTTTTCTTCAATTGGTGCTACCCCTAATCTATCACGTATATCATCGTTCCGAACTCGATCCCTTCTTGTATGACCGCAAATCCAACGCAACATACGCATTTCCGCGACACTTATCTGTTGAACATGTCGTCTTTTCGTGGGGCCAACATTCTGCACCATACAACATAGCAGGTCTAATCGCCGTCCTATAAAACTTGCCTTTTAGCTTCTGTGGTACCCTTTTGTCACATAGGACACCAGATGCTTGCCGCCACTTCATCCACCCTGCTTTGATTCTATGGCTAACATCTTCATCAATATCCCCGTCTCTCTGTAGCATTGATCCTAAATATCGAAAGGTATCCTTCCTAGGCACCACTTGACCTTCCAAACTAATATCTTCCTCCTCCCGAATAGTAGTGCCAAAGTCACATCTCATATACTCAGTTTTAGTTCTACTGAGTCTAAAACCTTTGGACTCCAAAGTCTCCCGCCATAACTCCAGTTTCTGATTCACTCCTGTTCGGCTTTCATCAACTAGCACTACATTGTCCGCGAAAAGCATACACCAAGGGATGTCCCCTTGTATGTCCCTTGTGACCTCATCCATCACTAAGGCAAACAAATAAGGGCTCAAAGCTGACCCTTGATGTAGTCCTATCCTAATCGGGAAGCCATCCGTGTCTCCATCACTTGTTCGAACTCTAGTCACAACATTGTTGTACATGTCCTTAATGAGCCCGACGTAATTCGTTGGGACTTTATGTTTGTCCAAAGCCCACCACATAACATTCCTTGGTATTTTATTATAAGCCTTCTCCAAGTCAATAAAAACCATGTGTAGGTCCATCTTCTTCTCCCTATACCGCTCCATAACTTGTCTTATTAAGAAAATGGCTTCCATGGTTGACCTTCCGGGCATGAAACCAAATTGGTTCATAGAGACCCGCGTTATTGCTCTCAAGCGATGCTCGATAACTCTCTCCCATAGCTTCATAGTATGACTCATCAACTTAATTCCCCGGTAATTAGTACAACTTTGAATATCCCCTTTATTCTTGTAGATCGGTACCAATATACTTCTCCACTCATCAGACATCTTGTTCGATCGAAAAATATGGTTAAACAGCTTGGTTAGCCATACTATAGCTATATCCCCGAGGCATCTCCACACCTCGATTGGGATACCATCCGGTCCCATCGCCTTACCTCCTTTCATCCTTTTCAACGCCTCTCTGACACCAGATTCTTGGATTCTCCGCACAAAGCGCCTATTGGTGTCATCAAAAGAGTCATCCAACTGAAAGGTTGTGTCCGTATTCTCACCATTGAACAATTTGTCAAAATACGCTTGCCATCGATGTCGGATCTCATCCTCCTTCACCAAGAGATGCTCCCTTTCATCCTTAATGCACTTAACTTGGTTGAAGTCCCTTGTCTTTCTCTCACGAACCCTAGCCATCCTATAAATGTCCTTCTCTCCTTCCTTCGTACTCAAATGTTCGTCAAGATCCTCGTACGCTCTACCATTTGCCACACTAACAGCTCGCTTTGCAGTCTTCTTTGCCACCTTGTACTTCTCTATGTTGTCCACACTCCTGTCATGGTACAAACGTCTATAGCACTCTTTCTTCTCCTTAATAGCCCTTTGGACTTCCTCGTTCCACCACCAAGTATCTTTAGCCTCGCCTCCACTTCCTTTGGTTACTCCACACACCTCTGAGGTCACCTTCCGAATGTTGGTTGCCATCTTCTCCCACATGTTGTTTATGTCCTCTTCTTCCTTCCAAGAGCCCTCTTTGATAACCCTTTCCCTGAATACCTCTGGCGTCTCCCCTTTCAGTTTCCACCACTTTGTTCTTTCAATCTTAACTTGTTTATCCCTACGGGCACGCACCTGAAAACGAAAGTCTGCCACCAAAAGCTTATGTTGAGAAACAACACACTCCCCTGGTATCACCTTGCAACCCAAGCATGCTCGTTTGTCCTTTCTTCTTGTGAGGACAAAGTCAATCTGGCTAGAGTGTTGTCCGCTACTGAAGGTCACTAGATGAGATTCTCTCTTTCTAAAGAAAGTGTTATCTAGCCACAAAATAAAATAAAATAAAATAAAATAAAATACATGTAAATAAAGGACAATGAGCTCAGAGGGGAGTTTGACCTCAACTTAAGGTGTACTATGTATAATGACATAGTCAAACGGGTAAACTAAGGAGCAAGGATTTACAGACATGGAAAGAAAATAGAAAAATACAGCAGCATGGCAGCAACAGAAGAGCGAAGAGGATACCAACACAGAATTATCATAGAAGGGGCATGAATGCTCTCCTGTGAAATATGGCATTCCTATAAAGATTGCCCCTATATTGCTAACAACAGGGAATTGGGTCAACTGACTACAATGTGACTTTGGATAGCAGAAAAAAGCAATGCGCAATATTAACAAATTGTTAGGGTCATTTGCAACAAGTAAAAACCAAATTATAAACAAATTCAATTATTATATAATTAAATAATATGGAAATGCACGAATTTATGGAGTGGTTACAAATACAATTAACAAAATACAGTCAATGATCAGTGAGACTACCAGGCTTCAGTCCATATGGAATATTCAACACTGGAGAAATAGATGTCTTGAGATCTTCTTCAAACTGGGACCAATCTTTTAATGTAGTACCAGTGCTACCAGGTGATCCCAATGGAACAATTACAGCAGCCACATTGTCTGTTGTGCCTTTCTGTAAAGCAACATGAACTAAATAATCTGCCAAATTATGTTGTGTCATAGCAGAAGATCCAAAATCATGTTTAACACGAAATTTAGCATGCAACATCAGGTCACAAACATCTTGCATAGTCATTTTCTCAAAGACCCCATCAGATGATGCAATAAGAAAAGTGTCATTTTCTGACAGAATCTGCCACCCTGTCAATTCAGGTGTTGATATTACACCATACCTGCAAAAACAATTAGAAGGATCACGTCAGCCTGTCCATCTAACTCTACTGAATGGAGAAATAGCATATTATATCAACATTTTAAGAAATTCCATCTTAGCATGGGACTAGCACTCTGCCTCAGGGGCGACTTATATCTGTTTTCAATCAATACCACATTATATATAACGGTTAACATGCAGATGCTCCTCGGTATTGAAATATGTTCCATTTTGGCTGTCGTGGAATTTAGAACTTCAGATATTATAAAGAGTCTTAATCTCTATTCCATCCCCCCATGCAAGTTATTACTCAACAGTTTCATTGTAGTACTCTTGAGGAAGGATGGCAGCTTTAGCCCCATGTAATTTTATTATATACAGATTTCTCAACAAGCAAACTGTAATACATGAACAAAACTGGGGAAGCAGCCAAGTGAGACAGAGATGGAGAGAAGGTCAATAGATTGCATGTTAACCTTTTGTATGGAATGTCACCAATAGCTCTTGATAGCGCTAGCTCACCATTAACTCGGTATACACCAGCCCACTCAAGAACATAACCACCAGCAGCCTCCACGCGGCTTCTCTCGTCTTCTCTATCAGGATGATGGTCCTTGGTCAACTCCCTTGCATGATACAATGGTCCATCATAATTTGCCAAAGCAAATTCCTCATGATTGATTGAGTTTCTCTTTCTTCTCCGTTTCCCTGATACAATGCAAGCCTTCATATTATTATTCACCCAAATCCCTACAACACAGGCTAATAAAATAAGGAAAATGAAATATACAAAGAAAAATGCATAACCTATATGTGATCATGATCACAAAAAAATATGACTTCGGATCATTTCTCCTTCCCTAAATCTATAATTAATGAAAAAATATTGAGCATACTGCTATGTCTTATATCCAATTCATGCACAAGCCAGTATTGGTTCTGGGTGATTGGTGATTGCAACCTAATCCCTCTGTTTGAAATTACAAGAAACAATTCGTTTGCTTCATTAGGACAAGACCTTGATCGACAATCTCTACCAATATGTGATACAAAATCATAATTGTAAGTATTTTTTCAATACAAATATAATAACATCAACTTTGTATTACAAAAATCATATATTGACAAAGATATTGTTGGCCAAAGGCTTGTCCTAATGAAAGAAAATGCGCCTTGTAATTTCAAACGGAGGGAGTGCAAATTGTTATCCATGACCAAGCTGAAATTATTCCACCATAAACTAAAACTGAGTATATGAGATGTGACTTCGGCACTACTACTCGGGAGGAGGAAGATGTTAGTTTGGAAGGTCAAGTGGTGCCTAGGAAGGATACCTTTCGATATTTAGGATCAATGTTACAGAGGGACGGGGATATTGATGAAGATGTTAGCCATAGAATCAAAGCAGGGTGGATGAAGTGGCGGCAAGCGTCTGGTGTCCTATGTGACAAAAGGGTACCACAGAAGCTAAAAGGCAAGTTTTATAGGACGGCGATTAGACCTGTTATGTTGTATGGTGCAGAATGTTGGCCTACGAAAAGACGACATATTCAACAGCTAAGTGTCGCGGAAATGCGTATGTTGCGTTGGATTTGCGGTCATACAAGAAGGGATCGAGTTCGGAACGATGATATACGTGAGAGATTAGGGGTAGCGCCAATTGAAGAAAAGCTTGTCCAACACCGGTTGAGATGGTTTGGACATGTGCAACGGAGACCTCCAGATGCACCGGTGCGTAGTGGAATCCTAAGTCAGGATAGTAACGTGAAGAGAGGCAGAGGAAGACCGAAGTTGACTTGGGTAGAGACAATAAAAGGAGACTTGAAAGGATGGAATATACCCAAAGACTTAGCCTTAGATAGGAGTGCTTGGAAGACAGCTATTCACGTGCCTGAACCTTGATTGCTTCTGTTGGGTTTCAACTCTAGCCTACCCCAACTTGTTTGGGACTTAAAGGCTTTGTTGTTGTTGTTGTTGTTGTTGTAAAGCATCTAAGCCAAGAACAAACTAGGTATCCAATAAAGGCAGCTAAGCAGTGTCACGTCATGGACCATTTCACCATAAATCGGTGCAAGTGCAGCTGATAACATAAAAGGATGTGACCTTTAGGCCTTATGATAGAATATGGTGCAGTGTTGGAGAGAATCTTGCACAGGAATAAGGTCATGCCGACAAAAAAATGCAGATGACGTCACAGTGCCCAGAAATACCCTATACAATGACTTGGATATGCACAGTTACCAGAATTAATAAGTAAATAGTAGTGTGATTTATCTTCGATGGCTTATGATGGTTGACTTTACATCAAAGCTCTTATGCACATTTTCCCCATGTTGCTAGAGCACAGTGGCATCTTGAACAGGAATATCAAATCCTAAACATGGGCAATCTTTTTCCACAACAGGTGGACCTGAATTTCATTACCTAAGAAATAAAATTATAGAGTCCTTGTTTATCAATCTCATACCTACTTACCACCTACTAACCATGAGAAGCTAACCAGACCACAACACAAAGGGCTCTGGCTGACTAAACAGGCAATCTGGACCCAGCCATGAAAACCATATCATATTCTTAGACTAAGACTCTTAAGAATGGGCTAATATTTACAATGCAGGCAAGGGCCAACAGTACCCTTTTATAACCTATATATTGTTGAAAGGAATATGACATCTAGAGATGAAGGGGAAGGGTCAAGGGAGGGAAGGAATAACATCGACAAAAATAAAACAAGAACCATCTAGTCAAGGTGAGTCAATATTCAACTCGGCTGGTACATCTGAAATTTAAAAAACTGAAGAATGAAACTTAACTATTTCGATGGTGCGAATCATATCCTTGTGAGCACAGAAAAGCTTTTGAATCTCCGACATTGGCTGCTATAATTTGTCCATCAGCTATCAAGACCACGGTCGCTGTTGAACCAGACTCAAAATTGTTCTGTAAAGCTTCCTGCATTGTACACGAAGAAGAATCCTTTTCTGACATATGAAGCTTTATTACAAAATTTAACTATACAGATGAAACATGAGACCTTCCTTGGAGAATGTTAAATCAATATCATGAACTGCCCTCATTAGTGATTCCTTCAGGATTTCCATGTGAAATGACCGGTCTAGAATAGCTGGCGATGTCCAACATGACCTGCAATTTTTCATCAGTTCAAAAGTTTGGTTACCATGAATCATTTGAACAATTATGCTACATATCAACGAAAACTGGCGTATGAAAAGAAAAACATACCTCTCTCCATGGTTGGATTGGTCATCCTTGTACAGATTAAATACATTATTAAGAATAGTAACTTCCCGATATGTCAGTTTCCCAGTAGATTTTCTGAACAGCATGGAGTATATTCCATCGAGAAGAAAATAAACATGGAGCAGGAAGTAATCCATAAAAAGCTTAGAAGCCATCTCACTAGCCTCAGCTCCATTATGACCATCAAATATTGCCACCACTCCCACATCAACTTCCTTAATCCTCATCTGCTCTGTAATATGTTAGTGGGTTAGCTAAGATAAATTAAAAACAAATAGAGTGCATGGAGCCAAACATTGAACTAGAGTAACTAAAATGCTTTTGAGAAATAACATTCTATTGAACTATCAATTGAGCGTGCAACAGCCATATGTAGCATGGCCAGGGTTTGAGGTGTGTCTCACCTAGCTGCCCTTGCGCCAATTGGAGGCTAGTCCTTGGAGTCTGGTATCTCTAGGTTGAGGTAATGTGTTTTTTTTTGTGTGTGTGTGTACAGGTTCTAAACTCCTTTCTTTCTTAATATAATGACATACTTATGTAGCTCTCTTGCGTATTCCAGCAAAAAACAACAGCAGCTATATGTCATCCCAAGGGATGACTGCATGAGGCACTCATCAGTCATTACCATTGCACAACCAGAAGTACGTAAACTATGTGACTGGTAGGCATAAGATGTTTTAACAAATTCAGAATGATGAAATAAAATCTATGGTGCATTGCTCTACAATGCCTCCGACAAATTCAGTGTTACAATTTGACACCCAGCTACCATGTGTGTCTTTGAACAGTAAACCTCCAGAACGCTTTTAGTGTTACTATCTGGAAATCAGCATCCAATTTGGACTTCAGTGCTTTCCATCTTATCAACCCCTTCGAATAAGATGTCAAGCAACATAAGGCAAATACAAGCACACTGAACTACAGCCTAAATTTGAGCTCTAGAAGATCATTTCGGCCTATATCTCTAGCTTGGTGCTAATGGCAAATAACTGTGTGGTGCTGCAGTATACTACTAGGCTAAAGCAACGACCCAGAAATCTAATTCAATTAAGTTCACAGAATCCCTCCAAGTCACTGGCTGATTTGAGCACTACAAACTGAAGCATCCAGTTCACGTTGTGAAGTTGGGAGTAAGTACAGTACCTACGAAGGGGATGCGGATGCCGAGGGCACAGACGGCGCGGTCCTCCTGGGACCGGCGGCGGCCGCGGTCGGCCGCCACGTGGCACCCCATCGGGGAGCTCTTGCCCCCGCCATCCCCCTGGTCGTCGTGCGGGGGGAGGGTCCAGCGCGGGCAGTGCGCGGACTGGAACACCGCGGGGGCGCCCCCCTCCCGGTACACGGCGAGGCACGTCGCCGACTCGGCCGCGCACCGCGGGAGCCGCGCGGGGAGCGCGTAGAGGATGAGGAGGAGGAGGAGCGGTAGGATGGGGAGGCCGCGGCGGCCGGAGACGGGCAAGGGCATCGGCGACGGAGAGTCGCCGGCGGAGGAGGAGAAATGGTGGGGCCGAGCTCAGAACGGTGTTTTGCTTCTTAATTTGTGATTTTTTTTTTTGAGAGAGGTTATATCTTGCACTCTCTCTCTCTTTTTTTTTGACAACTTTGCACTGTTCTTGCTTCGTTGTTCGTTCAGCACCCAGGCCGCACGTGATATTTCTCCGTCTCTTTACGTTTTGGTGAGTCTGGACGAAAAACTCGAAGCTCGTTAGCTCGCTTGGCTCGTGGCTGGCTTGACTCGGCTCGGCTCGGCTCGTTATCGTAACGAGTCGAGCCGAGCCAAGATTTTAGCTCGTTAGCTATAACGAGCCAACTCGAACCAGCTCGCGAGCCGCTCGCGAGCTAAACGAGCCAAGCTTTCAGGGAAAAAAGTATCATTTAAGATTGTTAGATGCATGAATACTGTAGTATTTTATTATACTTTTATATATATTAGCACATTTTAAATTTTTTATTCAATTTAAGGTTGTTAGATGCATTTCTTTTGTATTATTATTATTCTCAAACTTTAGATAAATGCAAATATTATATTTTGTGTATTTTTTTATACCTGGCTCGTGAGTTTAACGAGCCAGTTCGAGCTTTTAACGAGCCGAACCGAACTGGTTTTCTGGCTCGTTAGGATAACGAGCCAAGCCGAGCTAGCTCGTTATCTTAACGAGCCAGAACGAGCCGAGTCAAAACGAGCCGAGCCGGCCCGTTATCCAACCTTACTTCTATGCGAGATCCTTCTGCGCCCCGTTTTGATTCAAGGTATTGGGCCAAGAATTGGTGAATTAAGAGCATCTTAAAATCTAGTAAGGACCTGTTCGTTTGATCCTAAAATCAAAGAAAATTGAAGGGAGTTAAGGGAATTTTATAATTGATAAAGGCCTAAAGGATTTTTTTTAATCTTGGAAACCCTCTTTTCTTTAAAAACCAACGCCATGTTTGTCTCCGGGACTAATTCACATACGAAACACGCCCATGCACCATAAAACAGTCACTTTATTACAGACTCTAGAACATATAGGAATTTTAAAGCATCTCCAAGAAATTCTTTATATTTTTTCTAATTTACAGAAATAAAGATTTTAATGAAAAATATCCTTCAACAGTCTCTTTATTTGAATATCCAAATATAGATATTCTCTATTTCGAATTTCTCGTTAGCTAAAGATGGAGAGCGAGGATAGCTCTCTAGACTGCACACGGGATATAGAAAAGCTGTTGAAAAATGCAAAGATATAGAAATGATTTTTACTCAAATGACTTTCTAAATGATAATTTAGAAAGTAGATTTTAGAAAGACCCTCCGAGATGCTCAAACAATTGATAAATTGAAGGTACAGAGCTCACGATTCTACCTAAATAACACGGCCTATCATAGATACGTCAGTTTCGGAAATCACCTTCTTCATGTCCAGCTGAGTAGCACGCTGCAGAGCACAAAAGTGCGGCCAACGCCTTGAAGGGGGCAGGCAACACGAGGGATAGTTCCGACGCCTCCGTCAAGGAATTCACCCATGTTGTCTCGAATAACAAATCCCAAGCCTCCCTTGTTCGTATCAGCATTGAAGGATGCATCAACATTAATTTTGCATACATCAGTAAAGGTGGTCTCCATGATTTTTCATGGTTCTGACTGTTCTCCTTCCCATCCTTCCGTTGATTATGAATCTGTATTGTTAGCTTATATGTTGATTTTACAGAGAAAACACCTTTTGAACCATAGTGCCATGCAGGGATCTCGTATCACACTATGCATCCTTGGGCCAGAATATCGTTGATTAATCATTCATCCCATGTTCTTGTGCTCAGGTCCATGAGATCTCAAACTCTTGTGAGTAGAGAACCACCTCTTGGAGTTATAGATTTTTCTAGTACTTCCTCTTGGGATTCAAGGATCAGCCCAGATATTAAGAGCCAGATCCAATCCTCCATATAATTCCTTGATTTAGGATATCAATACAATGGATTATGCTCATCCAAGCATAGGAGATTCCAGCTTGAGCCTTACAATGTAGAATATCTGAGTTTGGGAAATATCTAGCTTTTAGAACCTTCCCACACACTTTTGGGAGACAACTTGAGCTTCTCCCATCATACCATTTTCTTCTGTTATCACTAACAACTCTCCTTCATGATGGATTAACTCTCAACCACTCACCAAACTGTTGCTTCTCATCCTTTCCTCTATAGTCATCACATTCTTATTAACGTGCCCCAACAATCCACGAGTATAGCAGAAATTTGGGAGGAACTCATATTTGAAAGGGCACCAAAAGCTTCCGCCCCATTCTCATCTTGCATCATCACACCTCGGAGCAACGGTTTCCACACATCCAATCTGACCTTGATCCCTAAGGTACTTCTCAATTGCAGAACCATCATCCTCCACATCCACCTCAAGAGCCTTACCCACCTTGTCCCAAATCTTCCTTCCTGTTGCCTCATTCATCATTCCCAAAGGAAGATAAAAAAAGTCGGATCCATACTGGATTATAGATGAACTCCAAGTCCTCCAACCGTTTTTCCCATCAAAATCAGCCACAATGAGTTGATCCCCTCTGAATTCCCATGCCATCTCCAAAAATTGCTCTTCTTTTGGCACCTGATTGCTGGAAAGAAAAAAAGAAGACATTGTCATCTAGTTCCTTGTACTGAATCTCTTTTAAAGGGCACCAAATTTTGCCCAAAAAGAATACGCTATCCCATCTGTGTGTATGTAGCCTTTCCTAAAAAGAGTTTCCCAACAGCCTACGCCAAGCCCTGTTTTCTTCCCCCATCGATGACCACAAAGCCCCTCTCACCCACTCATCTCCTCCTCCTAGAGCTTAAGGCCCTCCATGAGTCCCTCAAACCCGTCTCCACCGCCTCCTCCTTAGGCCTTCCCCATCAGAAGACCTGTCACTATGTTCCGGGAAAGTTTGGAGAAGCCGGAATAGTCAACTCCAGGAATGAAACTAGCTGATTTGGCTAGCAAAGTTGTGTATCAAACTGTGAACGTTTTTTTCCCTTAAATCCCCTTTATTGCTGGGTATAGGGAAAGGAGATTGCATTTGTTCAATCCGGTGGAGATGCTCTTAGAACTAGAATAGACTTCACTCAATGGTGTCAGTTAGATGTATCACATATTGGAATCGCTATTGGGTCTAATACCAGCTTGGATTTGAGACAAGCTAAGAGAGCTCAAACGCAATAGTGACCAGTACCCCCTCTTAGCTCTGATTTGGGCGGAATTGAGTTGTGTCGTCCTTGTCTTAACTCCTAATCTTGCAATGAAGTTTGGGAGGCATGATTAGCTTGTTCTTCATAATTTATCAATCTGCAGTAAGTTGAAATAAAAAAAAACTGTTTTGAATGAAAGATGCCTACATTGTGTGTTTGTATTGATAGAGCAAAAGAAAAATTTGACGGAGGACATTATAAATGTGCGGCTTTTGTCACAGGCCACTAAAAAAATGTCTTCGCTAGAAGACATCAAAATAATGGCCCTCATCGCTTCTGTTATAATTCATTTTTTAGCTTGTTTTTTTAGTTGAAACAGTACTTTTATCTCACAACAAATCAGCCGGAACAGTGTTTCAACTTGTTTTTTCACGAAACGAACGGAGCCTATGTCTAATATGCTATAATATGCTAGGGACACTAAACTGATTATTATATTTGATTTTAATAGGCAGCCACGTAAATCCCTACCGAATGGGATGAGGAATCTGTGCGCCTGTGCTCTCGTACTCGCTCACGTCGCACGGAAAAGAAACCGGAAGCCGCTGGCTGTGCGACGGCGGCGGCGCCCGCAACTGCAGCGCCCGCATCTTTCGATGGTGTCGGCGCCCGCTTCGTAATCCTATCCCAGCAAGCGGAGCAGCAATGGTGATGACGGTGATGGAATCTCCGCGGTTATTGAGCGAGATTTTCCCGAGGAGCACGATGATATGTCGTGGGTTCCCGACGGGTTAGGTCCCTATAGCCTCAATTTTCGAAGTAAAAAATTATATGATGTGTTCATTCATATTACGTACCATTGGTCGTGCCGGCGGCCTAATGGTTCTTTTTTTTTTTTTTGAAAGATCAGGAGGGGCAATGAGCCCCTAATGCAGAGACATATATAAATAAAACAGCAAGGTTCAGATACAAATAAATGAATAAATAAAGCATAGCAAGAAGGGGGAGGAGATTATGGAACTAGGAAAGGATGGCCTAATGGTTCTTGACTGTTGGTAGCCTCAATTTTCAACAGTATGTTGCTAGCTATATTAGTGTAGGTGGATAAGGATATTTCTATCAAGATTTATGTGTTTTGTGCCTTATTTGAGGTGAATATATTATCGCTAATGCAACGCCGCTTTCTGGGTATTGCAGCACAACAGGCCCCTGCTTCCTTGTCTTCCCATCTCTCTCAAAATATCTCCTACTCCCGTGCTCGCCCATCGCGTGCGGCTGCGCGTGCGCTCGCTGCTCGGTTGCTGCCGTCTTCCTCGCTGCGCACCCCATCTCGCGCCGCGCTCCCAACCCACGCTGTGCCCCCTTCGTCACCGCGCTCGCGCTCCAGCTCGCTGCGCGCCGCGCCCCCGCTGCTACGCGCCGGGGTGCTGCTGAGGTACCGCCGCCACCGTTTTTCCTCACCAGAAGGTCATGGCCGCTGTTGATGCCGTGGCCGCCGTGACGCACGACCTCAGCAAGATGTTGTGATGAAAGTGCATGTTGTAAGTGTATGTTTCAAGTGTTTCAGATCTTTCAGAGGTATGTTGCAATTGTTTCATATGGATGTTACAAAAGTAGATCGGGGATGTCGCAACATGTTGCAAGTGTTTCAGAGACATGTTGCAAGTGTTTCAGAGGTGTTGTTCAAAATGTTTCATCTGTTCGAGACGTATGTTGCAAGCGTTTCGATATGGATGTTGCATATGTTTCACACAGATGTTGCAACAATATGTTCCAAATGTTTCAGCTATTTTCAGTCTTATGTTGCAGTAAGTGTTTCCATGTTGCAAGTTGCAAGTGTGTTTTATCTGATGTTGCATATGTTTTACACATACGTTGCAAGTGTATGTTGTAGATATTTCATTCGTTTCGTATGGATGTTGCGTTCAGGTGTTTTATGTTGTGTTTCATGTTGTTCAGAGAGTCAAGGGGCGCGAAGAGTGATGGTGACATGGCACGGGCGTTGGGTAATGATGGGGCGCGACGAGCTGTGGGCCGGCGGGCAGGGTGCGCGGCATGCCAGTGTCCTGCGGACGGGGCGCAGTGGGGGCCACCGGGCGGGGCGCGATGGGGCGGGGTGCGTGTACGGGACGGGGCGAACGGCCTCGAATCTAGGCGGACAGGGCGGGCTGCGCGTGCAAGGCGAGTCGTGTGGACGCATGGGCGCTGTGATAGGATGGGTGCGCGTTCGGGGTGGGATTAAAATCAGCGCACGGGGGCAGGCTGCGCGGGCGTCCGGACGCATCATCGCACCGGACGTCCGGACACTAGTCGCTCTGATATATTATTTATTATGTGAGCTCTAGTGTCACTCAACAAATATGTATGATTTTGTAATGGTTTCCAGCCAAGACAACTTCTTTTTAGTGGCCTATGGCAAAAGCGGCACCAAATTTTGCCTAAAGCAAAAGATCATAGTCTAAGAAAACCATAGTAACATACATAGTACATGCTTCCTCCTTCTAAAATTATAAGACATTTTAGCATTTCTAAATTCATAGTTTTTATTATGTATTTAGACATAACGTATATCTATACGCGCAACAAAAGTTATGAACGTAAAAACCAAAACATTTTACAGTTTGGAACAGAGTACCCGAGAAGATTCATCAGAAAACTGGTCAGGCCAGCCTCAACTTGACAAACCTTTAAAAAAATGCCTCAACGCGAGAGGGTGGATGGGAGTCTGGCAGAAGTACTGATGCCTTCGCCTGATAGAAAAAAACGAGCGCTCACTGAGGCGTGCGTTACGTAGCCATGGGAGCTCCAATTTGAATGCTGGGAAAGCAAAGTTTTCTGAAGGTGACAAGAGCAGTGGCCAGTGGGACCTATTCCTAATAACAAGACCAAAGGCCTGTGTTGGGTGCTCCCATAGTCCCATTGGTCGTGCCGACCTAATGGCTCTTGACTGTTGGTTCATGCGGGCACGTACCGCTGGTTAAACGATCCCATGCGTACGAATGAATGCATGCTACAGAAAGAGCCTTCTGGTATGGATTCCACTTGATGCGGCTCCTCCTGTTTTTTCTCTCTCATTGACACACAAGGAGCTACTCGAGCCAAAAAAATTAGGAGATGTTTGGTTCCATCTCCTAAAGTTTAGTCCACGTCACATCGGATGTTTGACACTAATTTGCAGTATTAAATATAGACTAATTACAAAACTAATCTGATTTTATAGGAAAATTTTCAAAAAGTTAAGGTTGTCATTCCAAAGAGGAGTGTACCACAATTAAACTGACAATGCACTTGACTTAAGGCTTCATATTATCGAGCAAAATGCAACAATGCACATGTGCACACGAAGGACAGTTTGATAGTAGGAGGTAAAAAGTATATGACTTTTGCAGTTGAGTACAACTTCTATCAAATACTACTTGTCATGTAAAAGTTATAAAATGCACACCAGTTATAATCCTACAGAATACAATATAGTTATAAAAGTAGAGAGATTTTTAGGTTTCTACTTTTACGCTGAATAGGCTTTTACCAAGATCGTTGATGTAGCATAAAAAAACCAAAATACCACATGGGGGTAATGGCCTACTGATTGGATTGGGCTGGCAATACAATCCATGGAATCTGATTGCAGTTTATCCAAACCAAACAACATGTAACCTCTAACGAATAATTAACATATATTACTAACAGTCGAACCAAATTATACGATGCCTAAAAATAAGGGAACATATCTAGTGCAAACCAACATCTCCGTGCAAACCGTGCAAACCAACTGCGGGGGGAGGTGGGAGGGGGGATTTGCAAAAGTGTAATTAGGAGCGGGCGTAATTACACTTTTGCAAATCCCCCCTCCCACCTCTCCCCCGCAGTTGGTTTGCACGGTTTGCACGGAGAGGTTGATTTGCACTTGATACATTGCCTAAAAATAAATAAATGGTAGACACATAGATTTACCCCAAACTGTGGATCTTGTATCAACCACTTTGGCTCAGTTTCTCTACAATACATGAGTCCTTTATTCCTGCAAGGACACAAAGTGGTCCTCGATTTTGAATAGCAGGAAGGAAAGAGAAGGGGCGGGCATACCTGCTGTGGTGGGTTCAGCGCCGCCATCCGCGTGGACGTGCAGCAGAGCGCCGTCGCCGTGTAGATCCGTCGCGCCCTCGACCACGCAGATGTATATGTGTACATGCAGCCCGCGGCCCGATGGCCCGGCGTTTTGGCCCGGCCCGAGCACGGCACGGCCCGGTGGTCACCGTGCCCGTGCCGGCCCGGCCCGAGGCACCAGGCAGTGCCTGGGCCGCCCTCCAGGCCCGCGGCACGACACGGGCACGGCCCGGTCCAAGAGGCGGCCCGGCCAGCCGGCCTGCTAAGAGGCCCAGCCCCCCACACCTATACCCCCTCCCAAACCCTAACACCCCACGCCCCACGCCCCCCACACGGCCACACCCACCCCACCCGCTGCACCCCGATGCGGCGACGGCGCGACGCAGCGTCGCAGGCTCGCAGCCCCCTCCCCGGCTCCCCCACCCGCTGCACCGGCAGCTGCCGCCCGGCCGGCCAGGCACCTCCCCAGCGCCAGATCCGGCCCCGATCCCCCGAGCTCCGCCTTGGGAGTGAGCTCGACGCGCCGGCCCCAGCCCTAGGGACGCCGGACCTGGGAGTGAGCTCGGCGGGCGACGGCCCCAGCGCCTCGAGCTCCGTGTTCCCACGCCGGCCCCAGCCCCTAGGGACTCGCCGTGGCCTACGAGGTCACCTCCTCTCTCTCTCTGTCTCTCGTTTCTACGGCCGTCGGCTTCTCCAATCTCCATACGTCGTCGTCGTCTCGAGCTCGGCAGCTAGCTTCGAGCACGCCAGCGGGCGGCACGGCACGGCCAAACGGCCCACGGGCCGTGCCTTGGGCCAGAGGCCAGGCATGAGCACGCCAGCGTGAAAGGTCCTAATGGCTAGAGGGGGGGTGAATAGCCTAATAAAATTCTACAACAACACTTAACAAAATATGTTAGACAATTATGCGGCGAAGCGAGTGTTGCGCTAGCCTACTAAAATGCAAGCCACCTACCACAATTCTATTTCGAATAGTGTATATCCACACAATAGCTATGACACTTAGCTAAATTAGTGTGCTCTCAAAGACTAACTAAAGAGCAACACTAATCAAACAAACAAGCTCTCACAACTAACTACACTAAAGAGCTTGATAACTAGTTTGCGGTAATATAAGAGTGAGCAAGAGAGTTATACCGCCGTGTAGTGGTAGGAACCAATCGATCACAATGATGAATACCAATGTAGACCAATCACCTCGGAATCAAATGATGAACACAATGATTTTTACCGAGGTTCACTTGCTTGCCGGCAAGCTAGTCCTCGTTGTGGCGATTCACTCACTTGGAGGTTCACGCGCTGATTGGCATCACTCGCCAAACCCTCAATAGGGTGCCGCACAACCAACACAAGATGAGGATCACACAAGCCACAAGCAATTTACTAGAGTACCTTTTGGCGCTCCGCCGGGGAAAGGTCAAGAACCCCTCACAATCACCATGATCGGAGCCGGAGCCAATCACCACCTCCGCTCAACGATCCTCGCTGCTCCAAGCCGTCTAGGTGGCGGCAACCACCAAGAGTAACAAGAGAAATCCGCAGCGAAACACAATCACCAAGTGCCTCTAGATGCAATCACTCAAGCAATGCACTTGGATTCACTCCCAATCTCACTATGATGATGAATCAATGATCTAGATGAGTGGGAGGGCTTTGGCTAAGCTCACAAGTATGCTATGTCAATAGAAATGGCCAAGAGAGTGAGCTTGAGCCGGCCATGGGGCTATAAATAGAGCCCCAATCAAATAGAGCCGTTATACCCCTTCACTGGGCAAAACGCGTTTTGACCGGACGCTCCGGTCAGACTGACCGGACGCTGGCCCTCAGCGTCCGGTCACTCGATGTCAGCCACGTGTCCAGACTCAACGGTCATCAGCCTCGACCGGACGCTGCTTCTTCGAACTGACCGGACGCTGAAGCCCCTGCGTCCGGTCATTTACAGTAAGCTCCCGATCATGACCGGACGCGTCCGGTCAACTCGACCGGACGCAGCCCAGCGTCCGGTGCTTAACCCTAAGCACTGTGCCGATCGACAGCCTGACCGGACGCACTACTTCAGCGTCCGGTCGTTTCGGACTCAGCGTCCGGTCACTGTTAAACAGTGAGACCGAATCCCTTTCTCCTCTAACTTCTTCACCCTCGCTCCAATGCGCCAACCACCAAGAATTTGCATCCGGCGCAATAGAAAATAGGCATTTCATTTTCCCGAAAGCGCCGAATCCCGCCGAGCAAGCTCGGCGGGAGGGAGAGAGGGACCCAAACCCATCTCAACCCTGCACACACCTTGTGCACATGTGTTAGCATATTTTCACAAATATTATCAAGGGTGTTAGCACTCCACTAGATCTTAAATGCATATGCAATGAGTTAGAGCATCTAGTGGCACTTTGATAACCGCATTCCGATACGAGTTTCACCCCTCTTAATAGTACGGCTATCAAACCTAAATGTGATCACACTCTCTAAGTGTCTTGATCACCAAAACAAAATAGCTCCTACAAGTTATACCTTTGCCTTGAGCTTTTTGTTTTTCTCTTTCTTCTCTTCAAGTTTAAGCCCTTGATCATCTCCATGCTATCACCATTGTCATGTTATGATCTTCATTTGCTTCTCTACTTGAAGTGTGCTACCTATCTCATGATCACTTGATGAACTAGGTTAGCACTTAGGGTTTCATCAATTCACCAAAACCAAACTAGAGCTTTCACAGCGGCATGGCACGACCGGCATGGTGGCCCGATGAGGCACGACACCACGTCGGGCAGGGATGGCACGCCGTGCCGCCGGGCCGGGCCGGCACGGCCCGATGCCCATCTATACGCGAATGAGCAGCAGAGTGCCGCTGCCGCCAACCTCATGCCCTCGGCCACATGGAGGTCGGGGTCGAAGCCGGACTCAATTGCAAGGTCGAGTAGGCAGCGTTGATCCCTCTCCCACGCATGGCGCACCCTCCATGTGTGCTGGTCCATCTCGGCGGCGCGAAACTTGCAGGGGTGATCTTCACCAAATTGCCCCTGGCCCCAGGACCCAGCCCCTAGGGGCAGGCCGCAGCCACCCACCGGCTGGCCGTCGCCCGCTAGCATATGGAAGGTGGGAGGTGGGAGCGGCGGAGCATGCAGAAGGGGGAGCCACCGCTGCGCCGTGAATTCGAGTGGAGAGGAGGAAACCATTGCCTAGCGCCTGACGCCCTGAGCCCTGACTGTGTCTCCGCGATTGGTTACCCGACCGCGACTCAGCGGTTGGATCCGAGCAAACGAGTGAGGAGGAAACCGCCGTGGGTACACGTGGGCGGGTAAGGAAATCGGTCGGTGAAAAAAAACGTGAGCAGAGCGCGGGTGCAAGAGAGAAACACGCGTTGTTTCATATGTTCCTGACTTCCTTACGTTGTGGGTTCACTTGTGAATCTAAAGTGGGTAGAATGTTTTTTTAGTGATTGATAATTTTTAATTCCTTCGCTCATTTATAGTATTGATAAAAGAAATATCACTGTATAGTAAGCTAAGGGTAGTATTTTTAAACCTAATCAATCTTACTTTGGAGTACTAAAAATCCTAAAGTTGTTATAATACAGGTGTTTGTGGAGGCTGGATATTTGGCTCACCGGAAAATTCTAAGTTGGTTAAAGAAGTACAAAAAATCCTGAAGAAGTGTGGTTGGGAATACTTCCAAAAACTCTAGAAGAGTGATATGATTGAATGACAATACCAATGCAGAGTTGTAGATGAATTTAGAGCTGAAAACAATAAAAATAGTCCTTGATAAAAAAACTATGATGGTCAACACTATGATCACAAGTCTTGTATCAAAATTGTTTATATTTCTTAAAGACCACATCCTTAGACAGAGGCGTTTGGTGTGTTGATGGGTAGCCGAAGGTTACTCTACTAAGAGGCTCAGAAATCAAACATTGAAATGACTAATAGTTACTTCATGGAACTCTATAACAGGAGCATGATTTTACCATTTCAGAAATCAGTTGACATATAAAATCAATGGAGTCCTCCAAAGTCCACGATCTCTTCCGTGAAATTCTTCTTGCTTTATGCCAATATGTGCTTGCATGGATGGTCTCGTGAAAATGAAAGGCTTCAAAATTAGGGTTGTGAATATTGGAAAGGGTAATATTGTTCTTTTACAACATAAGATGGCTCACAGGATTGCGCAAGTAGGGACTAACTGGCAGTGAAGTCCAACTCACTACTCACTTTACATGGGATTGGTAAAGTTTTTATGGCTATCCTGATTAGACATTTGACAAGTTAATTGAGGAAGAAATACAGAAAGAAAAGTGAAAGATAGGTGGATTGAAGTAGAAAATTTAAGAACATTTTTCGATGAATCCAAATAAAAATATATTTTAATTTAGATTGAGTTCAGGAGCAGCACTAGAGATGCACATCAAGAACTTAATATTTTGCCTACACCATAGTCAGTACCATACTAATAAAATAGAGTATTACCATGTTTAAACTATGAATTATACATGGATCATTGAATAACATATGGTAATACAATTTTAATATTATTTCCTCATCAGTTGGAAAGTTATAATTTGTTGCTAACTTCTGATGCACCTTTTTAGTGATGTCATGTTGGTCTAGTGCTAAATAAGAGGGAGGAGGAGAATATAGTGAGAAGGGAGTGAGGGAACGAGAGGCCAAGAGTCTCCCCTCTACCATGACCTTGTGCCCCCTTTTATAGGGGAGGAGTTAGGTGGTTATTTTCAAATATTCACTCGGTGGGATTTGGAATTATAAATGAACCCCATAATTACAAACATGCCCTAAATTCTCACAATTATGCCATTATACCTACTAACTAGCCCTCAATTATTTGGATTTGAAAGGAACAAGAAGACATAATAGCTGAATATGACCAAATGGGCTCAGTTTACAACTCAGACTTGGTTACGAGGATTTACCTTTGCAACCTAGACATGTACGTATCACTAAAAACTCCATCCCAAAAACCCTATGGAGAAAAGAGCATGCACACCACTTAATTTTATCTACACAAGGATCAACCGGGGATGCTTTTGTATTTGATTGGTCTTCGGTAACAACATTCGAGGAGTCATCATGATTTCACTTTTGTCAGCTTTTTGTGTGGTCTTGGGCCCTCAATAGCTTCACTTCATGGGTAAGCTTTCATCTATACAGTTGATGTAGTCGACTTAGTCATAGTAGGAAAAGTAGTCATCTATGGTCATTGCAATGCCTTCAAGTCCTCGTTCACGGGCACTAGGTGTAGGATCAAGGTGCTAGACTAGAGGGTGGCTGGGATAGTCATTTCTAAAATTCAATTGTGAATCCTAGCCAAAACAAATGCAAAATTAAAGTAATGACTAAATAATGACTTTTCCCCTTCTCATACACCTTAGCACCATACGCAAAGCAATGCGACAACTAGGGTGACTAGCAAGAGCTCTTACACAAGTCTAGTTTCCAAGGTCAACCAACCTATGCAACCTGAACAACAAGAAAACACATGAGCCCCTACACATGCAAGGGGTCAGAGGTAAACAAAAAGCTACACTAGCAAGCAACATCACTACCACGAGATAATACAAGTAAAGAGCTAGTGTTAGGAAGGTGCAACCCAATGGGAGACAAAAGATGACACAATTAGTTTTCTCCTGTGTGGTATGGTGCCTTGCCAACTACCTACTCCCCATTGAGGTGAGTCCACGGATTGCCACTCCTCTCACTAGCTCCCAAGCCAGCTAGCTTGGACTACCTCACAAGGTAGGCTACAATGTGAGCACTAGACTTGAGTTGGTCAATTGACAAGGCACTCTCCACACCTCCAATCAACTAAAGTAGCTCTTCACCTTCCTCTAGTGGGGACAAGTAGAACATCCCCAAACAATCTCATCCGGAGCACCGCACAAGTTTCACATGGGTTTCGACAGAGCCGTAGCCACCAAGACGTGTATAAGATGACAACCTCTAAGGGAGTAACAAGCACAACCCACTTGCAAATTAACCTCCTAGTGCCACTTGATCACTCTCTCAAAGTGTTGCATTAGAGTCTCTCAACCAATCTCCAAATATTGCGTCATAATCAAGAATATGAGAGGAGAGATGAAACTGGAGCTCTCATGGAGTCTACAGTAAGGCCAAGTCACTAAGAGGGGAGCCCCCAAAACTAGCTGCTAGAAACATGAACCCGCACCTTTGTAGAGCTAGGGGTTAGACCACGCCTCCAGGCGGTCAGATAGTCCACCTGCCAATACCTATCCCAACAGTCAAAAAACCTTATGGCAAAAACACATGGTATTATTCTTACAGATGGTATGCACACAAGTGGTATCACCATTGCTATCCTTAACTAATAGCTAAGCGGTTCTAGACATCAACAGAAGTAAATAAAAGAGATACATGACCCTTAACTATCATTTGCAAAGTAATAGACAAGCTCACTGGTGAGTGAAATGGGGCATGCACCTATATCGACAGATCAACTAATTCAAACTAGCTTTTCAATCATCAAGAAAAGAAATAAGTATCCCTAGCTTTCGATCAATAAGACGGTAGAGATTTGGCTAGCGGGATGAGGCACATACTATTCATGATTAGGCAGAGCAAGGCATTCCAATCTCGATTCCAGATCAACACAAATGATAGATATACGAGGTGGATCAAGACATTCCGTCTTCACCAAGCATTCAAATGGACTTCACATTGCTATTGAAGAAGTGAAATTGGAATCTATGTGACTATTCTCTTCTCCAACATAGCAAAGGTATCATTGAAATGTGCATGTTCATACATCCCTTACTAGTATGAGGTTAGTGCATTTAGTACATGCTTATTAGAGACATTCATTACTAATGAGATTTTCAAATTCATGTTCTACCACTATTGCTTGAATGGTTGATCAAATATAGTGGTAGCAATATGAGTTTGTTCATGAGCTAGTGAACCCAAGTACTTGATCTATTTTGGAATACAATCAAGTGACAAGTACAACCTCAATAAGATAATTGCTTAATGCATGTGAAGAAGCTTAGAGAGGGTTGAAACCAGACTTGAAAGCTTAGGCGCATCAATTTAGTTCAAAACAAAGAGAAATAAGCTCATGGAAACAATCAAGTTCAAGAAAGAAGACAATAGTGTAAATGGATATCAAATACACCTACAAGTGGTATCTCAACTTGTATATTTTCACAAATGCTATTCACAAGTGGTGTCTAGATCAAGCTTACAAGTAGTATCCTACAAGATCCTCAACTTTAAGTGATAACCAAAACAAGAAAGCAATCCTCACCTACAAGATCTCAAATACTATCAAGTTGTTTGAAGCCACTTATCATATAAGTAGTGCCCATAAAAATGCAAGATTTAATTGGTATCAACTTTCCTAGAGCTTTGGTGCAACCCTTTTGTCGTAATTAATGACGAAGCGAGAGAAGTTATGCAGAAAGATATGAAATGAAGGTGTATACACAAAGAGGAGAATGAAAGACATGAAATAAATGGAAGTGTATGCACAAAGGCTAGAGTTTCAACATGGACATGGACATGGACAAAGAGGGAGCAAATCAAGGATAAGGTTTGGATCGGTATCTAGAGCTAAACATTGAAGAAATGAAAGGGATCAAATTTCTTAAACAAGAGAAGCACACAAGTAGGGGGAGCAAGCTCATGAATTAATTGTTTGATGCATTTGAGTTGTGCATCACATTTGCTTGCTTGCATTGCATATGTATTAAACTTCTACATGCTTGTGTGAAATGTTTGCTAGATTAAGACTTGAGTGATGTTTTGATCTACTTGAGGTACCTATAGCCTAGTCTTAACTTGCAAGTGATCACTAGAACCTTGTTTATAATGTTGATCTCACGTGGTATCTAGTTTTACTTGTGTCTAGCAAGGTGATGATGCTAAATATGGTTTCAATGTGGTATACACGCTACAAGGTACATTTCTATCTTGTATGCCTTAGCATCACTTAATAGTGATAAATCTCCCACAAATTTTATATTTATGCACGTGTGTAAAACTTAAAGCCAAAACATTTGAGCACACATATAGGGGGGAGTTATCACTACCAAGTCGGGTTTTGTGGTGCTTATCCAAATCATAACAATTGATCTTAATCCTTGGACAAGTATAAAATCCAAACCAAGTTAGCAATTTGCACTTGTGTGAAGAGCTAGCTTGGAATGAGCTTAATTTCTATATCTTTGTAGAGCTGTCATGAATTAAGAGGAAGATTGAATGTACTAGTTTGGTTTTGGTAATTGAGTGACAACCTTAGGTGGACTAATGTGTTTCATGTGAGATGAATAGATACTTAGTCCACAGGTGCAGTAGTGTGAGCAATACTTAAAGTCATGGTGGAGAGGTGGCTTGTGTTTGATGAAAGTGCTCAGCTAGTGGAATTGGAGGAGCTCATTGCACCACAGGATTCATCTGGTGGTCTAGAAGTTGGAGGCACCGTAGAAAGAGGTCAAGCTTTGTTGAGCCTGGCGGTCTAACCGTGGCTATATGGGCCAGTCTGACTGTGGCCTGGTAGCAAGAGCGCATGCTCCGGAGGCTAGCACATGGAGGGGCACTGAAGCCATGCGAGCACTGTCCCAAGGGATGGATGAATGGTGGCACACAGTCTGATAGCACAGGTCGGCTAGTCAGACCACCAATCGCCTAAGCACACGGGAAGCTTCGGTTTAATTCAAACAAACATGGCACTTTATCCGGTGTGAAGGCCAGAGTTATCTTATGGTTAAAATCCTAGTTTTAGAGCTCTCCGGTGGACACCAAATTTATTCTGTGGTCACCAAGGAAGAACCACCAGACAAAAGGTGATTCAACCGTTGGACGAAAGAGACATTGGCATGGCCATTTTTCTTACCGTTGGAGCATTGGCGATCAGACCGCTAGGTTGGCTGAGCTGCGGGTTTTGCCCCCCAACAGATAATTGAATGGCCACCTCTATAAATAAAGGGGTGGTCGGGCATTGGGGTTGGTTAGCACCTTGGGGACATGTTGCCCTTGTGTAGTGTACTCTAACATGTCGGTGAAGTTTCAAGCATGGTAGAGCAATTCCTAGTGTGTTGCATTGAGGTTCCATCGAGTGGCACTAGATGTTCATGTTGTAAGATGGTGGTGGTTGTTACATTGGAGGTTGCCACCTCCTTGACGATGTGGTGGCTTGTTTACTTCGTCGTATGATGCACAGAGATTGTGCAGTGCTCCGGAGTGAGATCACATTGTTGAGGGGTGTTGTGCTTGCCCGTGGGAGATCATGAAGAACAACTCTAGTAGAAGTGAGGTGTGAAGAGGACCTTGGTGGCACACCGGCTTATACACGAGTGCCCAAGTTGGGGACCAAGCTTGATTTGCTCATAGCTTGTAGAAAAGTGGTAGTCTTAAAGGACTTGCCTCAACGGGGATTAAGTGGTTGGCAAACCACCAAACCTTGAAATAAAAATCATTGTGTCAACTTGTGTATCCTGCTCAGTTTGCAATCCCTCTCACTAGCTTGTTCATACTTGTTATTACATGTGCTAGTGTTGTTGCTCTGTTTGTTTAGCTTGTGTAGGTAAGTGGTTGCTCTAAAGTTGTGCTTGCATAGTAATGCTTGTGCTTAGTGCTTGCTTGCTTATTAGTATGTGTAGGAGCTCTTTTGAGCTTGCTTGACTAGGTGTATAGGTTTGTATGACCTTGCTAACTAGACTTGATTAGGTGAGCTCTCACTAGCTCGGCACCTTAGTACTTTGTTTAGGATCTTTTATAAGGTGCTAGAAAACATATAGATAGAGGGATGTAGTCTTGGCTAGACCGTTTAGTTTAATTCCGCATTTATATTGAATAGCTATAGCATTTAGAATTAGAAAAGACTATTAGCCCCCTCTAATTTGTCATCTTGACCCTAAAAACATAAATAAAATATTTGTCAAATGTACTTATAAAGTTACCGGTACAAGCTATTATTGAAACAAATTAAATAACCTTAAAATTACCCTATATACCTAGCATATGTTTATAGATTAGTGATAAATATGTACTTCCATAGTTTATCGGTCATAACAGTGGCACCAACAATTCCATTTAAATTACATTTATTTTATATAAGTTTGTACATTTTGACTAGAAAATTATTACATAAACAATATCATTACACATATGATTATTTGATAGAGAAAATTCAACGTGCATCTTGAGCGTTGTGGTGCTGGTTGAAAAAAAATGTTTATGCCATTATAGTAACTAAGAGTGGACAATAAAACCTTAAATATATTTGAAATAAAATATAAAAGGAAATTGAAAAAAATAGTAGGCAATAAACACTAGTATTTGAACTCAACACTTGATAAAAATTACAACAACTAATAAGATAAAAAAATAAAAGCCAAAATATAGACTCACGATGTAACGAAAAGATGCAACAAGACCTTATTTAACTTAAGCTAAGGTTTCAACTAAATACACATTAAGGACCCATGAGATCCAATGTAAAGGACTAAAAAACATATAGATTACTTGGTAATCATCTATCACAACCGGAGATCATAGAGTATCCAAGTTTTTTCTAAAAAAATTTACAGAGTATCCAAGTTGGTATTGTGCTTGTAAATGAATAGGGATAGTAAAGTTAGTCGGTCCTGATTAGTTATATAAGGAGAGCCAACTACTAATGGATGGCGATTAGATGGTTAGGTTCCTTGTGGTGGAACCTGTTATTTTTCTGGATTTATTCCAGGATTTAACGGCGCTATGCTTTCAGTGGTAGGCGTCAATAGCGAGGCGCCGTCCGCGTCGATAGCGTGGTGCCAGTGGTGACTTTGTGAATCTCGATCTGCCGGCTTAGTCCTTCGGAGGTACTCATAGGGGTTGGATTTGCGTACACGTGTTCATAAGGGTAAATGTGCGTGCATGTTGTGAGCGTCTGCGTTGTACTGTATAATTCTAAAAAAAAACTACTAATGGATCAGTAATGGAGACAGGATGATATATTATGAGGAGAAGCAACCTACTAGTGGGATCCAATTAGGGGGACAGGTTAGCCCTCAAAGGAAACGAAGAGATACATACGAGCGACAAACTCGAGAGATTGTTGACGAAATGATTTTCCACAAATAAACATGTTCACACTGAGACGTCAAACGCCCACTCTTTGGGTAAACTCCTATCTTCTCTATTATAATGGACTAATTAAAATTATACAGCCTGTTCAGTTGGCTGGTTCGTTTCGTTGTTGGTTCGTAAAAAAGTACTGCTGGCTGATTTGTGTGAGAAAAAAATACTGTTCCGGCTGGAAATTTACGATCGTTTATGATAAGCCACAGCCAAACGAACAGGCTGATAGTAGGTCTCCCGCTGAGAGCCTCTCATCATTGTGCACCTAGAAAAATACACACAAGCAGCCTGTTCGTTTCGGCTGAAACGATCATGAATTATTACTGCTGGCTGGTTTGGTGTAAGAGAAAAATACTGTTCTGGCTTATAATCCACGATCGTTTACGACCAAGCGAACAGGCTGAAGAATTCGTATCCATTAAAATCAAGAGCTAATAAAACATCCATAGAAAATGACACAAGAAAATGCACCCGCTGAGAACCTTCAACCCATTTTGTATTATATATTTTAGTATGAAAGAAAAAAGGACAAGTGAACTTTTATGGCTGTGCCCTGTACGTACATAAAAGTTCATACATACAGTACACCTTATATAGTTTGAATGGCCTATTTTTTATCCTTTTATTTTTACCGTAGCGTTAGCACGGCATTCTACGATTAACTGTTATTTGATGACACGAAGTGTAATAATTCATATAGGATGTGAATGCACTGAGGACCAAATTCTTGGTATATATGTTAAAGTACAAGGACAATGAATCTCAAGACAACATTCCTGAAGATATACAAGAACTTATTAGGCGTGTAAAGATTTAGATTGCTTCAAAAGATATAATAGTTGTGATGTTATTTATTTGAAATGTTGCTCTTTAAGCACAGTTGTAATGGGTTCAACAATACGATAACTCATCGTGAATCTCGTTTGGTGTGAATCTTAATTTATCTCACAATTTACTTTATTTTTAAGAATTTTTTTTTGTTTTTTACCATAACGTTAGCGTCTCTAAAATATCATTGTTTGGTTGCGTCCCTAAAATATCGTCGTGGCATTAGCACGAACAATATACTAGGACATATAGGGGTATATTATTATATGATTGTTTGATACCATAGTGTACCACGTGGTGCACTAGGCCACGCCGATTATTATATCATTCTGCATTTCACTATTGATCTAACCTGCTCGGGTTGTTCTTGGGAATGACTCAGGGGATATTTGAATCTAGGGGCTAAAATTTAATTCTTGTCACATTGGACGTTCGGATGTTAATTAGGAGGACTAAATATTAGCTAATTATAAAACTAATTGTATAGGAGTAGATTAATTAGCGAGACGAATCTATTAAGCCTAATTAATAAATTATTAGCATATGTTTACAGCACCACATTATCAAAAATCATGAACTAATTGGACTTAATAGATTCGTCTCACAAATTAGCCTCTATATATGTAATTAGTTTTATAATTAATCTATGTTTAATACTCCTAATTAATATCAAAGATCCGATGTGATAAGGCTAAAGTTTAGCCTGCAGGAAACAAACACCCACTTAGGGAGTCTTCAATGACCTTTACAAATGGCCGGCTCAAATGGAAGAGAAAGAAAATAAAATATGAAAAAAAATCGAAGAATCATGACAACGCTAGTAAAAAGGAGATGAGAGCAGTGACACAGGTGACATTGGAAGCTGTGCGAGCCTGGCGCTTGAGAACTCGCTAGCGCGTTACTCTCTGTTCCAAAATAAATGTACTTCTAGTGAGAAATTATATACTCCCTCCGTCTCGAAAAGAATGTAATTCCATGGTTTGAATCTTGTCTCAAAATAAATGGAAACGTGGGTTGGAGATTAGCTTTCTAGGTAGGAACCCCCAATAAAAAAGCACCACATTCAATTGGAAAACCAAGGAATACTCTAAGTTCAATTGCTTTTGAGCTTTGGTATGTGGGGAGAAGAATATAGGAGGGGTACATCCATAATTTCACACTTCCACTAATTTGACCTTCAAAAATGAGATTTACAAGCTTTTTGATAGGGGAGTAAGTTTCTACAAAGCTGTAATCATTGTAACTCGAGAAAAGAGAAAGTAGAAAAAGACAACTAGAGTTAACTTTTCTATTATCTAAAGGTGCATTTACTTTGGACAACTTTTGAACTCGAAAAGTGCATTTACTTTAGGACTGAGAGGTACTTTCTTTGTTCTCTCTCTTCGTGTGATGAATAAAAAATGCTTTCCGGTGATTTTTACCGCCGTTGGACACGCCCTTAGACCAGTCTCATATTCCAGTTTCCAATGGAAACGGTGCAGAAAAGTTTCAACCTTATGTAACTCTCTCTGCTCCTATAAAACATATATGTATTTTTCTCTTTATTAATTCGGTGTCATGTCATCATATTTATTGTCCATGAATCTCATGAAATCCCATTAAGAGTGGCCTTATCAGGATGCTTTTCATCGGGAGAGCGAGAGCATCACGTACGCACGGCAGTGTCCAGCTTTTTCGTCGCTAGCTTTGGAAACGAAAGGAGATGCCCTAGGTGGCGTGGATCCATGGTAAGTTGAGCAGCGATCAGAGCCCCACGTACGCACGCCAGTTTGTCGTGTAAAATCAGTCCCCACCACGTACGGAATCAAAACGTGGAATGCATGGTTTATTTATATTATACTCATCACCGGTTTGGCATAATATTATGGTTTCCTCGATCGGAATTAATAAGGTCGTCCTCGACCCGAAGCTAGAAGAAATTATATAGACAGGAACTACGGCGTAAGATAAGATAGATTGAGGTGAGCGTGATTATAGAGTATTATACAGACAGGAACTACGGCCGGGGCGTAGAAATCCTGGATATGGATGCACGTCGCCTAAAATCCCGTCAACACAGCACGCGTACGTCGCTGTCTGTTACTGGTAAGAAGTAGACTTGGGTGCCCTCACACAGTATGGGAAAGAACACACGACAGCGCATAGGATGCCATGAGCAGTCACCGTACGTACGTCCACACCACTGGGGCTAGCTATCAGGACTATGGAACAAGCAAAAGTGCCCAACATGCACCCATGTGGGTTTGTGGCCAATGTCCAAAGTGGCATCGTCTTCGATGCGTGATGAGTAGGTTACACACCCACGGTCGTGGACTTGTGGTCGTCAGTCCTGAGCCCACAGCACAAAATGATCTTTTTGTGTTGCTGCTACTCTTCTCTTTTACGTGGAGATGCAGCTGCTCTAGGCAATTTTTTCGGGTTTTCTTTCTTTCCTGGTGTATTATATTATAGAACTAGCAAGGAGGCCCGTACAATTAATGTCGGGCTAGCTGCTTCTTCTTCTTCTTCTTCTTCTTTTTATGGTATGATGCATATATTGATGGTCATATATAATGGATATAATATATCTATTGTGCACGACTCTTTGCTCCTTTTTTTTAAAGAGAAGACTGATCCTTGGTAATGCTAAAGTTACCGTGGAATCTTAGTGAGTTGGATATCTTAAGATAGCCACAACGATCCAATATTTCCGCGGAATCTTAGTGAGTTGAATCTTAGAGCAACCCTAAGATACTTTTTTACATGTTTTATAATTGTTAGCAATAGAGATTTGATAAAAAAATTACCCTCCAACACTTTCTTTAATTTGTTATCTAAATATAGCCATCCACTATTCTGAATTTCTCATTAGTCAAAGATAGAAGGAGAATAGCTCTTTAGAGTGTGCACAATATATAGAAATATCCATTGGAGAATAGAAAAATTTAGATAACGATTTTTGTATAAATGACTCTCTCATATATATAATAATAATAATAATAATAATAATAATAATAATAATTATAATAATAATAATAATAATAATAATAATAATAATAATAATAATAATAATAATAATAATAATAATTATAATAATAATAATAATAATAATAATAATAATAATAATAATAATAATAATAATATAATAATAATAATAATAATAATAATAATATAATAATAATTATAATAATAATAATAATAATAATAATTATTATTATTATTATTTTAGAAATGCTCATTTGGGTAACAGGGTACACTGTGGCATTGTCTTATCACGCTGATCCTATGGCTCCGGCGAAAGACGTTGAGGTTGCTTAAGGAAGTAGTAGTCCTTTATGCCCATGATAAAATTCGAATATATTCTAACAACAACACGCACAAGAAAGAAAAAAAACAAAAATCTGCCAAGAGCAGCTTCATCTCCATATAAAAGGGAACAGTAGCAGCTATTCATAAAGATTCTTTTGTGCAGTAAGCTCAGGACGGATGACCACACAAAGTGGAACTACTCACATGTGTAGCCATGTGACCGTATGAGCGCCATGCAGGGGCCAAAGGTCTCTGCCATGGCCATCTGAGATGCCGATTTGGACCGCGGCCACATGGAGGTTTGGCCCTTTTGGTTGTTCCATACTACGAGGCGGGTGCTCACCAGCAGCATCGCCATCTCATGACCCGCCAACCGACAAGATGGTCTTACCCAGGAGTATTATTATGTTTAATGACTTTATTTAATCCTAGGGCGGCGTGCGCCTCGATGACTTTCCCCTCAACCCCGCCTAGCTAAGCTTGACCCCCTCGGTACTGAATAGTGACTACGGAGCCACCGAGATCTGAGAGCGGCAACGACTGACCGGGAGGAGAGGCGTCGCCGCGCGAGTGGCTCGTCGCCGGCAAGCGGCTCCACACGCTGCCTTGCCGGCTCACTAGTCACCATACATCAGAGCCTCAGAGGGCTCTCTGGGCCGTCCGGCGACCAGCAGCTTCAATTCGTCAGAGCGCCTTCTCACAGTCGTAGGCCACGTTTCTCACAGGCTTCGTTTTTTAGCATCTAAATTTGGATGTACATACTACGAAATAGTGGAAAAGATTTCTCCCAAACACACAGTACACACTCATATACACTCACGACAGTGAAAGCCCTTTGTGCTGCTGTCAGTGTAGTGTCATCGACAATATATATGAATGGTTGAATTTTATTGTTGTTGTCACTCACGGTCGGAACATATTTTGCAGACATTTATTTGCTGGGTGAGCCCTGGATCTGACGGCATTCACCGATTCAGGTATGACATCTGCAGCCAGGATGGTGCATCAACAGCAGTCCTTTTACCCTCTTTTGCCTTAAAATTTATTGGATGTCCTAGTTAAATTGGAGCCTTCTTGTGTTACTTTTCTGGTACTATATATAAGTCTGTCATCAGGCATATGAGCATATATATCACTTCTGACACATATCCATACAGAAATACAGCAGAGCCATGGAGGCAACGGCGCTGAGTGTGGGCAAGTCTGTGCTCAATGGAGCGATCGGCTACGCAAAATCCACCTTTGCCCAGGAGGTGGCCTTGCAGCTCGGTATTCAGAAAGACCATGCTTTCGTCACGGATGAGCTTGAGATGATGAGGTCTTTCATGGTGGAGGCGCATGAGGAGCGAGACAACAACAAGGTGGTCAAGACCTGGGTGAAACAGGTTCGTGACGCTGCTTACGACGTCGAGGACAACCTCCAAGATTTTGCTGTTCGTCTCAAGAGGCCATCCTGGTGGCGATTCCCTCGCACCCTGCTCGAGCGGCGCCGTATAGCCAAGCAGATGAAGGAGCTCAGGGCCAAGGTCGAGGATGTGAGCCAGAGGAATGTGCGCTACCATCTCATCAAGGGATCGGGCTCCAAGGCTGCCACCACCTCCGCTGAGCAATCTGGCCTTACTGCAGCAGCAATGTTCGGCATTGACGATGCAAGGCGTGCCGCGAAGCAGGACAATCAGAGAGTGGATCTAGTGCAACTAATCAACAAGGAGGATGAGGACCTTAGAGTGATCGCGGTCTGGGGGACAAGTGGTGATATGGGCCAAACAACTATAATCAGGGAGGCTTACGACAACCCTGATGTCCAAATCAAATTCCCATGCCGAGCATGGGTAAGGGTGATGCATCCTTTCAGTCCAAAAGACTTTGTCCAGAGCTTGGTGAATCAGCTTCATGCAACCCAAGGTGTTGAAGCTCTTTTGGGGAAAGAGAAGACAGAACAAGATTTAGCAAAGGAATTCAATGGATATGTGAATGATACCAGGTGTCTAATTGTGCTTAATGACCTATCCACCATTGAAGAGTGGGATCAGATTAAGAAATGCTTCCCAAACAACAAGAAAGGAAGCCGAATCATTGTGTCAAGCACACAAGTTGAAGTTGCAAGCTTATGTGCAGGGCAAGAAAGCCAAGCTTCAGAGCTAAAGCAACTGTCTGCTGATCAGACACTTTACGTATTCTACGATAAGGTAATATATAAAATCATTGTTTCATTATATCGCTTCATATTATTCCACAAATATATGTATTTGTATTTTTTTCAAAACAAATACATCTATATCTTAGAATTTAGCTAGCGTATGCTAGAAAAAGAAATGGTATAGACATCTAGTACAGTCTTACAAGACAACAATGCATAAAAGGGCAAGTACGTAAAAACATACTGACCCCGTTGTTTGACGCCACAATTGATGGCATGCCTTCATATTCAGTGATCATAAATTGTACCAGGTAAATATATTAGATGTCTTGCCTCAAATATAATATATTGGATGTAGTAGATTGGTTAACACATTGACCTGCAAAATAGTACCCGTAAGTAATGTAGCACAGATCTTCTTTGCATAATTATTGAAGCTCCTATTATACACATAATTTTGATATGGTTCATATCCAGTTAGATGGATTTGCCTCTATCTCATAGAGATCAGAGTAAGATGGTTTGATCTAGCAAATGTATCCTCTCATCCTTTGGATTAAATTTAATGTACTTATCGCATTTCTTTAAATTTAATTTAATACATATCTTATTGAGAAATCAAATATAAGTCATGAAAATTTGGATCCCATGCTAAGGTTTGGAGTAGGGTACAAATGAATGAGGAATAAAAATTATTGTATTATATGCTTTCGTGACTTAAAACAAGACTAAACATTGTTCATGAAAATTTAAGGCTAAAAGTTGTTCCTAAACATTTCTCTCTTTTGTTTAGGGTTCCCCAAATGGAGAGGATTTGGTGAAGCTAGAGTCTATTTTGGATGTGGCAACCACAAGTATAGACGGTCATATAGTGCCCCAAGGTGAGATTATAGATGATCAATCTATGGATGCTGATGAGAAGAAGGTGGCTAGAAAGAGTCTTACTCGCATTAGGACACGTGGGGGTGCTTTGGAGGAATTGCAACTTATTGGGCGAAAGAAAGAAATATCTGAAATTATAGACTTAATTTCAAATAATGATAATAGCCAGCATGTTCAGGTGATCTCTTTGTGGGGAATGGGTGGCCTTGGAAAAACCACCCTAGTTCGTGGTGTTTATCAAAGCCCAAAGCTGAGTGACAAGTTTGACAAGTATGTTTTCGTCACAATTATGCGCCCTTTCAATCTTGAAGAGTTCCTTAGGAGCTTGGCCGGGCAACTACATGAAGGATCTTCTAAGAAGGAAGAATTATTAGATAACAGAATCAGCAATAAGAAATCATTAGCATCGATGCAAGTCGACAAGTTGATTGAGGAGTTGAAAAGGCTACTAGAGAAGAAAAGTTCTTTGATTGTTCTAGATGATTTCTTTGAGACCTCAGAATGGGACTGGATAAAACCAAGGTTATTACCTGTATTGGAAAAGACAAGCCGAATCATTGTGACTACAAGGGAAGAGAATATTGCCAAACATTGCTCAGGAAAACATGGAGTTGTGTACAACCTTCAAGTTCTTCAGCCAGATGATGCACTTTGCCTCTTGAGTGAAAAGGTAACATAAATGTCCTCCATTTTTCTTGGTTTGAAATAGCAATGATTTTGGGAGAATCCATTTTTGACCATCGAGAGTTTGATTTGGGCCATGAAACTTCAAACCCAAAAGTTTTTTTTTACAATTCAACTATCAAAACTAATCAGAACTGGCCATCTAGCTATTTTGTAGGTGATTCTCACTTTAGTGAACGGCACATGGCTGCTAGGTCCACATGTCATATTCAAGTTCCCTCTCCTCTCTCTTCCCCACAGTGTCCTCTTGAACTACGGTCGTCCAGCCCTCTCCCAACTGCTCTCTCCTATAATTTCCATCGCAACGCTAGTTTGACCGGCCCACTATGCCCACTAGAGTGCCAGCTACATGCTTGGACATGGCGCACACCATCTAATCACCACCATGGACCTATCACCAACTCTGGAGGCCACTGCAGCCAATGTGCACTTGTGCTCCCTTGCACCGCCCTCTGCCACACGCTGCCTAACGCTACTGTTGGGCATAGGTCTAATTTGGTATGGTTGAGCTCAAAAAAGGGGGTGGAGGATGATGTCCAAGGTTAGTGTAAGCTCACTGCAGGCTCGGGTTCGATGGAGAAGCAGTGAAGGTCATCGTCCATGGAAAATCAAAGTGGTAGTGCACCACCGGGGATAGGAACAGTGAGGGAAACCCTACTCCGGCAATTCCTAGGCTCAAAGAAGCAGTTGAGGAGGGTTGTGGTCTTGCACATGAGGTCATTGTGGGCTATTGGGGAGTGAAATAGCGCCGGAGACAATAGACGTCGATGATGTCACATGATGGCACTCAATGCGCATGGCATGCACTCATAGGGAGGGAGCGTGGTCGACCATGGTGGCACATGGCAAAAACCAAGGTGGTACTTAGATGCACGCTCCGTGATGTGCACTTTGGGAGCTAGCGGCAGGATGTGAGTGAGCCACGATTATTGACAAGAAAAGAGAGCATGCAGGAGGGAGGTGGATGGTAGACCACAAATGCATGCAACAATATGGATGGCTAAGCTTATGTCTATGACAAGGATGGAACATGGTGGTATATTGATGTGGACATGCATCGATGCCAGATAGAGAAGAGGAGGGGGGAGAGCTATGGCAATCGTGTATTTGTGGCAAGTAGGACTATGTGTAGACGAGGGCATGGTATCTTGCATGACTGCTAGCCTAGTGGCATAGAGAAAATCTGTTAGGTTTATTCCTGCATCGAAAATTGATTTGTGGGGAGCGGGAGCAACTCTCACCTATTAGACCAGTCTTTTGAGTTGAGTTAGGCTTGATGCCTTGATTTGTTGTGGGCCTGTGGACCTAGGCCTAAGAAGAGGACCTCTTATGCAAAAATGAGGAATATCTTAGCTTAGTGGTTATAGCAAGCTAGGCCGGATCTGCTGCGCACTTAGAGCCTATGGTCGAAAGGCCTGAAAAATCTTAGGGGGTCACATGGTAGCATGGGGAGCCTATTACATCTTGGAGGTCACACGGATTCTGTGACATAGAGTGTTGGACTCAGGTTGTATGTGACAAGGAGCATTGGACCTAGGGCCTTGATAACATCTTTTGGAGATCACACAGGGATTATGTGATTTGAAAAGTTGGGCCCAATGTGTGACGCGGAATATTGTTAGAGAAACTGATGGTGGTAGAGTATAACATATAAGGTGGGGCAACCCTAACCTATCATACTAGTTTCTTTTTGGTTGAGTAAGGCTTGATGCATTGATTTGTTGTGGGTTCCTATGGACATGGGACTAAGGGGACGGGCGCCTGCTCGTGGGTATAGTGAGCTAGGTCAGATCCACTACGCACTACAACAAAATTGAAGGCACGACTGATTGACGCTAAGAGAGAGTGTGTGTGGAGAGGCGAGATGGCACATGCATAGTTTTGATAGTTGGATGGTGTCGTGAGTTCGTTGATGTGGCAAGCATCGTTGTTCGTCGGATGTTAGGAGTGCGGGGGCTCCGGTGGCTCGGGCACTCAAGGACACAAGAGGAGAGACGGCGATGTATCTTGGTTCAAGCTTTCGAGGCCCTTCGCCCAGCAGTGAGTAGTCTCTGTATTTGAGAACACCCAAATTGAGGGGTTACAACGAAGGAGAAAGAGAGATTGGCAAGGGATCGCTCGATGCTATCCTATGGCTCGTCGGCGGTGAGGTTACTTCCCTAGCGAGTAAGGGAACCACTCCTCTCTCTTGCTAGGTTGCTGGGGGAGGAACACCATGTTGTTCCTCTCCGTTGCTCTATTCTTGGTCAAGCTCGATTGCTCGACCTCAAAGTGAATGAGGGAAGGGAGAAGATCCTCTCGTCTATGGGAGCCAACCTTCCCCTTATATCCTGGGGAAGGTCGGGTACAAAGTGGTTTGGGGGCTACAGTCTATAGCCTTCATGCACCGAAGACCAGGAGGGTGCTGCTGCGGTATGGATGGACCTCAGTGTTGTCATGGAGATGGGTTAACTGCGGGCATCGCCTGACGTCGCTGCGGCCCTGGTGTTTCACGGCCAGGGGTTGTCTGCTGAAGACTAGCCTCCACCAGATGAGCCTCCTCAAGGCTTCCTTGGTGGTGAAGGCGCCTCGGCTCATGGTTTTGTAGAGCGGGCCTACGAGCCCCGCGCTCCTAGATCAGGTGGAGTGCTTTGTCCTGTTGTGTCATGCCGCCTGCGTGACTTTATCGGAGGAGTGCCCAATAGCGCCTCACGCCCATTGGTCAGGCCGGCGCTGTGGAGCACCTGCGCTTGGCCAGAGCCTTGGACACTCGGGCAAGCTAACGCCTGAGGTGTTGGATCCTTGCCCGAGCACTAGCTCGGGCTAGGGTCGAGATAGGGTCTAGCTTGGTTGCCATCGGTCAGGAGCCCGAGGCTTTGGTGAGCCCCCGAGCCCTGAACAGAGGTCGTGGGCATGCTCGGGCTCTGCCCAACCTTTGACAAGAGGGTATGAGTGAGCGTACCCGATGGGTATAGCCCCTAATCCCCCGAGGGATCCTGGAGGGGTCGGTCGGGGGTCTATCGGTCGGGAGTCTCTTTCCCAGGGAATTAACATACCCCTATGTTTGACTCTCATCAGGAGCCCCCAAGCCCTTCATGGCCTTCCGGGTCGTGTCCGCGATGTCAACAAGGGGCTGAGCCCGATCTTCTATGACTGGGTCGAATGTCATGGTGATAGTCCCCGTTGACTTAGGTCAGATGCTCTTCTAGGGGCAGTCAGCGATGTAGGCCAAGCTCCCAAAGTTGAGAACTTGTTCGTGGGCAAAGGCACCGGCTGCGATGGAGACCTCGCTGGGGAGGCGGACGCCGCCTTCTGGAGCGACGTCGCCTGGCCCGGTGATGAGGTGGGTGGCTTCGGCCACCGTAGAGCCGTGATCACACTTGACGCGCTCACCTACCTCGCGCACCAGCTATCGCAGGCTTGTTGCTGTGGCCAGCATCGTTGTTCTTTGAACATTAGGAGTGTGGGTCTCCGGTGGCTCAGCACTCAACAACACAAGAGGAGACACGACGATGTATCCTAGTTTAGGCTTTCGAGGCCCTACGTCCAGTATTGAGTAGTCTTTATTTTTTAGAGCACCCAAATCAGGGGGTTACAATGAAGGAGAAAGAGAGTTTGGCAGGGGATCGCTCGGTGCTATCCTACGGCTCGTCGGCAGTGAGGTTGCTTCCCTAGCAAGTAAGTGAAACGCTCCTCTCTCTTGCTGGGTTGCCGGGGGGAGGAACACTCTCCTGTTCCTCTCGGTTGCTCTGTTTTCGGTCGAGCTTGACTTCTCGACCTCCTAGCGAATGAGGGAAGGGAGAAGATCCTCCCATTTATGGAAACCAACCTTCCCCTTACATCCTAGGGATGGTCAGGTACAAGGCGGTTTGGGGGCTACAATCTATAGCCTTCGTGCACTAGGGTCCATGAAGGTGCTACTGCGATGCGGATGGATCTCAGTGTTGTCATGGAGTTGGGGGAGTTGCAGGTGCCACCTGACGTTGTTGCGGCCCTGGCGCTTGACCGCCAGGGGCTATCTACTGAAGACCGGCCTCCACCATGTGAGCCTTCTCAAGGCTTCCTTGGTGGCAAAGGCGCCTCGGGTCAGGGGGCTGACGAGCTGGCCTGAGAGCTCGCGCACCTAGAGACGATGGGGCACTTGTCCTGTTGTGTCACACCACCTGCATGACATTGTCGGAGGAGTGCCTGGTAGGGCCTCGCGCCCGTTGGTCGGGCCGGTGCCGCGGAGCCCCCGAGCTTGGCCAGAGTCTTGGACGCTCGGGCGAGCTGACGGCCGGGGAGTTAGATCCTTGCCCGAGCACTAGGTCGGGCTAGGGTCAAGCTAGGGTCAGGCTCGGGCTGCCGTTGATCGGGAGCTCGGGGCTTTGGCAAGCCCCTGAGCCCTGAGCAGAGGCCATGGGCGTGCTCGGGCTCTGCCCAACCTTTGATCGGAGGGTACGTGCGAGCGTACCCGATGGGTATAGCCCACGAGCCCCCGAGGGATCCTGGAGGGGTCGGTCGGGAGTCTCGTTCCCGGGGACTTAACATACCCCTATGTTTGACTCGTCACATGGTCAAAGGTTTACGATTTGAGTTTCTTGGGCAAAATCATAACTCATAGTTCGATGATCGAAAATGGACTTCTTCATTAAGTTTTCATATATGTAAATAACATTATTAATAATTTCCCTAGGGTTTCAAAGATTATATAAATGGGTTTGACATCATATAATTGGGAGAGGGCCTATGCCGCTCGGTTACATATAGGAAAATGCAAATTGTTTGATATTAATTTAATCGTTTGATTAATCTAATCAAGAAAATGTTTGTGCACATAGAAATAGCCTATACAAGATTCATATATTATTTAATTTGTTCTCTTAACATGCTCCCTAAAATGATCTTAACTCCATGGATTTTAGACGGACTTTGTTTTTGTATGTAACAGCGAAGCTTCATGCATTCCCAAATTTTATAATAGTAAAAAGAAATATATCTAAGATTAGTTATTTTATGCTTTTAAGAATTATAAATCTTATAAATTGTATCAATATCAGGTATTTGATGACGCTACATATTTGGATGAGAAAGATAATCCAAATTTGGTTAAAGAAGCAAAACAAATCCTAAAGAAGTGTGATGGACTTCCCCTTGCTATAGTTGTAATAGGTGGCTTCTTGTCAAACCGACCAAAGACTGCAGAAGAGTGGCGGCAACTGAATGAGAATATCAACGCGGAATTAGAGATGAATCCAAAGCTTGGAATGATAAGAACAGTCCTTGAAAAGAGCTATGATGGTTTACCCTACCATCTCAAGTCTTGTTTTTTATATCTGTCCATTTTTCCTGAAGACGAGAACATTAGTCGAAGGCGTCTGGTGCGTCGGTGGGCAGCGGAAGGTTACTCAACTGAGACTCATGGGAAGTCGGCCGTTGAAATAGCTGATGGCTACTTCATGGAACTCAAGAATAGAAGCATGATTCTACCATCTCAGCAATCAGTTCACAGCAGGAAATCAATTGACTCTTACAAAGTCCATGATCTCATCCGTGACATTGCCATCTCAAAGTCAATGGAGGAAAACCTTGTCTTGACACTGGAGAAAGGCTGCAGCATGAATATCCATGGCCCAATACGCCATCTTGCTATAAGCAGCGACTGGAAGGGAGATAAGAGTGAATTCGAGGGCATAGTGGACATGTCCCGAATACGATCGCTATCACTGTTTGGAGAGTGGAAGCCATTTTTCATTTCTGACAAAATGAGGCTTCTACGAGTGCTCGACTTGGAAGGGACTGATTATCATCTAAAATATCATCACCTTGATCAGATTTGGAAGCTTATTCACCTAAAATACCTTTCTCTACGTGGATGCATTGGTATTGATATACTGCCAGATTCATTGGGCAACCCAAGGCAACTCCAAACGCTAGACATCAGAGGTACATCTGTAACGGCTCTGCCAAAAACCATCATCAAACTTCGGAAGCTACAGTACATCCATGCTGGAAGAAAATCAAATTACGTAAGAGGGGAAAATGTTAGTTTAATGCGGAGGTGTCTTCTGGGGGCGTCTCTCTGTGCGAGATGTTGCATACCTATTCTTTTGGACATTGATGGCCCCAGCTGTAAGGCCCTTACCAGACGTGATGCATGCACTTTTGCTTGCTGCGTGGCATTCCCTGCAGCCGTGACGGGAGCAGATGAAGAAAGATCTGCTATGGTGCCAAGGGGTATCAGAAAACTTAAAGACTTGCACACACTACGAGAAGTGAATGTCGGAAGGGGAAATAACGTTCTACGGGACATCGGAATGCTCACAGGGTTGCGCAAGTTAGGAGTGAGCGGCATCAACAAGAAGAATGGCCGCGCGTTTTGCTCGGCCATTTCCAATCTCAGCAGGCTGGAATCGCTGTCGGTGAGTTCAGCTGGAAAGCCAGGTTTGCGTGATTGCTTGGATTTGATATCCTCACCTCCGGAAAACCTGCAGAGCCTCAAGGTGTACGGCAATCTGGAAAAGTTGCCGGAATGGATCAAGGAGCTCCAGCATCTGGTGAAGTTGAAGCTAGTGGGCACTAGGCTTTTGGAGCATGATGCTACTATGGAATTGCTTGGGAAACTACCGAAGCTAGAAATTTTAGTTCTGCTTGGCAACTGGTCGTCGTTTCGGTGTGAAGAACTTGATTTCAAATCTCCGCAGGGCGGAATAGCATTCGGAAGCCTCAGGGTGTTTACCCTTCAAGTGACAGTGAACATCAAATCAATCAAATTTGACGAAAGAGCAATGCCCAAACTGGAGCGGCTGAAGGTCACATGGGTCACAAGCTGCAATGAATTTGATTTTTCTGGGCTAGCATTTCTCCCAAGCATCAACGAGGTCCAGGTCCGAGTTTACTTTCTTTTGGATTACGACAGGAAAAAAGCCGCTCCTGGTCCTGAGACTCGATACAAGATATTGGAGGAAGAAAGGCGCAAGATAGGTGAGCTCAAGAAGAAAATCCAGGAACAGCTAGCTCAGAATACAAACGAACCCATTCTGACGGTAACGGTGGATCATTTGTGTGTTTGAGTGTTTCAATTCAATTGTTTGGTGGTGTCCGTGTGACGTGTCTGTGCCACCGGCTGGTTATGAATATACCCCCTTCAGCCTGTTTCTAGTACTTGCTTTCGGTTGTTTCTGAAGATATGAAGATGCTGTTACAGTGTTACGTGACAAGAATCCACCCAGTGGCATTATTTATATGGCCCATTCAAATACTTGTTTAGAGGTGGCCAAAGTTTATTTCCTTTTGTGTATGGTGACATATACATGCGCTTTATCATGATTTGTATTTTCTATTTAGTGAGAACTATACTACTAGATTTTGGAGATGATGTTAGCTGCAATTTATAAAACTAGTGCTAGTTCACGGGATGAATCATGAATGGAACGGAAAAGTGGGCTTCATGCTAGCGAGCCAGCGAGCCCCAAGCTAGTAGTGGTGGGCCTAGTGATCGATTTCAGTTGCCAAGGAATGGAGACTTTGGGAGCCCAAAGCGGTGCAACTAGTTGGTACAGGCAAGAAAACAAAAACAAAATCAACCCAAATGCTTCAGCTCGCACACACTAAATGACAAAAAAATTAAATGAACTCTTGCCACCGCTGCCGGAGATGAAGCAGGTGGTAGCGTCAGGTTCGGGATTTCGGGGGTTTCTACGCTCTCCGCGCTTAGAATGGGCTGCCAGGGAGAGGTTGCTAGAGAGGTAGTGGTCGTGGTCGAGACTGCGGCGGAGGACGAGGGCGCTGCCCACGGGCAGTGGGAGAGGGTGGCTGGGTAGTGCTGGCGGTGAGGGTGTCCACTGAAGAAGAAGAGGAGGAGGAGAAGCTTGGGATTAGCATGACAGTGGTGGATGGCAGAGGCGGTGGCGCGCTGCTAGAGCCTGGCAAGCGGTGGAGGCGGGGTGCTCGCGCCGGATCTAGAGTAGAAGCTCATGTTAGGGGTGGCCGTGGTCGAGTGCGGCTGTGGAGGTGACGTCCACGGCGCCAGGGCCGGGCAGGATGAGCCAGCTGCAGGGGAGTGTGAGGAAGAAGAAGAATAGAAGATAACATGTGAGTAAGAAGATAGAAAAAGTATTGGCGGGGTGTACTCCTTGTGCGTGTGGGTCTGCTAGTAGAGTCCCAAAAACAAGAGCCTTTTATCTGTGTGCCATTATAAAATATTGCAATTTCCTATAGGCCACTGAAAAGTTCGAGCGGTCATAGGTACCATCATTCGAAACATTTTTACCCTTTACGCCGTTCTGTCCACCTTCCGTTTGTTTTTCACCGTTTGCTAGCCCTGACATGTGGGTCTGCCCAGCGAAGATGTCAAAAATACCCCCCTCTTCCACAATCCCTTAGCACGTCCGCGCCCGTCTCGGTGCTGGCGGTGTTCCTCGAGTCGCGGCTCCGCGCCACCGCTCTGGCTGCTGCCCTCCCACACGCTGAGCTCGCCCACGCCGCCCATGGTGCTAGGGCCAGAGCTGGCGCGCACCATTCGCGGTGACCAGAGCGCCGCAGGGCCGGAGCTCTCCTCCTCGCGTCACCTCCACGCGCGTTGTGGCAGCTCCAAGGCGAGGACCGGCTGCGGCAGCTCCACGCGCGCCGCCTCCTAGCTCTCGCCGCCGCTGCAAACGGCGCAGCTACGGGCAGCCCGTCCCGCGTCCGCGTACGCCGCTTGCCTGTACGCGGCCATGTGCGGCGGCCCGTTTTCTGCCGCGTCACATTGCGGCGTCCGCGCGGCGGCCCGCAGTCCCGCCGCGTAAGTCTGGCGTTAGCGTGCGTGGCAATCGGGAGCGAGTACATGATTAAATAATTTATCAATATAAGAGCCTGCTAGGTTTGGACAGACGTCGTTGATGGCCTTTTGGTTCAGCATGCCCGTACTCCGTCTCGTCTCGCCGGCGGGATCAAGCCATATCCTGCTTGTGCGTCGTCCGATGCTTGGCCGCCGGTTGAAGGGGAAGCAGCCTCACCGCCTGACACCGGCGTAGGCGTACGTACGTGGATGTCGCTGACTCGATCGAGGTCGAGTAGTAGCCACCATCAGTGCTCGCCCCCGGCGTCTGCGTCTGGGTGAAACTCTTGCTCGCCGTGGCGGCACGGCGGCGTAGTGAGCATCCTCCTGCTCTTCATCTCGTCGCCATTGTGTTGTTCTGCATCGACTCGACAACGCCGATACCTTTGCTATTGCTTCAACGATTGGACATGGAAAGCCAATAGAGCGTAGAAAAATGCAAGGCAGCGCCATAGTCTGCGTGGAAGGCGGTGGTGGTAGAAGTCGACACCGTAAAAGTTCAGACCAGGAGCAGTGGAGTGCGCCATGCGCGCGCGTTTCCGAGCTCCAGGATGCCGTCGGGATATGCGGGTCGTTGCAGCGCCGTCGGGCTACGTGGACGAGCCACATCAATCCGTTCCAATCGTGCGGTCTTGCGGCGCGGGACTGCGTGGGTTTGCGGCGCGGTTAGCCCAGCGGGTTAGCGGCTTGGCCCGCGCCACTTGCATCTAGGAGACGCAGGCGAGCCCGACCAGCGCGACCTCGTGGACCTCGTCGACGTCAAGCTCGGGCACGGTATGAGTACGAGATCGTGTTCAACTTCAGGCGCCGCAAGAACGTGGTCCTGAGCATCTACTCCGACAAGACCGACGAGGCGGAGCTGCACGCGGCGATGAACGGCGCGGTGCAGCGGGCCCCGTTCGGCGCATCGCGTGGTGGGGTACACGGGCTACGCGGACGCCGGGACCATCCCGGGCCGCGGCGGTGTTCGAGGACTGCTGCCTGGCCGTGGAGGAGGCCCTTAACAGCGTCTACCGCCAGGGCCGCGCCACCGCCCGCTCCATCGGGCCGCTGGAGATCCGGGTGGTGCCCGACGGCACGTTCGACAAGCTCATGGACTACCCTCGCCCGTGTGGCAACTCCATCAACCAGTACAAGGCGCCTGATGATCGAGCTATACTCGGAACCGTTAATTAGTAATGGTAGAGAGAGAGACTGTTGTGGTCGATGAATTATATGCGATGACCGTGCATATATATGTATGGCAACGAGTGATTAGCAAGCTAGCTAGTAGTTAAACATCGGGTGTGGTCGCTTAAGTACTGTACGCGTTGCGCTACCATGCAGCCTGAACACGTGGCGGTGGCAGTGGCGGAGGTCGATCAGTGGCACCAGAGGAATAAAAAACTTTTGCACGGCGTTTAGACAAGAGGGTATTTTGGACTTTTCTCACCGTAGTTTAACACCATTAGAGATAAAAGTGGACGGAATGGCGTAAAGGGCAAAAAAGTTTCCGACGATGGCACCTATGATCGCTCGAACTTTTTAGTGACTTGTAGGAAATTACAATCTTTTATAATGGCACATAAATAAAAGGTTCCAAAAACAAACATAGGGTGCATGTGAGTCCACCCAGCAACGGAGGCAGCGGTGGGGCTGGGGGGGGGGGCTCTAGCCCCCTGTACCGATCCTGGGCACGTGGAGCCTCCTAAGGCATTCCTTAAAATTTTATACATATATGTATTAGGTAGGAGAGGCTAAGGTTAAGAGAAGATAAAAAGCCTCTATTCTTTTGTTCAGCCTCTCCTAAATTTTTTTCTGGCTCCGTCACTGAGTCCACCACTCTTGTGTTTTTGAAAATTGAAACAAACAGATGTGTAGCAAATATATGAACATGCACTTTTGCAAATTTTCTGGCTAAAAGTCAAAATAGTATGTGCAGAACTGACACAGTATCCTTAAAACTTTATGGAGTATATTGGTAGTAGTGTGTATTTCTTTTCACATACGTGTGGGTACAAAAAAATACTGTAGCGGCTGCAAGAAAAAGCAGCAGCTATTGTTTTTTCTTCTCTCATAAATTACTGTAGCATCAAAGCAGCAGCTGCTGCTTTTTGCTGCAGCCGAACACCCCCGCAGCAATTTTAAAGGAGCACTGCTTTCGTACTAGTAGTTGCAATGCTCATGATTTGACTGGCGGGCTCACAAAATGTTCACATATATGGTGATTCAAGGATAATCAAACGGAGATGCTTGGAACGTTCGCTCGAAAGCCGCTTCCCAGATCACAGAAATCACCCCTCCGCTCGCTCCATCCCTCGCGCGCTCCCATCGATCCCATGCCACGCGGCTCCCTCGTCCCGCGCCATGCCAGGTCACACGCCGTGCCACGCTCCATCTCCCGCGCGCCCCACTCCACCTCGCAGCCTTCTCTAGCAAGCGGTCTGTCTTCTCCACCGGTGCAACCTGCCGCGGCCTTCTCCACCGGTGCGGCGAGCTCTACACCGATGAACTCTACATGTCGACGAGCCTCCATTCCTATGTAGCAAGGAGATGTTACGCTGAAAGCGCATGTTGCAAGTGTATGTTTCACGTGTTTCAGATATTTCTGTGGTATGTTGCAAGTGTTTTATATCGGTGTTACAAAAGTAGATCGGGATGTTGCACATGTTACAAGAGCTATACACATATGTTTCAATTGTATGTTGCAAATGTTTCATTTGTTTCAGATGTATGTTGCAATTGTTTTATCTAGATGTTGCAAAAGTAGATCTGGATGTTACATATACATGCATGTTGTAAGCGTATGTTTCAAGTGTTTCAGGTGTTTCATATGTATATTATAAGTGTTTCATCTAGATGTTACATATGTTTGCAATGGTTACACATAGGGATAAAAACGGTCGGAAACGGTCAGAAAACCTCTCAACCATTTTCTACTTTTACATTTGAATACGAAAACGAAAGCGAAAGCGGTAAAGACGGACACGAAAATGAACACGAACTAATTCGAGCGGAATTATATCGAGCACGGTCGGTATACGAATAATCAATACGGAATATTGACCTGTTGGACCAAGTGCACAACAATTAACAAGTGAATAATAATTAAAAAGTCTTACAACTTTCTTAAAAAGTATCTCCATTCGACACCTTGTAAGGAAGATATGATTTTCTAGACAACGAGCGCTTGTACGCAATTTAATATAGTGTTGAAACTTTGTTTAAATTTTTTGAACATCTTAAGGACCTCAAATGAAAAAACTGAAAACTAGAAAGTTGTAGATCTCGTCGAGAGCTACAATTTTCATATAAAAATCATCTTCATCCGAGATCATATGAAAAAGATACAATTTTTGTAAGATTAGACTTCTAGTGGACCAAATTTGGTTTAAACCGAATTTCGAAACCGAATTTCGAATTCGGGATATTCCGAATTAAAAGTAGAAAACGGTCGGAAAAATGTCTGAACCGTTTTCGTTCTGATTTTGAATTTGGTGTTCCGAACTTTGAGCCAAATTCGAATTTGTTTGAAAATACGAATTCGATCGGATTAAACGTAGAAAACGATGCGGTTCAGTACGGGATATTTCCGTACCGTTTTCATCCCTAGTTACACACGTATTTTCCTGGTGTTTCAGACATATGTTGTAAGTGTTTCAGCTGTTTCGGACATATGTTACAAGTGTTTCATTTGGTTGTTGCAAAAGTAGAATTGGTGTTGCATATGTTGCAATGGGACCCACCTGCCAAAGCCACCTGCTGCAGCTGTTGGGCGCTGCCATGGGTCACTCTGCGGGAGTCTGAGGCTGGCAAACGCATCGCGGTGCGTATCCACAGGCGGGGCAGGTGACTGGGACTCACATGGGCGCAGGCGGTCCGGAAGCAGAGCGGGCGCGGGCTGGCATTCGTGCGGGAAAGGAGCGACGCGGGGCGGTCCCGCCTTTGCAAGCGAATCCCACGTACTCGCGGGCGTGCAGCAGGCGCGGCACCGTATTATGCTAGCGCCCTAGATCGGACGTCCGAGCGTTAGCAAGTCCGATAATCAAAGGGCACAGAAAGACAGATAGGCTGTGCACAAATCAAAGTAGCTTATGCCTTATTTTCATTAGCTTTAAAACAGGATGGTACAACTACAAAGTATATACCCCATTCCAAAAAGGTCGTCCTCTTTTGCCAATTAAGTCTCACCTTGAAACTTGTTTTTATGCTCGAGAAGCCGATGCTACGAACAATTTATCATCACCTTAGTTGTTCTTACCCTCACTTCGTTCTCATAATCTCATTCCATGCTTATCCAATATGCACCGGCACCCGTGAAACATTCAACGCATTCACATCGTTTTCTCTTTATGTACCTCTCACAGGGAAGCTTGCCGCCGAAACTCCACCACATGCCGTATGAGCGCCACGCATCGGGACGAAAGGTGTCGACATGCCATCGCCATCTGAGATGCCGCTTTGGACCACGGCCACATAGAGGTTTGGCGCTTTTGCTTGTTTCATACTATTCCTGATAGTCCAGTACGTGGCGGGTGCTCACCAACAGCATCGCCATCTCATGACCCGCCAATCGACAAGATGGTCTTACCCAGGGGTATTATTATGTTTAATGACTTTATTTAATCCTAGGGCGGCGTGCGCCTCGATGACTTTCCCCTCAACCCCGCCTAGCTAAGCTTGACCCCCTCAGTACTGAATAGTGACTACCGAGCCACCGATATCTGAGAGCGGCAACGACTGACCGGGAGGAGAGGCGTCGCCGCGCGAGTGGCTCGTCGCCGGCAAGCGGCTCCACACGCTGCCTTAGCATCTAAATTTGGATGTACATACTACGAAATAGTGGAAAAGATTTCTCCCAAACACACAGTACACACTCATATACACTCACGACAGTGAAAGCCCTTTGTGCTGCTGTCAGTGTAGTGTCATCGACAATATATATGAATGGTTGAATTTTATTGTTGTTGTCACTCACGGTCGGAACATATTTTGCAGACATTTATTTGCTGGGTGAGCCCTGGATCTGACGGCATTCACCGATTCAGGTATGACATCTGCAGCCAGGATGGTGCATCAACAGCAGTCCTTTTACCCTCTTTTGCCTTAAAATTTATTGGATGTCCTAGTTAAATTGGAGCCTTCTTGTGTTACTTTTCTGGTACTATATATAAGTCTGTCATCAGGCATATGAGCATATATATCACTTCTGACACATATCCATACAGAAATACAGCAGAGCCATGGAGGCAACGGCGCTGAGTGTGGGCAAGTCTGTGCTCAATGGAGCGATCGGCTACGCAAAATCCACCTTTGCCCAGGAGGTGGCCTTGCAGCTCGGTATTCAGAAAGACCATGCTTTCGTCACGGATGAGCTTGAGATGATGAGGTCTTTCATGGTGGAGGCGCATGAGGAGCGAGACAACAACAAGGTGGTCAAGACCTGGGTGAAACAGGTTCGTGACGCTGCTTACGACGTCGAGGACAACCTCCAAGATTTTGCTGTTCGTCTCAAGAGGCCATCCTGGTGGCGATTCCCTCGCACCCTGCTCGAGCGGCGCCGTATAGCCAAGCAGATGAAGGAGCTCAGGGCCAAGGTCGAGGATGTGAGCCAGAGGAATGTGCGCTACCATCTCATCAAGGGATCGGGCTCCAAGGCTGCCACCACCTCCGCTGAGCAATCTGGCCTTACTGCAGCAGCAATGTTCGGCATTGACGATGCAAGGCGTGCCGCGAAGCAGGACAATCAGAGAGTGGATCTAGTGCAACTAATCAACAAGGAGGATGAGGACCTTAGAGTGATCACGGTCTGGGGGACAAGTGGTGATATGGGCCAAACAACTATAATCAGGGAGGCTTACGACAACCCTGATGTCCAAATCAAATTCCCATGCCGAGCATGGGTAAGGGTGATGCATCCTTTCAGTCCAAAAGACTTTGTCCAGAGCTTGGTGAATCAGCTTCATGCAACCCAAGGTGTTGAAGCTCTGTTGGGGAAAGAGAAGACAGAACAAGATTTAGCAAAGGAATTCAATGGATATGTGAATGATACCAGGTGTCTAATTGTGCTTAATGACCTATCCACCATTGAAGAGTGGGACCAGATTAAGAAATGCTTCCCAAACAACAAGAAAGGAAGCCGAATCATTGTGTCAAGCACACAAGTTGAAGTTGCAAGCTTATGTGCAGGGCAAGAAAGCCAAGCTTCAGAGCTAAAGCAACTGTCTGCTGATCAGACACTTTACGTATTCTACGATAAGGTAATATATAAAATCATTGTTTCATTATATCGCTTCATATTATTCCACAAATATATGTATTTGTATTTTTTCAAAACAAATGCATCTATATCTTAGAATTTAGCTAGCGTATGCTAGAAAAAGAAATGGTATAGACATCTAGTACAGTCTTACAAGACAACAATGCATAAAAGGGCAAGTACGTAAAAACATACTGACCCCGTTGTTTGACGCCACAATTGATGGCATGCCTTCATATTCAGTGATCATAAATTGTACCAGGTAAATATATTAGATGTCTTGCCTCAAATATAATATATTGGGTGTAGTAGATTGGTTAACAGATTGACCTGCAAAACAGTACCCGTAAGTAATGTAGCACAGATCTTCTTTGCACAATTATTGAAGCTCCTATTATACACATAATTTTGATATGGTTCAAATCCAGTTAGATGGATTTGCCTCTATCTCATAGAGATCAGAGTAAGATGGTTTGATCTAGCAAATGTATCCTCTCATCCTTTGGATTAAATTTAATGTACTTATCACATTTCTTTAAATTTAATTTAATACATATCTTATTGGGAAATCAAATATAAGTCATGAAAATTTGGATCCCATGCTAAGGTTTGGAGTAGGGTACAAATGAATGAGGAATAAAAATTATTGTATTATATGCTTTCGTGACTTAAAACAAGACTAAACATTGTTCATGAAAATTTAAGGCTAAAAGTTGTTCCTAAACATTTCTCTCTTTTGTTTAGGGTTCCCCAAATGGAGAGGATTTGGTGAAGCTAGAGTCTATCTTGGATGTGGCAACCACAAGTATAGACGATCATATAGCGCCCCAAGGTGAGATTATAGATGATCAATCTATGGATGCTGATGAGAAGAAGGTGGCTAGAAAGAGTCTTACTCGCATTAGGACACGTGGGGGTGCTTTGGAGGAATTGCAACTTATTGGGCGAAAGAAAGAAGTATCTGAAATTATAGACTTAATTTCAAATAATGATAATAGCTAGCAGGTTCAGGTGATCTCTTTGTGGGGAATGGGTGGCCTTGGAAAAACCACCCTAGTTCGTGGTGTTTATCAAAGCCCAAAGCTGAGTGACAAGTTTGAGAAGTATGTTTTCGTCACAATTATGCGCCCTTTCAATCTTGAAGAGTTCCTTAGGAGCTTGGCCGGACAACTACATGAAGGATCTTCTAAGAAGGAAGAATTATTAGATAACAGAATCAGCAATAAGAAATCATTAGCATTGATGCAAGTCGACAAGTTGACTGAGGAGTTGAAAAGGCTACTAGAGAAGAAAAGTTCTTTGATTGTTCTAGATGATTTCTTTGAGACCTCAGAATGGGACTTGATAAAACCAAGGTTATTACCTGTATTGGAAAAGACAAGCCGAATCATTGTGACTACAAGGGAAGAGAATATTGCCAACCATTGCTCAGGAAAACATGGAGTTGTGCACAACCTTCAAGTTCTTCAGCCAGATGATGCACTTTGCCTCTTGAGTGAAAAGGTAACATAAATGTCCTCCATTTTTCTTGGTTTGAAATAGCAATGATTTTTGGAGAATCCATTTTTGACCATCGAGAGTTTGATTTGGGCCATGAAACTTCAAGCCCAAAAGTTTTTTTTACAATTCAACTATCAAAACTAATCAGAACTGGCCATCTAGCTATTTTGTAGGTGATTCTCACTTAGTGAACGACACATGGCTGCTAGGTCCACATGTCATATTCAAGTTCCCTCTCCTCTCTCTTCCCCACGGTGTCCTCTTGAACTGCGGTCGTCTAGCCCTCTCCCAACTGCTCTCTCCTATAATTTCCATCGCAACGCTAGTTTGACCGGCCCACTATGCCCACTAGAGTGCCAGCTACATGCTTGGACATGGCGCACACCATCTAATCACCACCATGGACCTATCACCAACTCTGGAGGCCACTGCAACCAATGTGCACTTGTGCTCCCTTGCACTGCCCTCCGCCACACGCTGCCTAACGCTACTGTTGAGCATAGGTCTAATTTGGTATGGCTGAGCTCAAAAAAAGGGGTGGAGGATGATGTCCAAGGTCAGTGTAAGCACACTGCAGGCTCGGATTCGATGGAGAAGCAGTGAATGTCATCGTCCATGGAAAATCAAAGTGGTAGTGCACCACCGGGGATAGGAACAGTGAGGGAAACCCTACTCCGGCAATTCCTAGGCTCAAAGAAGCAGTTGAGGAGGGTTGTGGTCTTGCACTTGAGCTCATTGTGGGGTATTGGGGAGTGAAATAGCGCTGGAGACAACATGCGTCGATGATGTCACACGATGGCACCCAATGCGCATGGCATGCACTCATAAAGAGGGAGCATGGTCGACCATGGTGGCACATGGCAAAAACCATGGTGGTACTTAGATGCACGCTCTGTGATGTGCAATTTGGGAGCTGGCGGTAGGATGTGAGTGAGCCACAATTATTGACAGGAAAAGAGAGCATGCAGGAGGGAGGTGGATGGTAGACCGCAAATGCATGCAACAATATGGATGGCTAAGCTTATGGCTATGACAAGGATGGAACATGGTGGTATACTGATGTGGACATGCATCGATGCCAGATAGAGAAGAGGAGGGGGAGAGCTATGGCAATCGTGTGGTTGTGGCAAGTAGGACTATGTGTAGACGAGGGCATGGTATCTTGCATGACTGCTAGCCTAGCGGCATAGAGAAAATCTGTTAGGTTTATTCCCGCATCAAAAATTGATTTGTGGGGAGCGGGAGCAACTCTCACCTATTAGACTAGTCTTTTGAGTTGAGTTAGGCTTGATGCCTTGATTTGTTGTGGTCCTGTGGACCTAGGACTAAGAAGAAGACCTCTTATGCAAAAATGAGGAATGTCTTAGCTTAGTGGTTATAGCAAGCTGGGCCGGATCTGCTGCGCACTCAGAGCCTATGGTCGAAAGGCCTAAAAAATCATAGGGGGTCACATGGTAGCAGGGGAGCCTATTGTATCTTGGGGGTCACACGGATTGTGTGACATAGAGTGTTGGACTCAGGTTGTATGTGACAAGGAGCATTGGACCTAGGGCCTTGATAACATCTTTTGGAGATCACACATGGATTATGTGATTTGAAAAGTTGGGCCCAATGTGTGACGCGGAATATTGTTAGAGAAACAGATGGTGGTAGAGTATAACATATAAGGTGGGGCAACCCTAACCTATCATACTAGTTTCTTTTGGGTTGAGTAAGGCTTGATGCATTGATTTGTTGTGGGTTCCTATGGACCTGGGACTAAGGGGCCGGGCACCTGCTCGTGGGTATAGTGAGCTAGGTCAGATCCACTGCGCACTACAACAAAATTGAAGGCACGACTGATTGACGCTAAGAGAGAGTGTGTGTGGAGAGGAGAGAGGGCACATGCATAGTTTTGATAGTTGGATGGTGTCGCGGGTTCGTTGACGTGGCAAGCATCGTTGTTCGTTGGATGTTAGGAGTGCGGGGTCTCCGGTGGCTTGGGCACTCAAGGACACAAGAGGAGAGACGGCGATGTGTCTTGGTTTAGGCTTTCGAGGCCCTATGCCCAGCAGTGAGTAGTCTCTGTATTTGAGAACACCCAAATTGAGGGGTTACAACGAAGGAGAAAGAGAGATTGGCAGGGGATTGCTCGATGTTATCCTGTGGCTCGTCGGCGGTGAGGTTGCTTCCCTAGCGAGTAAGGGAACCACTCCTCTCTCTTGCTAGGTTGCTGGGGGAGGAACACCATGTTGTTCCTCTCCATTTCTCCATTCTCGGCTGAGCTCGACTGCTCGACCTCCTAGTGAATGAGGGAAGGGAGAAGATCCTCTCGTCTATGGGAGCCAACCTTCCCCTTATATCCTATGGAAGGTCGGGTACAAGGTGGTTTGGGGGCTATAGTCTATAGCCTTCATGCACCGAGGACTAGGAGGGTGCTGCTGCGGTACGGATGGACCTCAGTGTTGTCATGGAGATGGGGGAACTGCGGGCGGTGCCTGACGTCGCTGTGGCCCTGGCGTTTCATGGCCAGGGGTTGTCTGCTGAAGACTGGCCTCCACCAGATGAGCCTTCTCAAGGCTTCCTTGGTGGTGAAGGTGCCTCGGCTTAGGGGTTTGTAGAGCGGGCCCACGAGCCCCACGCTCCTAGATTCGGTGGAGTGCTTTGTCCTGTTGTGTCATGCCTCTTGCGTGACTTTGTCGGAGGAGTGCCCAATAGCGCCTCACGCCCATTGGTCGGGCCAGCGCTGCGGAGCCCCTATGCTTGGCCAGAGCCTTGGACTCTTGGGCAAGCTAATGCCTGAGGTGTTGGATCCTTGCCGAGCACTAGCTCAGGCTAGGGTCGAGATAGGGTCTGGCTTGGTTGCTGTCGGTCAGGAGCCCGGGGCTTTAGTGAGCCCCCGAGCCCTGAACAGAGGTCGTGGGCATGCTCGGGCTCTGCCCAACCTTTGACCAGAGGGTATGAGTGAGCGTACCCGATGGGTATAGCCCCTGATCCCCTGAGGGATCCTGGATGGGTTGGTCGGGAGTCTCTTTCCTAGGGAATTAACATACCCCTATGTTTGTCTCTCATCAGGAGCCCCTAGGCCCTTCATGGCCTTTCGGGTCGAGTCCGTGATGTTAACGATGGGCTGAGCCCGATCTTCTATGACTGGGTCGAATGTCATGGTGATAGTCCCCGTTGACTTAGGTCAGATGCTCTTCTAGGGGCAGTCAACAATGTAGGCCAAGCTCCCAAAGTTGAGAACTTGTCCGTGGGCAAAGGCATCGGCTGCGATAGAGACCTCATTGGGGAGGCAGACGCCGCCTTCTAAAGCGGCGTCGCCTGCCCCGGTGACGAAGCGGGTGCCTCCGGCCGCCGTAGAGCCGTGATCACACTTGACGCGCTCACCTACCTCGCGCACTAGCTGTCGAAGGCTCGTTGCTGTGGCCAACATCGTTGTTCTTTGAACATTAGGAGTGTGGGTCTCCGGTGGCTCGGCACTCAAGAATACAAGAGGAGACACGACGATGTATCCCGGTTTAGGCTTTCGAGGCCCTACGTCCAGTATTGATTAGTCTTTATTTTTTAGAGCACCCAAATCAGGGGGTTACAATGAAGGAGAAAGAGAGTTTGGCAGAGGATCGCTCGGTGCTATCCTACGGCTCGTCAGCAGTGAGGTTGCTTCCCTAGCAAGTAAGTGAAACGATCCTCTCTCTTGCTGGGTTGCCGAGGGGAGGAACACTCTCCTGTTCCTCTCGGTTGCTCTGTTCTCGGCCGAGCTTGACTGCTCGACCTCCTAGCGAATGAGGGAAGGGAGAAGATCCTCCCATTTATGGAAACCAACCTTCCCCTTACATCCTGGGGATGGTCACGTACAAGGAGGTTTGGGGGCTACAATCTATAGCCTTCGTGCACTGGGGTCCATGAAGGTGCTACTGCGACGCGGATGGATCTCAGTGTTGTCTTGGAGTTGGGGGAGTTGCGGGCGCCACCTGACGTTGTTGCGGCCCTAGCGCTTGACTGCCAGGGGCTGTCTACTGAAGACCAGCCTCCACCACGTGAGCCTTCTCAAGGCTTCCTTGGTGGCAAAGGCACCTCAGGTCAGGGGGTTGACGAGCTGGCCCGAGAGCCCCGCGCACCTAGAGACGATGGGGCACTTGTCCTGTTGTGTCACGCCACCTGCATGACATTGTCGGAGGAGTGCCTGGTAGGGCCTCACGCCCGTTGGTCGGGCCGGCGCCGCGGAGCCCCCGAGCTTGGCCAGAGTCTTGGACGCTCGGGCGAGCTGACGGCCGGGGCATCAGATCCTTGCCTGAGCACTAGGTCGGGCTAGGGTCAAGCTAGGGTAAGGCTCGGGTTGCCGTTGATCGGGAGCTCGGGGCTTTGGCAAGCCCAAAGCCCCTGAGCCCTGAGCAGAGGCCATGGGCGTGCTCGGGCTCTGCCCAACCTTTGATCGGAGGGTACGCGCGAGCGTACCCGATGGGTATAGCCCACGAGCCCCCGAGGGATCCTGGAGGGGTCGGTCGGGAGTCTCGTTCCCGGGGACTTAACATACCCTACGTTTGACTCGTCACATGGTCAAAGGTTTACGATTTGAGTTTCTTGGCCAAAATCATAACTCATAGTTCGATGATCGAAAATGCACTTCTTCATTAAGTTTTCATATATGTAAATAACATTATTAATAATTTCCCTAGGGTTTCAAAGATTCTATAAATGGGTTTGACATCATATAATTGGGAGAGGGCCTATGCCGCTCGGTTACATATAGGAAAATGCAAATTGTTTGATATTCTTTTAATCATTTGATTAATCTAATCAAGAAAATGTTTGTGCACATAGAAATAGCCTATACAAGATTCATATATTATTTAATTTGTTCTCTTAACATGCTCCCTAAAATGATCTTAACTCCATGGATTTTAGACGGACTTTGTTTTTGTATGTAACAGCGAAGCTTCATGCATTCCCAAATTTTATAATAGTAAAAAGAAATATATCTAAGATTAGTTATTTTATGCTTTTAAGCATTATAAATCTTATAAATTGTATCAATATCAGGTATTTGATGACGCTACATATTTGGATGAGAAAGATAATCCAAATTTGGTTAAAGAAGCAAAACAAATCCTAAAGAAGTGTGGTGGACTTCCCCTTGCTATAGTTGTAATAGGTGGCTTCTTGTCAAACCGACCAAAGACTGCAGAAGAGTGGCGGCAACTGAATGAGAATATCAACGCAGAATTAGAGATGAATCCAAAGCTTGGAATGATAAGAACAGTCCTTGAAAAGAACTATGATGGTTTACCCTACCATCTCAAGTCTTGTTTTTTATATCTGTCCATTTTTCCTGAAGACAAGAACATTAGTCGAAGGCGTCTGGTGCGTCGGTGGGCAGCGGAAGGTTACTCAAATGAGACTCATGGGAAGTCGGCCGTTGAAATAGCTGATGGCTACTTCATGGAACTCAAGAATAGAAGCATGATTCTACCATCTCAGCAATCAGTTCACAGCAGGAAATCAATTGACTCTTACAAAGTCCATGATCTCATCCGTGACATTGCCATCTCAAAGTCAATGGAGGAAAACCTTGTCTTCACACTGGAGGAAGGCTGCAGCATGAATATCCATGGCCCAATACGCCATCTTGCTATAAGCAGCAACTGGAAGGGAGATAAGAGTGAATTCGAGGGCATAGTGGACATGTCCCGAATACGATCGCTATCACTGTTTGGAGGGTGGAAGCAGACATTTTTCATTTCTGACAAAATGAGGCTTCTACGAGTGCTCGACTTGGAAGGGACTGGTTATTATGTAAACTATCATAACCTTGATCAGATTTGGAAGCTTATTCACCTAAAATACCTTTCTCTACGTGGATGCACTGGTATTGATCTACTGCCAGATTCATTGGGCAACCTAAGGCAACTCCAAACGCTAGACATCAGACGTACACATGTAACGGCTCTGCCAAAAACCATCATCAAACTTCGGAAGCTACAGTACATCCATGCTGGAAGAAAATCAGATTACGTAAGAGGGGAAAATGTTAGTTTAATGCGGAGGTGTCTTCTGGGGGCGTGTCTCTGTGCGGGACGTTGCTTACCTATTCTTTTGAACATTGGCCCCAGCTGTAAGGCCCTTACCAGACGTGATGCATGGACTTTTGCTTGCTGCGTGGCATTCCCTGCAGCCGTGACGGGAGCAGATGAAGAAAGATCTGCTATGGTGCCAAGGGGTATCAGAAAACTTAAAGACTTGCACACACTACGAGAAGTGAATGTCGGAAGGGGAAATAACGTTCTACGGGACATCGGAATGCTCACAGGGTTGCGCAAGTTAGGAGTGAGCGGCATCAACAAGAAGAATGGCCGCGCGTTTTGCTCGGCCATTTCCAATCTCAGCAGGCTGGAATCGCTGTCGGTGAGTTCAGCTGGAAAGCCAGGTTTGCGTGGTTGCTTGGATGAGATATCCTCACCTCCGGAAAACCTGCAGAGCCTCAAGCTGTACGGCAATCTGGAAAAGTTGCCGGAATGGATCAAGGAGCTCCAGCATCTGGTGAAGTTGAAGCTAGTGGACACTAGGCTTTTGGAGCATGATGCTACTATGGAATTGCTTGGGAAACTACCGAAGCTAGAAACTTTAGTTCTGCTTGAGTCGTGGTCATCGTTTGAGTGTGAAGAACTTGATTTCAAATCTCCGCAGGACGGAATAGCATTCGGAAGCCTCAGGGTGTTTACCCTTGAAGTGACAGCGAACATCAAATCAATCAAATTTGACGAAAGAGCAATGCCCAAACTGGAGCGGCTGCAGGTCACACGGGAACCAAGCTGCAATGAAATTGATTTTTCTGGGCTAGCATTTCTCCCAAGCATCAACGAGGTCCAGGTCAGAGTTTACTTTCGTTTGGATTGGGACAGGATAGACGCCGCTCCTGATGAGACTAAAAACAAGATATTCGAGGAAGAAAACCAGGAACAATGGCGCAAGATAGGTGAGCTCAAGAAGAAAATCCAGGAACAGCTAGCTCAGAATACAAACGAACCCATTCTTGCCCTGTTCGCTTCGCTGACGGCGACGGTGGACAGGGCGTCTTGGTTTGACAAGGTGACGGTGGCTTTATGATGATATCATCGTACACCCGTGTCTTTCGCAGATACAGGTTCAGATCACCCGTCAGATGCTGAAGAAGATAAGCAACAGGCTGCCTGGGAGCAGTGGCGGACCCAAAGGGTAGCCCAGCCCATGACTACCCTGAAATCTGGCCCAAAATTTATTTAGTACTCAGTATTTTCAATCCTTTAGCCTATAGAAAGTATGGTCCAATAAAAAACTGAAAGAAGCCCACGTTATCATAGTCACGGAATGTGCGCAGTCAAGGCATGTTGTGCTCCTGCGTGGTGAAACTGGGGAGCAGGCAAGGCCTCCTGCCTGAGTCATGCGGCTTTACCAGAGTGGCTGGGCCGTTCGACGGCTCTCTCCCATTGGGGAAGCAGATAGGGACGCACCTGGCCAGTATTGATGCCTAGTGCATGTGCTGCATGACGCTGTGCTGTTGGACTCTCCTGGAGTTTGCTAAGTGGACGTTGACTTCTCTTTTAAAATTAATATCTTTTGGATCCGAGCTCCCAATATAGCAAATAATATGTCTGTTTCGATTGTCTCGACAAGCTCTTCACAATGGTGTACTCCAAAACTTTGTTTGATACTATTTTTCTATAAAATAAATTTCAAATTTCTTTTATGTCCAATCTCCGCCAAGTTCATGCTTTCATGGCAATGAGAAAGCGCAAAGCAAAAGCCTTGAACTAGAAATTGTATTGTAATCTCTTATTTATGTAAGACCTTATATAAGTTTGGTTAATTTATATAAGTTTTGAGCCTTCCAATTGTATTATCTCAATTTGGTTAATTTATAGCCATTTTACCGAATTTTTTCTTTGAATTTTGTCGTGTTGCACATGAAATTTTTTTATTAGGACTACCCTGGTTTGAAATCCTGGGTCCGCCACTGCCTGGGAGCAACTGCCAGGTGGGTCCAAGTCCAATATGGCACGTGTACATCCGTACCCGTGCCCGTGCCTCCATTCCCTGTTGTGCGCGTGTTATTTATTTCATCATTTGTGTGTTTGAGTGTTTCAATTCAATTGTTTGGTGGTGTCTGTGTGACGTGTCTGTGCCACCGGCTGGTTATGAATATACCCCCTTCAGCCTGTTTCTAGTACTTGCTTTCGGCTGTTTCTGAAGATATGAAGATGCTGTTACAGTGTTACGTGACAAGAATCCACCCAGTGGCATTATTTATATGGCCCATTCAAATACTTGTTTAGAGGTGGCCAAAGTTTATTTCCTTTTGTGTATGGTGACATATACATGCGCTTTATCATGATTTGCATTTTCTGTTTAGTGAGAACTATACTACTAGATTTTGGAGATGATGTTAGCTGCAATTTATAAAACTAGTGCCAGTTCACGAGATGAATCATGAATGGAACGGAAAAGTGGGCTTCATGCTAGCGAGCCAGCGAGCCCCAAGCTACTATTGGTGGGCCTAGTGATTGATTTCAGTTGCCAAGGAATGGAGACTTTGGGAGCCCAAAGCGGTGCTACTAGTTGGTACAGGCAGGAAAAAAACAAAAACAACCCAAATGCTTCAGCTCGCACACACTAAGCGACAAAAAAAGTAAATGAACTCTTGCCACCGCTGCCGGAGATGAAGCAGGTGGTAGCGTCAGGGTTTAGGATTTCGGAGGTTTCTACGCTCTCAGCGCTTAGAATGGGCTGCCGGGCAGAGGTTGCTAGAGAGGTAGTGGTCGTGGTCGAGAGTGCGGTGGAGGACGAGGGCGCTGCCCACCGGGCAGTGGGAGAGGGTGGCTGGGTAGTGCTGGCGGCGAGGGTGTCCACTGAAGAAGAAGAAGAAGAAGAAGAAGAAGAAGAAGAAGAAGAAGAAGAAGAGAAGCTTGGGATTAGCATGATGGTGGTGGATGGCAGAGGCGGTGGCGCGCTGCTAGAGCCTAGCAAGCGGTGGAGGCGGGGTGCTCGCGCCGGATCTAGAGTAGAAGCTCATGTTAGGGGTGGTCGTGGTCGAGGGCGGCAGTGGAGGTGACGTCCACGGCACTAGGGCCGGGCAGGATGAGCCAGTTGCAGGGGAGTGTGAGGAAGAAGAAGAATAGAAGATAGCATGTGAGGAAGAAGAGAGAAAATGTACTGGCGGGGTGTGCTCCTCGTCTGCGTGGGTCTGCTAGTAGAGTCCCAAAAACAAGAGCCTTTTACCTGTATGCCATTATAAAATATTACAATTTCCTACAAGCCACTCACTACGGGAAACCGGCGATTTGCCGAGTGCCGGAATCTTTGCCGAGTGTATTTTATCGGGCACTCGGCAAAGACCGTGTTTGCCAAGTGCCAAATAAAATACACTCGGCAAACAAAAACACACGGCAAAATACGTCTTTGCCGAGTGTTTTTTTTCTGGCACTCGGCAAAGATGTATTTTGCCGAGTGCTATTTTTTGGCACACGGCAAAATACGTCTTTGCCGAGTGTTTTTTTCTGGCACTCGGCAAAGATGTATTTTGCCGAGTGCCTTTGTTTTGGCACTCGGCAAACAGGCTTTTTGCCGTGTGCATTTTTTTTTTGCCCTCGGCAAATCAGTTTTTCGAAGCAATTTTTGAGGCCCTAAATGAAATCAAATGAAAAACTTTTCAACTACAAAGTTGTATAACTTCTCAAGATCTACAAAGTTTATTTTGGTCATTTCTTCATTTAACAAAGCGACAATAACGTTGTTCATAAAATCTACATCTCTCATATTAGTTTCATGAAAGTAAAAGAGAGATATATAAGATTTGTGAATAATGTTACTACCACTATGTCGGATGAACAAATGACCAAAATAAACTTTGTAGATCTTGAGAAGTTATGAAATTTTGTAGTTGGCAATATTTTGATTTGAAATCATCTTGTCATGCAAAAACGACGTTTGAATTTGAAAATTTTAAAATTTGAATTATTCAAAAGACCTCGGATGGAAAAACTTCCTAAATGAAAATTGTAGATCTCCAAAAGTTATGAAACTATGTAGTTGACAACTTTTTGATTTGAAATCATCTTATCATGCAAAACTACGTTTGAATCTCTAAATTTGAAATTCGAATTTTTCAAACGACCTCGAATGGGAAAACTTCCTAAATGAAAATTGTAGATCTCGAAAAGTTATGAAACTTTGTAGTTGACCACTTTTTGATTTGAATTCGTTTAGGACCTCAAACAAATAATTTACTCTCGGTTTAAAAAAACAATTTAAAAAATATGTTATAGAAAAGAAGAAAAAAAAACTGAAAAAGAAACCTCACTTCTGACACCCGGCAAAAAGGGGTTTGCCGAGTGCCAGATTTTGCACACTCGGCAAACCCCCACTCGTATACCCCCGCATCCGGCCGCACACAGCCACACACGCGCACACCCACCCGTGCCGCACACGCACACAGGCACACCCGTCCCCGGCTGCCGCCGCCGCCCCTACCCCCGGCCGCCAAAACTGAAGTGGCTTGTAATCCGACATCTTGAGCTAATCCCAGGATCAAATTCGTGCACCACTTGTTCCCCTCTCCAAAACTGAAGTTTTTATTTTTGTGTGATTTTCGGAGGCATTTTTAGTGATTTTTGGTTCGTCGAATTTGGTTGTGATTTGGGTGAAACTTCTTGAGGGATTTTGGTGCTAGGACATGTGTGATCAAGGCTAGGGTGATCCCCTAACAAATCCTTCACTTGAGCACCACGATTTTATTTTTGGGGATTTTTCGAGTTCTCGCACGTGATCTGGATTTTCTAGAGTTTGAGCACGAATTGAGCGATGATTTCTTAGGAATAGCTTACCTACTCTGTGGTGATTGCCTGTGCAAAGTTTGGGGATGAATCGTATTGTTTTGGTCGAGTTCCCGTCGAATTTTTGGCGCTCGCCCGTGTCTGTTTCTTGCGCTCGGTCCCAGTTCGTAATTCTCAGGTGCAGCTCGCAGGCGCCGGTGCCTTCACCGGTCAAAACCTGTGTGTGCTCGTGCAGACCCGAGCCTGCTCCATCCCTCTGTTTGCAGTTCGGCGCGGCAGTGTCCAGTCCTCGCCGAAGCTCACTCGCCTCTGGTTGGCCGTGCTCAGCTTCCAAGCACCAATCGGTGCTCATCCAGAACCCGTGCATGCACAGCACCAAGAGCAGGAGCAGCAGTTCACATTAATTGGATTTTCAGCAGCAGTAGGCTTTTGCTAATTCCATTTTCAATCGGCAACTTGGCTGGCTTCTTTCTTTTGCCACAGGGTGCAGGTTTGCAATGCTTTGGATTCAGAGCAGCAGCTGGACATGGATTCAGTGCTTGTGCAATATAAGCACCTTGCTGTGAATTCATCAGTTTGAGCAGGTAAGCAACAAGTTTCAGTTCTCAAACTGTCAATTGTTACTTTTGTGCTTCACCGACCAATCATCCAGTAATTGTGACATGTTTGCCTGCAGCTCTAATTAATTATTCTAGTGCTCGGTTCATACATGCTTGGAATTAAATACTTGTTTAATCCTTCCTAGCTTTGAAATAGGATGCATGTGTGTCGGCAGTAGAACTGCTTCTGTACCTTGTTAGTTCTCTAGATCGATTCTCTGTTTTGAAGTATTTCTTTGTACTGAACTTAGCATATCTACACTGTCATCTATTTAACCTTGCACATAATCGAAAGGACATGGATTACAGTACATTTGAACTATTTAATTGCAATTTATGCAACCTCTGGGCTGTTTAATTGGGCGTGATGATGTTGGTGTAATTTACATTTTTGTATATATGCTCCTAGACATTCACTAATTTGCTGCTTAATTGCAGCAGTATTGTAGTATTAGGTGAGTGTGTTTAAGGATAAGTTACCTTTTGCTGCACTTTATAACCAGAAACGAAATGGTTGTAGTAGGTGAGTGTGGCTAATGATTTGTGCTCTCTGAACTATACATTTTCTTTCAGTTCCACACATTTTATTCACACTCTCATGGTATTACAATTAAACTGAAATGATTTGTGCTATCTGAACTATGTGTCTTACCATATAAAAATTATGTGTTATGTTTGTGAGGACTCTGGGCAGTCCAGACTTCAGTACATGTTCCAGCACAGGACGTCGGTGTCGCAGGCTGAGTGGAGCATGGCGTCCAACGAGTCGCTCTTCAGCATCCAGGGCGCCAGCGACCTGTACCCCGGCAGCAGGTCGCACTTCGACTTCTACTACTACGAGGCCATGGCGGAGGCGGCGGACTCCAAGCTGCCGTCCCAATGTACTGCACTGCACCGTGATGCCCGTTCTTGATCTTGTCTTGTCGGCAACGACCGTGCAAATTAAGCAATCCATGGCTGGAACAGTAGTATATGCTGAGAAAAAAAATATTTTTTTTCTTTGGAAAATAGGTTTGCCGAGTGTAATATCAAAAAAACACTCGGCAAACAGTAACAGTACGCTGAGAAAAAAATATTTTTTTTTCTTTGGAAAATAGGTTTGCCGAGTGTAATTCCAAAAACACTCGGCAAACAATAATCCTTTGCCGAGTGTATTTTGGAAAAACACTCGGCAAACCACTTTTTTTTGCCGAGTGTCAAATTTGACACTCGGCAAACCATTTGCCGAGTGCGCGATAAAAAACACTCGGCAAATAGCTGTTTGCCGACAAAACAATGCCGTGTGCGGTTTGCCGAGTGTTACACTCGGCGAAGCCTTTGCCGAGTGTTTTTTGGTCTTTGCCGAGTGCCTGTGGCACACGGCAAAACTACTGTATCCCGTAGTGACTAAAAAGTTCGAGTGGTCATAGGTGCCATCGTCCGAAACATTTTTACCCTTTACGTCATTCCGTCCACCTTCCGTTGGTTTTTCACCGTGTGCTAGCCTGACATGTGGGTCTGCCAGCGAAGATGTCGAAAATACCCCCCTCTCTCTCAATCCCTTTCCACGTCCGCGCCCCTCGGTGCTGGCTGTGTTCCTCGAGTCGCGGCTCCGCACCGCCGCCCTCGCTGCTGCCCTCCCACACGCTGAGCTCGCCCCCGCCGCCCACGGCGCCAGGGCCAGAGCTCGCGCGCACCGTTCGCGGTGACCAGAGCGCCACAGGGCCGGAGCTCTCCTCGCGTCACCTCCACGCGCGCTGTGGCAGCTCCACGGCGAGGACCGGCTGCGGCAGCTCTACGCGCGCCGCCTCCTGGCTCTCGCCGCCGCTGCAAACGGCGCAGCTACGGGCAGCCCGTTCCGCTTCCGCGTACGCCGCTTGCCTGTACGTGGCCATGCGCGGCTGCCCGTTTTCTGCCGCGTCACCTTGCGGCGTCCGCGCGGCGGCCCGCAGTCCCGCCTCGTAAGTCTGGCGTTAGCGTGCGCGGCAATCGGGTGCGAGTACATCCACGTACTCCGTTAGCGTTAGCGTGCGCGGCAATCGGGCAGTCCCGCCTCGTTCAGCATGCACGTACTCCGATGCTTGGCCGCCGGTTGAAGCGGAAGCAGCCTCACCGCCTGACACCGGCGTAGGCGTACGTACGTGGATGTCGCTGACTCGATCGAGGTCGAGTAGTAGCCTCCATCAGTGCTCGCCCCCGGCGTCGGCGTCTGGGTGAAACTCTTGCTCGCCGTGGCGCCGCGGCGGCGTGGTGAACATCCTCCTGCTCTTCATCTCGTCGCCATTGTGTTGTTCTGCATCGACTCGACGACTCCGATACCTCTGCTATTGCTTCAACGATTGGACATGGAAAGCCAATAGAGCGTAGAAAAATGCAAGGCAGCGCCATAGTCTGCGCGGAAGGCGCCGGTGGTAGAAGTCGACACCGTAAAAGTTCAGACCAGGAGCAGTGGAGTGCGCCATGCGCGCGCGTTTCCGAGCTCCAGGATGCCGTCGGGATATGCGGGTCGTTGCGGCGCCGCCGGGCTACGTGGACGAGCCATATCAATCCGTTCCAATCTTGCGGTCTTGCGGCGCGGGACTGCGTGGGTTTGCGGCGCGGTTAGCCCAGCGGGTTAGCGGCTTGGCCCGCGCCACTTGCATCTAGGAGACGCAGGCGAACCCGACCAGCGCGACCTCGTGGACCTCGTCGACGTCAAGCTCGGGCACGATATGAGTACGAGATCGTGTTCAACTTCAGGCGCCGCAAGAACGTGGTCCTGAGCATCGGCTCCGACAAAGACCGACGAGGCGGAGCTGCACGCGGCGATGAACGGCGCGGTGCAGCGGGCCCCGTTCGGAGCATCGCGTGGTGGGGTACACGAGCTACGCGGACGCCGGGACCATCCCGGGCACTACATGCTGTTCTGGGGCGCGCGCGGCCACGGCGACGCCCGTGCCGCGGCGGTGTTCGAGGACTGCTGCCTGGCCGTGGAGGAGGCCCCCTTAACAGCGTCTACCGCCAGGGCCGCGCCACCGACCGCTCCATCGGGCCGCTGGAGATCCGGGTGGTGCCCGACGGCACGTTCGACAAGCTCATGGACTACCCTGGCCGTGTGGCGCCTCCATCAACCAGTACAAGGCGCCTGATGATCGAGCTATACCCGGAACCGTTAATTAGTAATGGTAGAGAGAGAGACTGTTGTGGTCGATGAATTATATACGATGACCGTGCATATATATGCATGGCAACGAGTGATTAGCGAGCTAGCTAGTAGTTAATCATCGGGTGTGGTAGCTTAAGTACTGTACGCGTCGCGCAACCATGCAGCCTGAACACCTGGCGGTGGCAGTGGCGGAGGTCGATCAGTGGCACCAGAGGAATAAATTACTGTAGCACCAAGCAGCAGCTGCTGCTTTTTGCTGCAGCCGAACACCCCCGCAGCAATTTTAAAGGAGCACTGCTTTCGTACTAGTAGTTGCAATGCTCATGATTTGACTGGCGGACTCACAAAATGTTCACATATATGGTGATTCACAAATAATCAAACGGAGATGCTTTTGGAATAGGGCGTCCGTTCGCCCGGAAACCGCTTCCCAGATCACAGAAATCACCGTGCCGTTCGCTCGCTCCATCCCTCGCGCGCTCCCATCGATCCCATGCCACGTGGCTCCCTCATACCGTGCCATGCCGGGTCACACGCCGTGCCACGCTCCATCTCCCGCGCGTCCTACTCCGCCTCGCAGCCTTCTCCAGCAAGCGGCCTGCCTTCTACACTGGTGCAACCCGCCACGGCCTTCTCCACCAGTGAGGCGAGCTCTACATCGATGAACTCCACGCGTCGACGAGCCTCCATTCCTATGTAGCAAGGAGATGTTACGCTGAAAGCGCATATTGCAAACGTATGTTTCAAGTGTTTCAGATATTTCTGTGGTATGTTGCAAGTGTTTTATATCGGTGTTACAAAAGTAGATCGGGATGTTGCACATGTTGCAAGCGCTATACACATATGTTTTAATTGTATGTTCTAAATATTTTATTTGTTTCAGATGTATGTTGCAATTGTTTAATCTAGATGTTGCAAAAGTAGATCTGGATGTTGCATATACATGCATGTTGCAAACGTATGTTTCAAGTGTTTCAGGTGTTTTATATGTATGTTGCCAGCGTTTCATCTAGATATTGCATATGTTTGCAATGGTTACACACTTACACACATGTTTTTCTGGTGTTTCAGACATATGTTGCAAGTGTTTCGACTGTTTCGGACATATGTTGCAAGTGGTTCATTTGGATGTTGCAAAAGTAGATTTGGTGTTGCACATGTTGCAATGGGACCCACCTGCCACAGCCGCCTGCTGCAGCTGTTGGGCGCTGCCATGGGTCACTTTGCGGGAGTCTGAGGCCGGCAAACGCATTGTGGTGCGCATCCACAGGCGGGGCAGGTGACTAGGACCCACATGAGCGCGGGCGGTCTGGAAGAGCGGGCGCGGGCAGGCATTCGCACGGGAAAGGAGCACTGCGGGGTGGTCCCGCCTTTGCAAGCGAATCCCACGTACTCGCGGGCGTGCAGCAGGCGGGGCACCGTATTATGCTAGCACTCTAGATCGGACGTCCGAGCGTTAGCAAATCCGATAATCAAAGGGCACAGAAAGACAGATAGGCTGTGCACTGAAGGTCCGAAGATGTCCAGCAAATCAAAGTAGCTTATGCCTTATTTTCATTAGCTTAAAAACAGGATGGTACAACTACAAAGTATATACCCCATTCCAAAAAGGTCGTCCTCTTTTGCCAATTAAGTCTCACCTTGAAACTTGTTTTTATGCTCGAGAAGCCGATACTACGAACAACTTATCATCACCTTAGTTGTTCTTATCCTCACTTCGTTCTCATAATCTCATTCCATGCTTATCCAATATGCACCGGTACCCGTGAAACATTCAACGCATTCACATCGTTTTCTCTTCATGTACCTCTCACAGGGAAGCTTGCCGCCGAAACTCCACCACAAAAGTTGGGGGCGGCCGCTACCCCCATGACGCGAGTATTCTTGACGTTTTCCACATTTGGCGACCGGCAGTTGGGCACAAAGAAAGCCAGCGAAAGGCCTCGAAACTTTTGTCATTTGTGCCTGGATGGTTACACCAATCACCTAATTGAAGCGCCTTTCTATTTTCACTTTGTGTTGGAGAATGGAGATCTTGGTGATTGCATGGGATCGTATTTGTTGAGATTGTTGTTCGGCAAACCAACGAAAATATGTGAACGATTCCACGAAAAACAAAGAAAGATGATAAAGGCACGGACAAAACTATGGAGTGTGTACAGTGCGTGGTTACTGTTTAGAGAAGAATTTGTATGAATTTTCAGAACATCAGCTCGAGGCAGATCTCCTACTCGTAAGATGTAAATGAGGGTGGGAAAGGATGACGCTGAAAGTCGCTTCTCACTAGGTGACTTGTATCTCAATCTTTATGCTCTTTTTACTTCATATATGTAAATCATCCAATGTGTCGTCATCAGTGACTGCATGCTAATCCCTGATGCATCAGTCAATTCAGATAGCCAAACGTCACATACAAGCACACCACAAAGTGGCAAGTGCTGCTCATCATGGGTAAAAGGAATTCTACGATTTGTTCCGTTCCTGTCACTAGGGAGACGTTCCGATTCACTACTCATGGACCATTCAGCCTCAGAAAGTGATACCCTGCCCTGTCCCCAGTCCTCACTCCTCAACCATTGACCATTCATTTTCAGAAGCTGTTGTCAGCCATTGCTCTCCCTCAGTCCTCACCCCGAATCAGTGCAATAATGACAGCATGTTAGTAATCCTGATTGATGGGTAGTAGCATTAAACAAAGAACACTCCAGATAAATCAACCTGCACATGTGCAATCAATCAGTGCTCGGCAAGTTGCCTGCATGCCTGAGTTTCGCGCCGACAAAAGCTTCCATTCATCCTTTTTCCCATTTCATTTACATACACATGGTACAGTCAAAACTTCTTGATTCTGGCAGCATGGGCCGCTGAGGCACATGGCGGGTACAATTAGGAGGCTTAATCACAATCGACAACAATAATTTACTAAGGGGAGGCTATAGCAAACAACATATCTAATTACGGACACAAAGGAATGGGGTGTTTGGTTTTCAAGGGGAGGGAGAGACCTAAACTGGCTTTCTACTATCCTTACATTGATCTGCTGTGTGTATGGTACAAAACATACACTGGTATGGCTATGAGGGCTCCTGTCCTGTATGTACACCATGGGGCGCTCGCTCAGGGTTCCTGGCTGTTCACCCGGTGGTGAAGCTCCAGCATCTCCTGGTGGTTGGGGTCCACCGAGAGGGCCGCGCGGCAGTCCCGGAGGGCGCTCGAGATGTCGCCGATGTGCTCGTGGAAGGCCGCGCGCAGGTGGAGCAGGTTCAGGTCCGCCTTGAAGGCGATTGCCTTGGTCAGCTCCGCGATGGCCTCTTTCTCCTTGTGGTTGTCCATCAGCACTGAGCAACAAAATCAAATTAGGAAAGAGTCTGCGTCAGCAAATGAGGCGACAGAACAGTGAACAGATGAGCTAATTCATGGACTGAATGAAGTATATTATGGTTGTTACACCTACTGACCAAGTTGAACATAGACAATGGCAGACTACATTGACTTCTCACCAGCTAATGTCAGGAACCAGAGTAGTTGGTTCGTTAAAGTAGCACGAACCACTGGAAGTTGAGCAGATGAGCTACGTCTATTAACAATTATTATAAACTACTGCGTCAAGGATTTTATATTCAAGTTTCAATCTGCTTTGAATCTGGTGGCCTAGGATCACATCAGGTCGTAGCTTTGTCATACTAAAATTATAAGAAACTGGATATGCCATGCAGCAGGAAGCGGTGCTTACCAGCAGCACGGTATCTGTAGGGATAGACTCGCAGAGGGTCGAGTTTGGTGACCATCTGCAAGTCCGTTTTTGTCAGCTCCCGGTCGCAGTACTCAGATCTCTTCTCATATGCTGATGCATTGTTCCTGGCCTTCTCTATCAACTTGGTCATTTCATCGTATGCACCTGCTCTGTTGTTCCGAAGGAAATGAACCCTTGCAAGGCCTTGATGCGCTCTGGTGTGGCCAATCTTTAGGGCGTTAATGTAGCATTCAGCTGCCAGGTCTAGCTTTCCACAATCCACATAAACACTTCCAAGGTTGTTTAGAGCCTACAAGATGTTAGATAATTATCAGTAAGTTGCAGTTATGCACATCTCAAACTAGAATGACAGAGACATAAACAGGGCAGTTTCTCAAGTTCATGTATTTTTTTTTAAATCTTTTCATTAGCCATTGAAAGGAGTGCTTCATTTATCTGTAGGGTTAAAGTGAAAATTTCCAGTAATAGTGATGATATCGGATGCTCTAACTTAGCTAACAGGCCAACTACTTGGCAGGAAATAAAATTAAACAAGAGTGTACCCAAGAGTCCAGTTGATCAGTTGCCATGTTAGGAGAAACAGGACAGCCATTTTTAAGAGTGAGACTGACATTCCCATACTTAATGCAACAATAGTCAATGAATAAATAGGACATCTTAACTTCCTAACAAAATTTAGCAACACCTGGCAGTTGAACAAATGCATAGGTGAAGAATGAAAGCAATAGCAAGAATCTAATACCCCTCTCTACCCCAAAAAAGCGACTACTCAACAAATGTAGCAATAAATTTCCACTTCATATTTTCCAAGGAGAATGATGAAAGTCTAGGAAAAAAAATAAATAGTGGCAACTGGCAACTATATTCCTGTTTTTGGTACAAGATGTCTTAAATCCCAACATTATGCAGCATGTCAAGGCAGAAAAAGGACAACGGCTCCTGATCATTCATGGTCCATTTAGCTAAGTGAAAAGAAGGAAATGATGCGGAGGGAAAAAAAAAGAGCCCTTACCTGACCCTTCCGAAGTCTATCTGAGGGACACCGCAATGAATCTTCTAGAAGTGATACAACTGTTGCTGAGGTCGAAGGATCAAGACTCGAATCGGCCAAAGCATAAGCTTTCAGAAATAATGCCTCAAATGACCTTTGTATTGCAATTGATGCTTCCGCTTTCTGCAGTCCTTCCTCACAGTGGCCAGTATCATACAATATCCATCCTTCATAGACAAGCCTTTCATGATCACTTGCAGCATGCTCACGAGCAAGCTGCAAACTCCTCATTGCCGCCTCAGGACAGTTTAATCTGGTAACATAAAATGAAACCATATCAATCCTAACACCCCAAATAGCGATATCATAAAAAACATGCAGTAAGTTAGCACTTGGCACAGAAGACATGTGCAAACATGCTGACAAGACAAACATGTAAGAACATTCCAGCTTTCAGACACATGATACTAGTAGGTGTAAGACATGCCAAGACGCCAAGTTGCCAAACCATGTGCAATAGCATGAGCATCTACTATGACCATTATTGTGTTACTCTATAATACTGGATTAGGCATACTATTCTTCTAAGCAATAACATAAATTAATTAATTTACCTGAGAAGAAGCAAAGATTGCCTAAAGTACAAAACTCCTTTGGCATTATCTGACTCCAGCATTTGATATATAACAGAGAGGGACCCTATATCATCCACAGCCGACCAGCGATCATAAAGTTGCATCCAACAGTCAGCAGCTGTCCACTGCTCTACATTCTCTAGCACTAGCATTCGCAGCTGCTTGGCAGCAACCCGGCCACCAATCATACGATAATCTGGGGCAAGAGTGAGGATTGCCTGCACATCACATAAGGCAGCCCTATAATCCTCAAGAGCAAGGTAGCAACAGAACCTCAGTTCTAAGCACTCCAGCACCAGCTTGAATCCAAGGATCCGGTTGATCTCCATCAATGCAGCTTCAACACTTTGCCTTTTCATCAAAGATGCAGCTCGGAACATATAGGGATATGTAAGAGTAGGGTCCAACTCAGTAGCCTTGTTGAGATTTTCTAACTTGTTATCACCTTCCAAATATAGTGCTCTCTCTTGATACATCCACCCAAGAGGCCACCGAGATGACATGACAGAGTCTAGCAACTTGAGAGCAAAATGCTTATTACCCCTAAGAGAGGCCAATCTAGCCAAACCCGCTAACGAATAGAGATGGCCAGCAGAAAAGGCAGCATTGAACAGGCGCTCAGATTCAGGGTAATCTTTCCTTAGAAATCTGGTGCATGCCAGCTGATGTAAGGCCAGCTGCTTCTGCCTAGAATCTGATGCCGACTCTACCAGCTTTTCCAAGAAACTTACAGTGACATCCGATGTTGGGTTGGTACTCATGGAAACTTCACTAAGAAGGCAATATAGGGAGAAAGATGCATTGCCAACCATTGTCAATCTCTGTGCCTTATTTGCAGAGGAGAATATCCTAACCACTTGTTCATCATTCAAGCACTCTGGAAGCTCATTTAAGAGCACTTGCAAGCACGAAGCAGCAAGGATGGAACAGCCCAGCTCAAGAGCACACTCCATGAAGTCTATAGCATCTTGCCTTGAAGAGACGAAAGAAGCAAGCTTTCGCTCACAGGCATCCTTGAGGCCCTTGCAGCAAAATTTATTGGCAAAATCTAGCATCTCCAAGATAGCATCAGCGGACAAGTATGGTAGTCTTCCTGATAGGCTGAATTTACTGATTGCCCTCATGCCAATAGGGGAGATACCATTTCTAGACATGTCAATGACCTCCAGATACGATTCCCTAAATCCACCGTTAAGCATTGCATACAGTGGAGTCGACAGAGCGGCGAGCTTCCGTCGATCGCATGCAATCATATCATCTCTTATCCGGAATTGAACCACTGCAGAACCCCGAAACTCATCAGACTCATCATCATCACAGCTCATCACATGTGACCCAGTGGAGACCTGCGACACGAAATCCAGCAGCCTGAACTCCTGCGAGCACTTGCCGCACGAGGTGAGCAGGTCGGCGATCGCCTCCTCCCCTTTCTTCTCGTACTTGAGCCATGCCCCGAAGATGAGCTTCTCGTGTATGGTGCTCGCCTTCTCCCACGCGGACTGGAGGCTCCTCCGTGACAGCGTGGCCTCGCCGAGGCCGCGGAAGACCTGGAACTGGAGCAGGTACAGGCAGGACTTCTCGTCAGGAGGGCAGGACTCCAGCTCCTCATGTACCTGGGCCAGTACGTCGACATAGTCCGCGGGCTTGAAGTGCGGAAGCACCGCCGGCTCCGGCATCTTCATCAAGGAATCTCTGCAGCACAGACAGAAGAGGATGAACATCTCAATCAGCCAAGTTTGCACAGCCAAATCAACATCAGAACCTAAAAGACCGAGTCTTGTGGAACACAATTCAGGCATAACCGAGCACATCTTGCGAAATCAATCCGGAAATCAGATACGGCAGAGCAAGCGACGGGCGGGAGCTTACATGGAGGAGCCGGCGGCGGCATGGCCGGAGAACTTGGAGAGCTTCCCCCTCTCGAGGGGCAGCCATGAGTGGGGCGCGGAGTGGAGCTTGGTCTCCTTGCAGGCCGACTCGGAGAAGAAGAGCTTCCTCATGGCACATACCACGGCGAAGTGGCGAACCAAATCAGAACTCCACCTCCACTTGTTCCCCTCGAATCCACTCAAATCCTCGCCATCCAGGGGCCCAAATCACCCCGAATTTGCAAGAAACGCCGCGAATCAAACCCCGGCGCTACCCGCGTGGCGGGGACCGGCGGCGAGATTCGGAGCCCCAAGAAGGCAAGAATTCCGGAGGGGGCGTGCCCCGGGAAGGCGGCGGCGCGGCGGCTTTGGACTTCGGAGGCCCGGTCGAGCTCCCGAGCAGGCGGCGGAACCCAGCCCAAACCACTGACCGCAGCTAGAGGGGGAAGGCAGGCAGGCACCAATCTGCAGCTAGAGGGGGAGAGGGGAGTGGGAGAGCGGGGGCGGATAGAGAGAGGTGGAGAGAGAAACCCAAAGGCGCCGGCTTTAATGGCACGACACGGCCCAGCGGGGCGGGCGCAGCACCAGCAAGAAGCCAAGCGGGGAAGTAGTAACCACTCCGCCACCCGAGCGCGCGCGCGAGCGAGCGAGCTCTCCTCTCCCACCCCCAACCACACCTCACCTCGCAACCAAATCCAACCCAACCCGACCCGGGGTACACGGGAGAAGAAAAAGGGGGAGCAAGCGAATCCACCACCAGCCACCAGCACGGGGAGAGCGGGTGCGAAAGCCCCCAAGATTTGCTCGCTCCGCTGTCGCTGCTGCGGCGGGAGGAGGGTGACGGACGGTTGGAGGGGAGGGACAGGGGAGGGGAGTAGACCTGCGTGCGCTGTGCGGTGTGCGCAGGCGGTCCGGCGCGGGCGGCGGGGTCCCGCGATTCGGCCGGCTGCTGCTTTGGGACGGAATTCCTGGGAATCCAAAGCCCCGACGAACGCTTTTGTGCAGCCGCTGCTGTCTGTGATCCCCCACCACCCCCTTCTCTCTGGTCTCTCGCTTTGGTGAGGAATATGGGAAAGAAAGACGCCGCCCTTTATCTTTATCGATCTACTACCAACTCCCCCTTCCTTCCTTCCTTCCCTTCCTCTGTCGCGAACACGACGAAGCACAACAGAGAGAGAGAGAGAGCTCTCGTGTTAAGCAAGGATCATCAAGGGCGGCTATAGCCGTATCCGCCGGATAAGCACGCGGCTAATCGCGTCGGAATCCCGTGTTCGTGTGGCCGTAGCGTAGCGTCGGGCCCCCTGCCGCTGCCGACCGCCGAGTGCTGCTGTGGTGCCTGGTGCGTGCGATGGCGTCGTGCGGCGTCACGCACTGGGGCCTGGCCGGAGCCGGCCGTAGTGCCTGCGCCGCTGGTCCAGGCCAGACCACGCCAGAGGCTCCACCAGACCAGCAGAGTCGCCCAATGCCAGTGGCGCGTTTATGCTCGCGACATGACTTTTCTTTTTGCCACTTCTTTCGGGGTGGCAGTAGCACTTTTTTTGGGGTTGGTTTTACGGTTTTACGTGGCCATGACGAGTGCACGGGCCGGCCGGCGCGCGCGTGGACGGCGGGCGGCCAGTCGGCGAGTGCGTGGCCGTGGCGGCGGTGGCGCACGCGGTTTCGGTTGCGGTGGCGCACGAGGGGGAGGAGGGAACGGAATCGCGTGCGCGGGGTGGTAGTCATTTACTGCCAACGTACACATTGGTTGTGCCCGTTAATGGTATTTCACAAGTAGCGATAGGTAAATTGGGTAGTTGCAACAAATGAGGAGGGAATGGTTTCTGCAAAATTGAATGACATCAGATTAGTATTTATTTCATAAAGTAAAAAATGTTGGGTCGTCCTATGTCAAGGTACACATTGGTTATAGCCGCGTTTAGTTCTAAACCCAAATTCCCAAAAAGTGCTACAGTAGCCATTACATCGAATCTTGCGATACGTGCATGGAGCATTAAATGTAGACGAAAAAAACTAATTGCACAGTTGGGTTGGAAATCGCGAGACGAACGTTTTGAGCCTAATTGGTCCATGATTGAACACTAATTGCCAAAAAAAAACGAAAGTGCTACAATAGCCCAAATTCCAAAATTCGGCCAACTAAACACGGCCTCTATATATATATATGCTTTCAACCCATCGTAGCTTGGTTTGTTGGATTTGACCCGAGTCTCTCGACATAATACCATGGATGCTCACATTTTTTTTCATGGATCTGTTTGAGTTTAATGGTGCTTTTCTCCTTGTAGTATACAAGTACACATCGATAGTAAGCGTACCTCGTCAATCTCGAGATTGGTTGGTTCCTTCTTTTTCGAGGTGCTCATAGGATCCTGTGTGTACGTGTGTGCTTAACTTTACATGTGCAACTGTTTGAGTATGTAATATAATTTGCTAAAAAAGAAAATCGGTGAATTACAGACCTTATGTAAAATCTATAATTCCTATATCTTCATTATGTCCAAAACATCACCAAACAAAATTGATGGATAAAGAGTTGAGTAATCCATTAGCTAATAAATCATTTTTCCTAAAAAAAAGAGAAGAGACGAGTGCCCCTAAAGTCCTAAACTACACTACAAACTTAGACTCTACATCTGTTCCGGTTTGGACTGTGTCGGGTACCATAAAACGGGGTCCCCTAAGCAAAAACCGAAAAAATCGCTTAGACCCCGTCAAAATCAAAGCCAAGAGACAAACTATTGGCTAAACCTCGGCTTTGTCCGAGGCCACCGACTCTCCGCCTCGCTCGAGGCCTCACACGAAAGGCCTCGGACAGCCTACCGAATCTCCGCCTCGCTCGAGGCCTCGCACGAAAGGCCTCGGACAGGCCTACCGAACCTCCGCCTCGCTCGAGGCCTCGCACGGAAGGCCTCGGACGCGGTATCAATTCTCCGCCTCGCTCGAGGCCGGCTCAGCAACGGCCCCGTCGCCTCCGCCTCGACCGATCTCCCTGACAGAGCGTCGCGTCCAATTAATGCGACCAACCACTCCCGCGACATCAGCCGGACGACGGCTCGACACAGCAGAGCGGCCGACGAGACGGGAAGTCGCATCAACACCATACCGTCCGGGACGGAACAGGGCAGGGGTTACCGGCCGCTATGCTCGGTACTGTGCCCACGACCGACGCCCGCACTGCACTGTACTATCTAACCCCTGCTCCAGGAACAACGCGACGTGGGGAGTCAAGTCCAGGTTACTATAGCCTCGGAATCAGTGTACAGAACCAACTGCTCCCTCCAAGCCTCGGCAATCCACTTCAGGGTCTCGGCAACCTCGGGATTCGCGTCCGCCGAGCCCCCACGGTGGCTCGACCTCGGCACCAACCGGGCCTCGGCTCTTCATACTGTCAACGCGCAGCGACCGGCACGTCGTCCGCCATGCCTTGCGTCAAGCTATCACTGGAGCTCCTACGACGCACATGATCGGGTGTGACCGGCGCGTCGCCCCAGTGCATTAAAGACAGGACCACTCCGTCAACCATACCGCCACAGTGATAGGCTACAGGGCTCGGACATGCCGCCTCTGTTCGCACGACGCTACGTAGCAACCCCATGTATCACCCCTGTCCCCCCTTCAACTATAAAAGGGAGGGACCGGGGCCGTTTCTAGAGAGGAGTTCAAGATATAGAAAAACACACGCTCGACACTCTGTAACACGCACGCTTCCTCACTGCCTGAGATCAACATCTCAAGCAATTTGCACCGCTCCTCGCAGAGACCTGGGGCTCGCTCCCTCTCTCGCCCAGCTTGTAATCCCCTGCCACAAGCACCTCGGTGCAAGGAATACAAGATCGATCTCTCAGACTGAACGTAGGGCACCCATTGCCTGAACCAGTATAAACCTTGTGTCTCTTTGCATCACCATCCGGGATCAGGAACACGCAGTACAAATTTACTAGTTGGTTGATGGCCCGCCGATCCAAAACACCGATAGTTGGCGCGCCAGGTAGGGGAGCCACTGCGTGTCATCTTCGTCATCCTGACAAGTTCCGGATGGAAGACCCCGTACGACCGCTACATCTCGGCACGATGATCTGGTTTGGGAGCCTAGAGTTCATGTCTCTAGGATCTGAGTATGACATGGTACTCCTCACACCTCGAGCCCCGACGACCGACGACGACATCACACACCAGCAGCCCAGGCGCAGGCGGCGCCAGGGCCGCCGCCCTCGTCACGCCCGCCAAGCGCGACGTGGGCGGGACCACCCCGACACCGCGCAAGCTCAGGGCCACACACCGCTCTCCGCCGGTATCCCATGCCCAGCTGTTGGCATAAGGTCCCTGATTGGGGACTTGTCTAGCCTGAGCCTAGACGAGGGAAAGACGCCGGTGGCGAGCAGCGATGCCCCGTCATCAAGCTCTGCCCCGCCACCTCCTAAGGAGTCAACTCCGGCAGAGCCAAGCCCGGCGATGGCACCATCCCCTTACCCCTTCGGGTTGCGTAATGCCGCCGCCGCCTATGCTTCCGCCTACGCTTCCGCTCACACAGAGCCCTCAGGACGCCACCGATGTTTTGCCCTCGACTTCGACACCCCGACTTCGACCCACTCCCACGCTGACTCCTCGGAGGAGGACGAGGCGTGGGCCGAAGTGGACTTCTCCGGACTTCGTGACCTTGAAGCCATGCGCTGCTTCCTGGCTGCAAGCGACTACTGCTTCGGCTACTCCGACTCTGATGACGAAGGCACTTACGACCCCACTCGTGAGTGCTTCCACGTCGGGTTCGGGACGCCGAGCACGGTCGATGAGGACGAGGGGACAGGCTCTCGCTCCCCGCCTCCCGCGGGGGCGAGCGGCGCCGCACCTCCATGCAACGAACGCCCAGCGGCGCGAAACGAGAACCTTGCCCCCGAGGAACATCGACGCCTTGACTTGGAGTAGCTCCGTGAGCTTCAGGCCAAGGTCGAACAGGACCGACTCCTTCTACAGCAGCTCCGAAACACTCTCGAGCAAGAGCAACGGGGTCACGGTGATCGCGGAGCAGCCCGGCGGAGAGCTCGCGACGTCCACCACCGCATCAACAGCGACGTAGGGGGTGAGCAACCCCCTATCTTCAATCGCGCTAGCCAGAACGTCGCGGCAGCGGTGATGCTACTCCGAACTATGCCTGAGCCCTCTACCACGGAGGGGCGACTGGCCCACGGCGAGCTCCGAGACCTCCTCGAGACCGCCGCGGTTCAGCAGGCCGAGAGCTCCGCCTCTCGATGGCGTGGGGGCGCCTCGAAACTACCCACGACATCGCTTCGACAGGATAGAGAGGCATCGATTTTGTCCGGAGCCTGCTCGGGCACCAACGGCCAATAGGGCCCTCTTAGTGCACGATCGCCTTGGCGTCCGACGCGAGGCACAAGGCAACCACAACGTGGTCGGCAGACGACGGCGCCACGACAACGAGGGGCCCGCCTGAGGCTACCATCCGCACCGAGGTGGCCGCTACGACAGTGGGGAGGACCGTAGTCCTTCCCTTGAGCCGCCTGGCCCTCGAGTCTTTAGTAGAGCCATCCGCGGCGCTCAATTCCTGGCCCGGTTTCGCCAACCGGCCAACCTCACGAAGTACAGCGGCGAGACCAACCCCGAGCTTTGGCTGGCCGATTACCGCCTGGCTTGTCAGCTAGGTGGCGTGGATGATGACCTGCTCATCATCCGCAACCTCCCTTTGTTCCTGTCAAACTCGGTGCGAGCCTGGCTCGAACACCTCCCTCCCTCACAAATCCACGACTGGCGCGACTTGGTAAGGGTCTTCGTCGGGAATTTCCAGGGCACATACGTGCGCCCTGGGAACTCCTAGGACCTCAAGAGTTGTCGCCAGAAGCCGGATGAGTCTCTCCGAGACTTCATCCGGCGCTTCTCCAAGCAATGCACCGAGTTGCCCAGCGTTGGTGACTCAGAAATTGTCCAGGCTTTCCTCTCTGGCACCACCTGTCGAGACCTGGTCCGAGAGTTAGGCCAGAACATTCCGACCTCGGCGGCCACGCTCCTCGACATCGCCACCAACTTCGCCTCAGGCGAAGAAGCTGTCGGGGCCATCTTCCCCGACAATGACGCCAAGGGGAAGTAGAGGGATGAGGCCCCGCGGTCTTGGCTCCCCACCTCCCCAAGAAAAAGAAAAAGGGTCGCCAGGGGAAGCAGGAGGTCCTCGAGGCCGGTCTAGTCGTGACCGCAGAGCGCAAGAAGAGTGCACCATGCTCCGACGCTACTACGCCAAGCTTAGGAAGCCCTACCCTTACCACCAGGGCCTGGTGAAGCACACCCTTGAAGAGTGCACCATGCTCCGACGCTACTACGCCAAGCTCGGGCTCCCCTACGATGATGCCAAAAAGAGGGACGCCGGCGATAGGGATGACGACAAGGACGACGGGTTCCTCGAGGTGCACAACGCCTTCAAGATCTTCGGCAGGCCCTCGGCGTGCCTCACGGCGCGCCAGCGAAAGAGGGAACGCCGGGAGGTCTTCTCGGTTAAGGTGGCCACTCCCCGATACCTCGACTGGTCTCGGGAGGCGATCACCTTTGTCAGGATGACCGCCCCGATCATGTCTCGAATCCTGGGCAGTACCCACTCGTTGTTGACCCGATCATCGGCAACACCCGGCTCACCAAGGTGCTGATGGACGGAGGCAGCGGCCTCAACATCCTCTACGCCAACACCCTAGAGCACCTGGAGCTCGACCGGTCGTAGCTCTGGGGTGATGCCGCGCCTTTCCACGGCATCGTGCCAGGGAAACGCACGTGGCCCCTCGGGCGCATCGACCTGCCCGTCTGCTTCGGCACTCCCTCCAACTACCACAAGGAAGTCCTCACCTTCGAGGTGGTTGGGTTCAAGGGAACATACCACGCCATCCTGAGGCGCCCGTGCTACGCCAAGTTTATGGCGGTCCCCAACTACACCTACCTCAAGCTCAAGATGCCGGGCCCCAACGGCGTCATCACGGTCGAGTCCACATACGAGCATGCATACGACTACGACGTTGAATGCATCGAGTACGCCGAGGCTCTCGTGGAAGCCAAGACCCTCATCGTCGATCTCGACCATCTTGGTAGCGAGGCGCCTGACTGCAAGCGTCGCGCTGGGACTTTCGAGTCCACGGAGGCCGTCAAGCTCGTCCCGGTCGACCCCACCTGCCTCGATGATCGGGCGTTGAGGATCAACACCACCCTCGACATCAAATAGGAAGTCGTGCTCATCGACTTTCTTCACACGAATGTCGATCTATTCACGTGGAGTCTCTCGGACATGCCGGGCATACCGAGGGAGGTCGCCGAGCATGCCTTGGACATCCGGGCTGGTTCCAGACTGGTGAAGCAGCGCCTGCGCCGATTCAACGAGGAAAAGTGCAGGGCCATCGGCGAGGAGGTGTAGAAGCTTTTGGCGGCCGGGTTCAAGGAAGTGTCCCATCCGGAGTGGTTAGCTAATCCTGTATTAGTTAAGAAGAAAAATGGGAAGTGGAGGATGTGTGTAGACTACACCGGTCTGAATAAGGCTTGTCCAAAAGTCCCTTTCCCACTACCACGAATCGACCAAATCGTTGACTCCACTGCGGGATGCGAAACCCTATCCTTCCTTGATGCATATTCCAGTTACCATCAAATCAAGATGAAAGAGTCCGACCAGCTCGTGACTTCTTTCATCACCCCATTCGGCATGTACTGCTATGTGACTATGCCGTTTGGCCTCAGAAACGCAGGGGCCACATACCAGCAGTGTATGACCTAGGTCTTTGGCGAGCACATCGGATGGACCATCGAGGCCTACGTGGATGACATCTTGGTCAAGTCCAGGAAGGCCAGCGACCTCGTCAATGACTTGGAGATAGCCTTCAAATGCCTTAGGGAGAAGGGCATCAAGCTCAACCCTGAGAAGTGTGTCTTCGGGGTCCCCCGAGGCATGCTCTTGGGATTCATAGTCTCGGAGCGTGGCATCAAGGCCAACCCAGAGAAGGTCTTGGTCGTGACCAACATGGGACTAATCCGAGACCTCAAGGGAGTACAGAGGGTCATGGGACGCCTTGCAGCCCTGAGTCGCTTCATCTCGCGCCTTGGCAAAAAAGGCTTACCTCTGTACCGCCTCTTGAGGAAATCCGAACGCTTTTCTTGGACTCCCGAGGCCAAAGAAGCCCTCGTCAAGCTCAAGGCACTGCTCACCAACCCTCCTATCCTGATATCGCCAGCCGAAGGCGAAGCCCTCTTACTCTACGTCACCGCAACAACCCAAGTGGTCAGCGCGGCCGTAGTAGTCGAGAGGCAGGAAGAAGGGCACGCTCTACCCATCCAACGACCTGTTTACTTCATCAGCGAAGTGCTCTCCGAGACCAAGACACGCTACCCCCACATCTAGAAACTAATCTACGCCATAGTCTTGGCTCGACGCAAGCTGCGTCACTACTTTGAGTCCCACCCGGTTTGCACCTCGGAAAGCAATTAAATCTCAGATCTTGGCCGATTTCGTGGCAGAGTGGACCGACACCCAACTTCCACCTGCTCAAGTCCGGGAGAAATGCTGGACCATGTACTTCGACGGGTCGCTGATGAAGACCGGGGCAGGCGCGGGTCTGCTCTTCATCTCACCCCTCGGAGTGCACATGAGCTACATAATTCGGCTCCACTTTGCCACCTCCAACAACGCAGCCGAGTACAGAGCGCTCGTCAACGGCTTGTAGATTGCCATCGAACTTGGAGTGCGGCGCCTCGACGTGCGGGGCAACTCACAGCTCATTGTCGATCAGGTGATGAAGGAGTCGAACTGCCATGACCCCAAGATAGAGGCGTACTGCAAGCTGGTACGTCGCCTTGAAGACAAGTTCGACGGTCTCGAACTCAACCACATCGCGCGTAAATTCAACGAGGCCACGGATGAACTAGCAAAGATGGCGTCGGCACGGGCCTCGGTCCCCCCGAACGTCTTCACCAGAGACCTCCACAAGCCTTCCATCGACTACATCTTGGCGACGGAAGAGGGCCCACCGGTCGGGCCCACCGCAGGGCCCGAGGCCCCCTCTGTCACCGAGACCCCTTCGGCTGAGCCTGAGGTCATGGAAGTCAACACGGAACCTCCCGAGGCCAACCAGGACATGGACTGGCGAGTCCCGTTCCTTAATTGCCTCATTCGAGGAGAGCTTACCGTAGACAGGACCAAAGCCCGACGCCTTGCGCGACAAGCCAAAACTTACGTCCTCGGCAACGGTGAGTTGTACAGGCGAAGCCCATCTGGCGTCCTCCAACGATGCATCACCACCGAGGCAGGCCAAGCCCTACTTTGGGACTTACACGCGGGAGCCTGCGGGCACCATGCGGCGCCTCGGGTGCTCGTCAGAAACGCCTTCCGCCAAGGGTTCTACTGGCCGACGGTGGTTGCTGACACCACCAAGCTAGTACGCTCCAGCGAGGGATGCCAGTACTATGCGCGGCAGATGCATCTCCCAGCCCAAGCCCTCCAAACCATCCCCATCATATGGCCATTCGCCGTATGGGGGCTCGACATGGTTGGGCCTCTGCAGAAGGCCCCCGGGGGCTACACCCATCTGCTGGTGGCGATCGATAAGTTCTCCAAGTGGATCGAGGCTCGTCCGATCAATCGAATCAAATCTGAGCAAGCGGTGCTGTTCTTCACCGACATCATCCACAGGTTTGGGGTTCCGAACACCATCATCACCGACAACGGCACACAATTCACTGGCCAAAAATTCCTAACGTTCTGCGATGACCACCACATCCGTGTGGCCTGGTCGGCCATAGGACACCCTAGGACAAATGACCAAGTAGAACGTGCCAACAGCATGATCCTACAAGGCCTCAAGCCGAGAATATACGACCGATTGAAGAAATTTGGCAAGAAATGGCTTGCCGAACTCCTGTCAGTCATCTGGAGCCTGAGGAACACGCTGAGCCGAGCCACGGGGTTCACACCGTTCTTCCTGGTCTATGGGGCTGAGGCCATCCTCCCCACTGACTTGGAATATGGTTCCCCGAGGCTTCATGCCTACAACGAGCAGAGCAACCGCACTGCCCACGAGGACGCCCTCGACCAATTGGAGGAAGCCCGAGACGTTGTGTTGCTACATTCGGCCAAGTACTAGCAAGCTCTACGATGCTATCAAGCCCGGCGTGTTCGAAGCCGAGACCTGAAGGTAGGCGACCTGGTGCTGAGGCTGAGGCAGAGCAACAAGGGCCGCCACAAGCTGACCCCGCCATGGGAAGGACCTGAAAGCATCTAGGCCCCTAGTTGGGTTTCGGTGATTAATGACAATACAAGATTACTATGACTAACGTGTGTTTTGCAGATGCAATTTAGTTAGGTCATGGTAATGGAGATCAATCGGGCAATCAAAGTTGTCATGCCCCTACGATGGAAATCGTTTCGGTTTTCAAAGGATGGACGACAAGGTTAAGGATGACTAGTTCTAAGTGTCGATTGGAGTTGGAGAACACTTAGAGTAGTTTAGGACTTTGTTTTTCCTTTGGTCGTACTATTAAGGGGGGTATGGACGGGTAGCTTGACCTAGTTGAGTCTAGTGAGTTAGGTGTGGTGCACACTTGTTAAAACTAGCTCTAGGTAGCTCCTATGAAGTCCTTTGATCCTTTGGAGCAAACTTCATTCACAAATGATCAAGAGTTGGAAGTGAATGGAGGGTCAAATACTGACCGGACGCTGGCTCCGGTGCGACCGGACGCTGGCCGCAGGGTCCGGTCGGTTCATTTGACCGAGGAGAACACGTCTGGTGTGACCGGACGCTAGAAGGTCAATGTGACCGGACGCTGAGGGCCAGCGTCCGGTCGACTCCAGTAAGGGTCCAGACTTGAGAAAGTGTGACCGGACGCGTCCGGTCAATACTGACCGGACCCTGAGGGTTCAGCGTCCGGTCGAGTCCAGTAAGGGTTTTATGCGACCGGACGCATTCGGTCAACTCATTACTACTAGTTCGCGGGTTGAACTGACCGGAGCGTCCGGTCAACACGATCGGAGCGTCCGGTCACCCCGCAGAAGCACATAACGGTTCGTTTTTCAGGCTGCCTTATAAATAGAAGCTCCACTCGTGTGTGGAGTTACTTTTGCTCATTCCAACAGCTAAGAAACACGTTTGTGAGTGCCAAGAAGAGCAAGGTCCTAGTGAGGTGTTTGTGATTTGAGAATCCAAGAGTGAAACCTCATTAGTGAATCAAGAGTAGACAAGTGTGCATCCATCTTCTCATTAGGCTTCGCGTGGTCAAGTGAGAGTTCGTGCTTGTTACTCTTGGTGATCGCCATCACCTAGACGGCTTGGTGGTGATTGGGAGCTTGGTGTTCACCCGGCAGAGCTTGTGGGTGACCCAACTCAAGTTGTGAGCGGCTTTGGGTGATTCGCCACGACGGAGTGTCGAAGAATCAACCCGTAGAGAGCACTTGATCCTTGCGCGGATCAAGGGGGAGCTACACCCTTGCGCGGGTGCTCCAACGAGGACTAGTGGAGAGTGGCGACTCTCCGATACCTCGGCAAAACATCGCCGCGTTCCTCTCTCCATTTACTTTGAGCATTTACTTTAAGTATTTACTTTGAGCAATTCAATACTTGTCTTTACATTCATAGAATTGCCATGCTAGAATAAATTTGGAACATAGGTTGTCTTTTGTGCGTTAATTTGATAGAAACACCTTTCTAGGCACAAGGGGTTAATTGGGCTATCCGTAGGATTTGATTATTGCAAGAAAATTTAGAATTAGCCCAATTCACCCCCCCCCTCTTGGGCATCTTGATCCTTTCAATTGGTATCGGAGCCTCGTGCTCACGTTTTAATCTTAACCGCTTAGAGCAAGATGTCTCACGGGGATAGACCTCCTCCTATCTTCGAGGGGGATGATTTTCCATATTGGAAAATTCGCATGGAGGCATACCTAGAAGCTCTAGTTGTCGGAATACTTAGAGCCGCCTCTCAAGGGTTCCCAACACCTAAGAATCCCGCACAACTTCAAGGCGATGAAGTGAACTATGAAAAATGGAATGCAAAGGCTCGCAACACCATCTTTAGAGGCCTTTGCAAAGATGTGTTCAACCGCGTAAGGAACCACAAAGACGCCCATGCACTATGGTCGGACGTTTGTGCGCTCCATGAGGGAACTAAGAGTGAGCGTGAGGAACGTTATCATCTTGTGATTAAAAAGCTAAATTCATTTGAGATGCTTCCCAAAGAATGTGCTAATGAGATGTATTCACGTTTGAATGTTCTTGTAGAGGAAGTCAATGGGCTTGGACTTACTCAAATGTCACCATCCGACGTTGTGAGAAAGATCTTGAGTGTCCTCCCCATTGACAAATATGGCCATATTGTGACCGTGCTACACCAAGGTGATCTTTCCACCGCTACACCGACACAAATCTTGGGAAAGATCAATGCTCATGAGATGTACATGCACATCACCCCACAAGATGGCTCATCCTCTACAAAGAAGAAAGAGAAGGACTTAGCATTCAAAGCGAGTCAAGATAAGGGCAAAGCAAGACTTGAGTATGAGAGCTCAAGTGATGAAGAAAGTCTTGCTCTCATGGTGAAGAAGACCGCCAAGATGCTAAAGAAGCTAAACAAGAGTGGCATCAAGTTTGATGGCAAGAAGAAGAAGTTCTTCACTAGCTCAAGAAGAAAGCCAATCTCCGAGATGGATTGCTACAATTGTGGCGAACTTGGCCATCTTACTCATCAATGCACAAAGCCCAAGAAAGACAAGTTCAAGAACAAGAACAAGGGCAAGAAAGATGACTCAAGCAATGAAGATGAAGATGAGAAGAAAAAGAACAAGCCATACAAGAAGAGAGATGGCAAAAAGAGAGATTTCCACAAGAAAAAGAAGAGTGGAAAGGCCTACATCGTCGGTGATTGGCTCACGGACATTGATTCATCAAGTGGATCATCCGATGATGATAGTGACGATGAAAAGGTGGCCGCCATTGCTATTGATCTTGCATCTTCACCACCACCATCGCCATCATCCTCTACACACCTATGCCTTATGGCCAAGGGTGAACGCAAGGTAACTAAGAGTGATGATAGTAGTGATGATGAGCATGCTAGTGATGATGATAGCGATAGCGATGATGATGATTCACCTACATATGATGATCTTGTCAAAATATTAAGAAAATACACTAAGATCATTAGAAAGAGTAGAGCTACCAATGAAAAGCTTGATGCTAAAAATGATTCACTCTTAGCTAAGTGTGATACATTGGAAAAGGCTAATAATGAGCTTAGAGAAACTAATGATGCTATATCATCCAAACTCAAGGAGCTCAAATCTTCTAAGAAAGAGCTTAAGGATAAACAATGATAAACTTGAGTGGGTGCACAATGAGCTCATTACTAGTCACAACAAGCTAAAAGATGAATATACTACTCTTAAAGATCAATCATGATACACTTGTTATTGCTCAAGAATTCTTACCAAATGAGCCACATGATGCTACTAACCATGTTGTTAAGATTGATATAGCCACATCATGTGATGATTTGAATTGATGAAAGCATTGAGCATGGATCTAGTAGCAAAGGCAAGCAAGTGGTTGAGTGCAATGACTATGATGAGTATGTCAAGCTCAAGAGTGATAATGAGAAGCTCATGAAAGATCTTGAAGAGATGAAGAGTCCACAACATCATTGTGCTAGAAACTCTTGATCATGACAAAGAGTTGATCCTTGAGAATGAGAAGCTCAAAGAAGAAAACAAGAAGCTCAAGGAAGAGAAGAACAATGATATTCTCAAGGAAGAGAACAAGAAGCTCAAGATGGAGAAAGAGCATCTCAAGGTGGGATTGAGCAAGTTTGCTAGAGGCAAGCATCTCCAAAGTGAGCTACTCATGAACTACCGTCATGAAGATGGATAGAAGTGGCATTGGATATATGGCAAGTGTAGAGAAGAAGAAGGCTCAAGCTCAACACCAACAATCAAAGCCAAAGCCAAAGCCAAAGAGATGTTTTGAGTGTGGACAAGAAGGCCACTTTGCTCATGAGTGTCAAACTCCACCACCTACAACCCTTGCCCAAGCATGCTAGACCCTTTGCTTTCAATGCTCACTACATGCTTAGAAAAGATTCTAGTGGAAAGATTGAAAGTCATGTTCTTAGGACCCCCCCAACAAGAGTAGGCCTAAGAAGATTTGGGTGGCTAAGTCACTTGTTGAGAAGATGAAGGGCCCTCAACAAGTTTGGATTCCTAAAGTTTGAATCTCATGTGTGTAGGTGAACTACAAGACCGGTGGAAGTCATTGGGTTATTGATAGTGGTTGCACTCAACATATGACCTGGTGATCCTCGTATGTTCACCTCACTAGATGAAGAGGTAGATGGACAAGAGAAAATAACATTTGGAGATAATTCAAAGGGCAAGGTTAAAGGATTGGGCAAAGTGGCAATATCAAATGATCATTCCATCTCCAATGTGCTCTATGTTGCTTCATTGAGCTTCAACTTGCTATCCGTTGGGCAATTGTGTGATCTTGGCTTTCAATGCTTATTCACCGAGAAGGAGGTTGTTGTATCCAAGGTAGATGACAATCAAGTGATATTCAATGGATTTAGATACAACAACTTATATCTAGTTGACTTCACCTCCGAAGATGCAAACTTGAAGACTTGCCTATTCACCAAAACAACACTTGGGTGGCTATGGCATAGAAGACTTGCTCATGTTGGGATGAGCTCACTCAAGAAGCTTATGAAGAATGATTTGGTGAGAGGGTTGAAGGATGTGAAGTTTGAGAAGGACAAGCTTTGTAGTGCATGTCAAGCCAGCAAGCAAGTTGCAAACACTCATCCAACCAAAGCTTTCATGTCAACCACAAGAGTGCTAGAACTCCTACACATGGATTTATTTGGACCAACAACATACAAGAGTTTGGGAGGAAATCTCTATTGTCTTGTGATTGTGGATGACTATTCAAGGTATACATGGGTGTTCTTCCTTCATGACAAATCCGAAGTTGCATCTTGCTTCAAGAAGTTTGCCAAGAGAGCTCAAAATGAATTTGAAGTGAAGCTCAAGAAGATAAGAAGTGACAATGGCAAAGAGTTTGACAACACAAACATAGAAGCTTATTGTGATGAAGTTGGAATCAAACATGAAGTCTCCGCAACTTATACTCCTCAACAAAATGGTGTAGTTGAGAGGAAGAACCGGACTTTGATCACTCTTGCAAGGACAATGCTAGATGAGTACAACACCCCCGAAGCTCTATGGGCGGAAGCAATCAACACCGCATGTTATGCATCCAACCGCCTATTCCTTCAAAAGTTCCTTGGCAAGACACCTTATGAGTTGCTCAATGGGAAGAAGCCGGACGTCTCATTCTTTAGGGTGTTTGGTTGCAAATGCTACATCTACAAGAAGCGGCAACACCTAGGGAAGTTTCAAAGACGTTGTGATATAGGTTTTCTTGTTGGTTACTCATTGAAGTCCAAAGCATATAGAGTATTTAATCATGCCACCGGCTTGGTTGAAGAAACATATGATGTGGAATTTGATGAATCTAACGGCTCCCAAGGAGCACATGAGAATCTTGATGATGTAGGTGATGAACCGTTGAGAGAGGCTATGAAGAATATTCCGGTGGGAGACATCAAGCCAAAAGATGATGAAGATGATGTACAAGTCATTAACCAACCTTCTTCATCAAGTGTAGCCACAAGATGGTGAAAAAGATGGGAGAGTAGAAAATGAAGATACTCATATCTCCCATGAGCAAATGGTGGTACAAGCACAAGATGTTGATGCTCCACAACCTCCTCCTCAAGTGGTCAATAGAAGAAATACACCTCTCCTACAAGATCATCCACAAGATCTCATCATAGGGAGTCCATCAAAGGGATGTAATGACTCGATCTAAAAACTTACTTCATTTATTGCTCATCACTCTTTTGTCTCTTGCTATGAGCCTACCAAGGTAGAAGAAGCTCTTAAAGATCCGGATTGGATCAATGCCATGCATGAAGAGTTGAACAACTTCACTCGCAATGAAGTTTGGACTCTTGAAGAGCGACCAAAAGGTGCAAGAGTCATTGGAACAAAGTGGGTGTTCCGCAACAAGCAAGATGATCAAGGTGTTGTTGTGAGGAACAAGGCAAGACTAGTTGCAAAGGGGTTCTCTCAAGTTGAAGGCTTGGATTTTGGAGAGACCTTTGCACCGGTTGCAAGATTAGAAGCCATTCGTATCCTACTTGCATATGCATCACATCATGAAATGAAACTATATCAAATGGATGTGAAAAGTGCATTTTTAAATGGCTTTATTAATGAACTAGTCTATGTTGATCAACCTCCCAGGGTTTGAAGACCCTAGATATCCTAATCATGTTTATAGGTTGTCCAAGGCACTATATGGGCTTAAGCAAGCCCCAAGAGCTTGGTATGAGCGCCTTCGGGACTTCCTTATTGAGAAGGGCTTCACCATTGGGAAGGTCGACACTACACTATTCACCAAGAAGCTTGATGGGCATATCTTCATTTGTCAAGTATATGTTGATGATATCATCTTTGGATCATCAAATGAAGACTCATGCAAAGAATTTGGTGAATTGATGTCGAAGGAGTTCGAGATGTCCATGATTGGTGAGCTTACATTCTTTCTTGGTTTTCAAGTCAAGCAAATGAAAGAAGGCATCTTCATCTCTCAAGAGAAATACACTAAAGATCTTCTCAAGAGATTCAAGATGGATGAATGTAAGCCAATCAAGACACCAATGCCTACAAATGGACATCTCGACCTAGATGAGGGAGGTAACCCGGTTGATCAAACTCTCTACCGTTCTATGATTGGTAGCTTGTTATATTTAACCGCATCTAGGCCCGACATCATGTTTAGTGTGTGTATGTGTGCTAGATTTCAAGCTAGTCCTAAGGAAACACATTTAATTGCCGTAAAAAGAATCCTTAGGTATCTTAAGCACACACCAAGCATTGGCCTTTGGTATCCCAAAGGAGCTTTATTTGAATTAATTGGCTATTCCGATTCGGATTACGCCGGATGCAAAGTTGATAGAAAGAGCACATCCGGAGGGTGCCATTTGCTTGGTAGATCACTTGTGTCTTGGTCCTCCAAGAAACAAAATAGTGTGGCTTTGTCCACCGCCGAAGCGGAATACATTGCCGCGGGTGCATGTTGTGCACAAATTTTATACATGAAACAAACTTTGCTAGACTATGGTGTAGTTCTAGAAAAGGTACCTCTTTTGTGCGACAATGAAAGTGCGGTAAAACTTGCAAATAATCCGGTTCAACACTCTCGCACCAAGCATATAGATATCCGCCATCACTTTCTAAGAGATCATGTGGCTAAAAATGATATATCACTAGAAGGTGTAAGATCCGAAGATCAATTAGCGGATATCTTCACTAAACCGCTAGATGAGGCTACTTTTTGTAGATTGCGGAATGAGCTCAATGTACTTGATTTTAGTAACTTCACTAAAAATTGAGCTTGTGTTGTCCCTTGCATTCATTGTAATATACAACATGCTTAATTTGTGGCAATGCATATAGGGCTTGTCTAACATGGTTAAGATAACCGCCGAAAAGCGTGTGAAGAAGCTTAACCTTGGATCAAACTTGACAAGCAACTAGATTTACTTACAAGTATTGCATATGCATGAATGTTGTTTTGTCGTTTTATTCCATTTGCCCTCTTGTTGCCTATTTTCTTAAAAATAATTATAGCCTAAGGCAAAATATTTTGAAAAATATGAGGGTTTACGAGAGGTCACTCACATCAGTCCCAATTGGTGTTTATTTGGATCTTATTCAAGTTGAGACTTGATTGGGAACAGGCAACGCGAAGGAAGTTTGAAGATTTGCTGGAAAAAGTGCACTGGACACTGCACCGGACGCTGCTATCCATTGTCCGATCAGTTCACAGGAGGTGAACTGCTGCCGAAGGAGTGACCGGACGCTGCGTCTATGCGTCCGGTCAGGAGGACCTTCAGCGTCCGGTCGATTGAAGGAAGAAAAGGCAGTACTGATCAGACCCTGCCTGTGTTCGGTCATGGACCACCGGACGTGTCCGATCCCGATTCTAGAGGAATTGGACCTCTCTGGAATCGACCGGACGCTAGGTGGTAGCGTCCGGTCGCTACCACCAGAGCGTCCGGTCAGTTGATCTCGTGCAGCTTCAGGACTCTTTTCTCTGTTTCCTTCTCTATCGCGTTCGGGACCCTCATATAACCGCTGTCCTCGATTTGTTTCCCCGTGACCTAGCCCTAGCCATCGCGCGCCGCCAAGCACCACTGCGCCCTCGCCAGCCACGCGCCGTCGTGCCTTCCTATCGCCGAATCTTGCCGTGCCGTGCCAGCGCCGCTGCTCCCCGCCCGAGCCTCCTCGTCGTGCCACCGTAGCTCCATCCCGAGCCCGCGCATCTCTCGCACCCAAGCTCACCGCGCCGCCGCTGAGGAAACCACTGCCGAGCCCGTGTGTCTGCGACGCCGGAGTCAAGACCGAAGGGCTTTCAAGGCCATTGATCCAACCCTTACCCTACCTCCTTGATTGGTAAGGCAAGATATTTTCTATCTTGATCTGTTCAATTGTGACCTAGATCAAAAGTTCAATGCACTGACCTAAATCATTCAGGGCCGCTGAATTCTTTGAAGCGGTTCGCAATCCCTAACCCTAGCTCGGTTCCGAGGATCCCCCGCGTGACATCTCATCTTTTCTCGGATCGCTGTTCGTCAGGTAGAAAGCCATTCGATTCAAGTTCACATCTACACTGATTTCTCTATTAGGGTTTCGCATCTATTAGACATATTGTATTTATTTGTATATCCATCTATTCTATCATGCAACGAGTCGGTGCCGTTGTGGTTCTTGTGGCAGTTGGCAGTCAACTCGGAGCCAAGCTCATGAGTAAGGATCGAGGCTAAGCCTCAAGAGTGTCAGTTTGTCTGTTGATCTTCATCAGCGTCAGTTCATCATCTTGTCAGCTTCAGATGGCTCACACTAAGAACGTTGGTGGTGGCCCAGGTGATGATGATCAGAGGCCCCCACCTCACCAGCCAGCAGGATCGAAGGGCAAGTCAACCAAGTAGGTGACATCCAAGAAGCGCAAGTACCCCAACATAGAGACAGCGAGAGCAGCAGCTGTTGCAGAGGCCGCAGAGCGTGCCGAGAGAGGTGGTACCCGCAGCAGAGTTGTCATTGCAGATCAGCCGGTTTCACCAGCAGTGAGAGCTACGCTTGAGGAGGTTGAGCATCGTCACGGTAGTCCAGCTGGGACTGCTACGTTTGTAGGATGATGGGTTGTTCATTGAGGAGGGTCAGTCAGCAGAGCAGGAGCTAGTTCAGCAGACTCAGGAGGGCGAGCAGGCACAGCAGACCCAGGAGGCCGAGGGGACAGAGCCGGCACCCCAGCTTTGCCGCTCTGGATGGACCCGTGTACTAGTCTCGCCGAGGCCGCCGACACAACGGAGGGGATCACGTCCACCACCTAGACCACAGGGTCCACCTCCAGTGGTGCATCTCGACTTGAGGGCCGCCACGGCCAGACAGGTTCAGCAGCTGTGATTTGTAGAGTTTGAGGTTTGGTTTCCTCCGAGGAGGGATGAGAGAGTAGCTGAGGGTTTCTACATGCCACTGCAGGAAGATTTCTACAATGCTTATCTCAATAGTGGGGCAGTGTTCAGATCTCAGAGAGTCTGTCCGCATAGAGTCTATTGTGGTAGCAGCCGGAGAGCACATTCGGCCTTACTTATCATATTTGCCAGGGTTGACAGATTTGATTGGATGGACTGGAATATATGTACCATCTTGGGTTCGTCAGTTTTATGCTTCACTCTTCATCGATCCACATCACAGATTTATTCACTTTGCTTTCAGAGGCAAAGACTACAGAGTGATGAGTGGCAGGGCCAGAGAGATACTGAGGCTACAGGATCAGCCTGTCAAGATGCATGAGGTTTGTTATGGACAGCAGGAGCCTCCCAGGCATCCTCATGGAGGGTTGGTGCCCCCTACAGATTTAGTGCGACATTGCTTCAAGGAGCCCTTTGGTGAGGGGTCGAGCAGGAACCCCAGTGACTTGACTCCTACAGCGAGAGTGCTAGAGGCCATTATCAGGAGGACACTGCTTCTCAGGTTGGGATACAGGGAGGGCCTGACTCGCTTACAGCTCTGGCTTCTCAATGCCCTGATGCAGCAGACAGTATTTGATATCTGGGACCTCCTTCTTTCAGAGATGGAGGATACAATAGCTGAGGGATTCAAGGGTCACTAGGTAGCTTCCCTATGCTCACTGGATCACGTTTCTCATCCGCAGAGTAGTGCTTGATAAGCCCCCTAGGTATGATGGATGAGTATACAGGTGCCACCACAGAGTTCCCAACTTACAACTTGTCACAGAGGATCAGACACAGCACTCCTCAGGCACCCTAGACAGCCTAGCCGTCGTCCCGACGTGCCAGAGTCCGCAGCTCAGCAGGATGAGATTATTAGAGGGATTGCAGCCACTGAGGAGGAGGAGCTAGAGGCACAGTAGGAGGTGAGCGAGTATAGTGACAGCTCTAACGACGACTACCAGCCTATTCCTTAGATGCCTCCACGCAGACACGATGCAGAGGCTGGTAGCTCGAGTTCTGCTCCACCTGCTCCGCAGACAGACCCCGCTCTCATTGCTATTCTTGAGCGGATGCAGCAGACACAGGATAGACAGGCACAGGAGACAGCTACTTACTTTTGCCCTAGTTTTCAGGCTCGACAGGACGAGTTCTAGAGGCAGCAGCAGGCCATGCAGCAGCAGCAGCAGATGCATCAGCAGCAGATACTCTTGCAGTAGCAGCTTATGGGTTTCATGCAGCATGTAGTGACAGCTCTTGGGGCCCCACAGCCATAGTCTTCGCCCCAGCTTGCTCCGCCTGCCACCACTTCGACGACTCCAGTCAGTACAGCCTAGTGGGCTCCAGAGTCAGGGACAGCCTCCAGCTCAGTTTGCTTCACCTCTTGTACAGGTGTCCCAGTGGTTAGCCTCACCCGTGGTAGCCCCATAGTTCACTCCACTTCAGACGGGCTTCACACCAGAGGCAGTCTCCCTCGCTATTCGTGCCTGACACGTCAGTCTCCAGGAGTCTTGGAGCATCTTCAGCGAGCTTGACCGGCATGCCTACTCCACCTCATATGCATACCGCCGGTCCATCTACAGTAGCTCCAGTCGCTAGTGACTACTCAGAGGCTCCCCTCAGTCTAGTCGCCTCAGTCAGATCCTACGACAGACATACTAGCAGCTTCACAGGCAGCACCAGCCCTAGCTCAGACCCAGACCGCTTCAGCGACACTTCCTGCCACAGAGGGTCAGTCAGTTCAGAGCTCAGGGTCAGATGATGATGGTGCCCAGTTCCAGCTTGCCCCACTGTTCTTCAGCGCCCGGCTCGTCCGCTGTAGCCCTGCCGACCGATCCCTTAGGTTTTGGTGTTTGACTGCCAAAGGGGGAGAGGGAGTTCGAGTATGTAGACTCAGGGGGAGCTACATTTAGGGGGAGCTAGTTATTAGTATTAGCTTATTATATACATTTGGAGTTCTATTTGTGTGATACACTATTACTTATGCATTCTTGTGTTTACTTTCATGCATACTATTATATATATGTGATAGTGCTATCTATGTGATTGTGATATATGACATGTGTGCTTTCTACTTTGCATTATTTAAATGTCATATCACTTGTGTTATGCTCATTTGCCTTTGCTTCCGCAGTTTATACTCCGATGCAAATGAGCTTTGTTAATCGTACTCATGCTTAATTCACATCCTTTGAGTACATTGTGTTGGCTTGGGTCATATAAGCTTGACTAACACTTTTGTTCTTATCGACAAAAGCTTATATGAACCAAGCCCGTCAAAAACCTCACTCTTTCACATACTCGAGGTGGTATTGTCATCAATCACCAAAAAGGGGGAGATTGAAAGCATCTAGGCCCCTAGTTGGGTTTCGGTGATTAATGACAATACAAGATTACTATGACTAACGTGTGTTTTGTAGATGCAATTAGTTAGGTCATGGTAATGGAGATCAATCGGGCAATCAAAGTTGTCATGCCCCTACGATGGAAATCATTTCAGGTTTTCAAAGGATGGACGACAAGGTTAAGGATGACTAGTTCTAAGTGTCGATTGGAGTTGGAGAGACACTTAGAGTAGTTTAGGACTTTATTTTTTCCTTTGGCCGTACTATTAAGGGGGGTATGGACGGGTAGCTTGACCTAGTTGAGTCTAGTGAGTTAGGTGTGGTGCACACTTGTTAAAACTAGCTCTAGGTAGCTCCTATGAAGTCCTTTGATCCTTTGGAGCAAACTTCATTCACAAATGATCAAGAGTTGGAAGTGAATGGAGGGTCAAATACTGACCGGACGCTGGCTCCGGTGCGATCGGACGCTGGCCACAGGGTCCGGTCAGTTCATTTGACCGAGGAGAACAAGTCTGGTGTGACCGGACGCTGGAAGGTCAATGTGACCGGACGCTGAGGGCCAGCGTCCGGTCGACTCCAGTAAGGGTCCAGACTTGAGAAAGTGTGACCGGACGCGTCCGGTCAATACTGACCGGACCCTGAGGGTTCAGCGTCCGGTCGAGTCCAGTAAGGTTCCAGTAAGGGTTTTATGCGACCGGACGCGTCCGGTCAGTGCTGACCGGACCCTTCCAGCGTTCGGTCAACTCATTACTACTGGTTTGCGGGTTGAACTGATCGGAGCATCCGGTCAACACGATCGGAGCGTTCGGTCACTCCGCAGAAGCACATAACGGTTCGTTTTTCAGGCTGCCTTATAAATAGAAGCTCCACTCGTGTGTGGAGTTCACTTTTGCTCATTCCAACAGCTGAGAAACACGTTTGTGAGTGCCAAGAAGAGCAAGGTCCTAGTGAGGTGTTTGTGATTTGAGAATCCAAGAGTGAAACCTCATTAGTGAATCAAGAGTAGACAAGTGTGCATCCATCTTCTCATTAGGCTTCGCGTGGTCAAGTGAGAGTTCGTGCTTGTTACTCTTGGTGATCGCCATCACCTAGACGGCTTGGTGGTGATTGGAGAGCTTGGTGTTCACCCGGCGGAGCTTGTGGGTGACCCAACTCAAGTTGTGAGCGGCTTTGGGTGATTCGCCGCGACGGAGTGTCGAAGAATCAACCCATAGAGAGCACTTGATCCTTGCGCGGATCAAGGGGGAGCTACACCCTTGCGCGGGTGCTCCAACGAGGACTAGTGGGGAGTGGCGACTCTCCTGATACCTCGGCAAAACATCGCCGCGTTCCTCTCTCCATTTACTTTGAGCATTTACTTTAAGTATTTACTTTGAGCAATTCAATACTTGTCTTTACATTCATAGAATTGCCATGCTAGAGTAAGTTTGGAACATAGGTTGTCTTTTGTGCGTTAATTTGATAGAAACACCTTTCTAGGCACAAGGGGTTAATTGGGCTATCCGTAGGATTTGATTATTGCAAGAAAATTTAGAATTAGCCCAATTCACCCCCCCTCTTGGGCATCTTGATCCTTTCAGGACCGTACATCGTCGCCCAAGTGCTAAAGCCTGGGACCTACAAGCTAGCCAACGAGAAGGGCGAAATCCTCACCAACGCTTGGAATATAGAACAGCTATGTCGCTTTTACCCTTAAATTTCCAAGCATTGTATACATTGTTTCTTGAAATACAATTAAGAAGCGTTCTTTAGTTGTTCTAATTTTTCGAGAAACCCCCCGAGCCCATCGCGGGCCTCGGTATTACGATAATACCATAAGGGAGACTCAGCTCTGCCTCTGCAGAACCGAGCCTCCCTCGGGGGCTAGAAGGGGGGACTCCCCCCCTAAGTCCCATGCACCATTTTTTAGTTGTTTTTCGAAAAAATTTCTACGCCAAACTCTCTAGCGCGCTCTGACATATTGATTGTAAAAAACCTAAGGACCGAAAGACTGTCTTAAGGCCAAAAGGCTGGCCGAGTCGCAAGATGGCCTACGCCTCCGGGCTACGGCACTCCCTCACCACCTTTTGCCCGAGGGGCAGCTTAGGCTCCGAGGAAGTTTTCTGCAAGAGATATGTTCAGAGACGAAACAAAGGGCAGAGGCTCGGAAATACAATAAAAAACGATTAAGAAGCGTAGAAGCACGATTACTTTAAAAAGGCCTCGACGGCCACCAATATTATGATACGGTAACGTAATCGCTAATCTGTTTACATGGCCTCTTGGGCCCAGGTCAAGGCTCAGGGTCTCCAGCATGGGTGGATGGCATAGGAGGGACCACCTCCTCTTCGAACAGCTTGGCCAGCGTCGTGCCGGGGCCCTCAGCCGCCTCCGTCAGCTTCGCGACCTCCTCATCGGCCTCCTTGTCATCCTCGGCCAGGACATAGCCATCGTTGATGGCCTTGAGGTCGACACCAATGTAGTGCGAGGCGACGATGGCCAGGGCACGCTTGACGCCCGTGTGCAGCGCCCCTCGGTGTCGCTCGCGCACTTGGCTGCTCAACGCGATCAAGCGGCTCCCAAGGGAGCTGCCCGACTAGACCCCCTCAACCTCCAAGGCCTCGCAGGCGGTATGGGCAGCGCTCCGCAGCGCGCTGTGCTCCTCGATCTTAGCCTCGAGCACCGCCTGCACCGCGACAGAGGCCTCAGCTGCCCGGGAAGCCTCCTTCTCCAGCCCTGCGCCAAAACAAGTAGGATGGGGTTAAGCGCGAAATAAAATAAGCCAAACAGGGGCAGAGGCCTACGGGACTCACGCTCGGTTTTCTCCTTCTAGCGCTGGGCCTTGGCCTGAGAGGCCTTGGCTTTCTCCTTCTAGCTCTGGACCTCGACTCGAGAAGCCTCGGCCGCCATGGAAGCCTCTTTCTCTAGCTCTGCATCACATCAGGGAGTTAGGGGCCGAACACCAGAAAAAACAAATAAAACGAGGGGAACATGACTCACCCTCGACCTTTCCCTTCCAGACCAAAGCCTCGGTCCAGGACGCCTCGGCCACCTTGAGGGCCTCAACCAGGGCACCTTTCGTCAGTAGGTGCACACCCTGCTCCGCTCCTAGCTGCCCAGCGAGGGCCTTGGCAGAGGCCGTCGCTTCTTCAGCCCGGGACCTAAAGGTGTCCCGATCGCCGGCCACCCGGGTCAGCTCCTCCTCCAGCTCTTTGACCCATGCCTCCAAAGGGGTGACCTACTCCTGAGCCATGGCTACCTCGGCCTTCATATCGGCACAGCAAAGGCGGAGGTCGTCCACCTCCGCGCTCCGCGCCGATAGAAGCTCGTTGGCGTCAGCGAGCAAGCCCTTCTGCCGCTGGAGCTGGTCCTAGACGTCCCTCTCCCGTCGGAGGAACAATGACTTCCCAAGGGACCGGTCCTCGAGCTCCTGAATAGGCAGAACAGGGGTCATGCACTGCGAGAGAACTCGGGTCAAAGACAACACCACACGAGAAAAGAAGGTGCGTACCTGGGCAACGCCGGGCAGATCGTCAGCCATGACGGACAGCACTGTCCGCAGCGACCGCCCCGCTAGCTGGCGGTATTGCTCAAAGGTGCTCCAGCGCCCCTCCCTCAGCCCCGTCCTCAAGAGCAAACAGGGGCTCCCCTTCAGGGTCGTCCCGGCACTGCCACAAGACACGCGGGTGATCCCACCCGCGGGGCTCGGGTTGTACCTGCACGAGGGCCGAGCTTCCCTCGCCAAAGGTCGAAGCAGGCTGCTCCACGGTGCTGGCCGCCTCGGCATCCGCCACCTCCTTCTCCCAGGAAGTATCGTCGGAGGAGATCGAATGGACCTCCACTTCCCGGGCGCTCTCCTGCGACGGCGGCGGGCCTGGGATCGGGGGCAGTGTTGAAGCTTGCCCCACCCCTATCTCCACTTCCTGGGCCGCCGGCTTCGCCGCGCTCACGCTGATCTCCACCACCCTGGCCTTGATGGTCCTGGGGGCTCTGGCCTCCGCCACCTTGGCCTTGGTGGTTCCAGGGGCTCTGGCCCCCGCCACCTCAGCCTCGGGGGTCCTAGGCGCCCCGGCCTCCGTCGCCTCGACCTCAAGAATCTAGGGAGCCTCGGCCCCGCCCTCGGTGGCCTCGGTGACTGGAGGCGCCTCAGCCTCATCTGACTCGCGAGCCTCGGCCTCGCGGGGCGTAGGCTCCTACTCCTTCGCTTGCTTCATGGCCGCCTCGGCAGCCTCTCCCTGGGCTACCGGCTCCTTTGGGTCGGCCCTCACCAACTCCACGCCACATTGTATGGTGGTTTGCGCCTCCGCCACCCAGTGGGCGGTGGAGCTGGCGCTCACCTTGAGCGCCTTATGTGGCGCCAGAGCAGGCACTTCCACGTGACGCTTCCGGCTGGAGGTACAGATTCACAAGGTCAGCATGTGGCCAAGGGATGAGCGAGAGGTACTGCAACTCCACCGACAAAACACTCACCTCGAGCGGGGATGCAACCGCTTCGGCACGGTGACCCTCCTCTGCAACGGCGATGGCGGCGGCGGTGGCACGACCTCTATATCTGCCGGTGCCGGCCAATCCTCACCGGACTCTGGTGCCCCCTCGACCCTCTGCGGGGGCAGTTGCGTCGCCCCCACCGCCGCCTGCTCCACCTCTGCCGTCGAGACCACCGGACTGATGGCGCGCTTCCCTAACACCCTTGCCTCGGGCGTGTCGGCCTCGGCCTTGGGGCAGGCGGTCGCTGCCCCCGAGGCATCCTCTCCTCCTCCTCCTAGAAGCGCTGGGCTGCTCGCCGACGCCCTGAGCGCTGTCCCCCCGACATCAGGGAGATGATCCAGGGGACCCCATCCCATCTCGCTCTCGTCATCTTCACCCGTAGAGTCCGTCGACAGCGACGGCGACGGAGACGCCTCCATTGGGAGACCCTCCTGCCTCTACTACTGGCGGCGTTTCTCCAGTCCCTCGCACTCAAGGATCCTCCTCGTGCGCTTTGCCTCCTTGGCGTCCTTCCGCCTCTTCTGCGCCTCGGCGTGCGCCCGGTTCACCGCCCACCGCTCTACGTCCTCGGGAACGGGTGGCGGAGAGGCTCGCACGTCCCTCATCCCCTGCGGGGATGGCGAACACAAATAAGGGACCAGAAAACGGTGAGGAACAAGGAGGCCTCGGGGGCCGTAGTAGCTTGTGACTTACCAGAGAAAGGTACCCCCGCGATGGCCGCATCATGAATGGGGTCAGACCACCGATCTTCAGCCACCCCTCCACCGTCTCTCTCACCCGACGAAGAATCTCCTCGTCGGAGAGGGCAGAGGCGGACATCTGGATGCCCTCGATTGGCTCATCCGGTCTCATCTCGAACAGGCGCCGCCGCCGAGCCATCAGCGGCAGCACCCTCCGGCGGTGGAAGGCAGCCACAACCACAGCCACCGTAAGGCTACGGTTCCGCAGCCTCTCTAGCCCCTCCAAGAGTGGCTACAGCTTGGGCTGATCCTCCTTCGGGACGCCATACCTCCACTTGACGCCATACCTCCACTTCTCCGGCTAGCTCTCCACGATCTGTCTGGTGTAGGGGGGAAGTCCGTCGTTGTTGTTGCGGAGGTAGAACCAGCTGGTGTACCAGCGGCGATTGGTTAACGCGAGCTAGGCCGGGATGTAAAGGTGCTGCCGGTCCTAGCGCACTTGGAGAGTGCAGCCGCCGGCCCTCACCACCTTCCTCATGCCTGTCGTGCCCGTCGGCTTGGTGGTATGCCCTGCCCAGAAGAGGTGGAGCCACAGCTCCCAATTGGGGGCAATCCCTAGGTACCCCTCGCAGACGGCGACGAAGATGGCCGCCTGCGCGATGGAGTTGGGGTTGAAGTTGTGGAGGGATTGAAGTTGTGGAGCTCCATGCCGTAGTAGTGCGGGAGCGCCCGCATGAACCGGTCCGCCGACAGGCCAAGACCACGCTCGTGAAAGGACATGAAGCTCACAACGTAGCCATCACGTGGCCTCGGCTCTGGCTCGCCCGATGGAGCAATCCACTCTGGCCTGTTGGGGTCGGTAACCGGACGGAGAAGGTCATCATCGACGAGCGGCTGGAGCGTCTCCACGGATACGTCGGACCGACCCCAAGGATCCGCCTCAATGACAACAGCGTCGACCATGAGTGCGGTGGAGAATGCGACTACAGCGGTAAGCCTCTCTCACTCTCTCTCTCTTCCTCGCCCTTCTTCCTTCTTCTCCCCGGTGCTCTATGTTCCTAGCAACGGCTCGAGGGCGGCAAAGGCGAAGGCAGACTAGGTAAGGAGGAGAGGGACGAGGCTCGTCACGTATTTATGCAGGAAGGGGATGAAATGGATGGGCGATGAAATCGGGGAAGTTTCCCTCAGATCCAGCACAGTTAATCTGGATCCGGTTTTACCACCCACGTACCCACCTTTTCCTTATTAATCACGTGAATAGTTATGTCCCATCCGCTGACACAGCGACGCATCCAACTGCTGCCGCGGCAGGCGCCATTCTGCCTCCCCGAGAAAACCGCCTCAAAAGGCGCGCCTGCCGTTGTCAGCCGATGGGGGGGACATCCCCCACCTGATTCCTTTCAAACGAAGGAACTGGGCACCGAGCCCGTTACGATCCAGGGGTTCGGAGGCTGGGTTCCCGAGGGTTTCGACAGCCGCCCCAGGGCAACAGAGTCAGGGACGACTATGGGCGAGCCCGTACGTGGCCGAGGCCCAAGCAAGCGAAACGCTTGGGATGCCCTAAGTCATGTCTGAGACCGGCAGGAAGGTCTCCGAATGGGATCCCACCGTAGGGAGGCATCGAGCCCCCGGGGCCCATTGAATGGCCCTGGGACCCACTAGAGAAGCCCTCTGGTACTTTTGGAGCGCGTCTCTGGACCGCTAGCCGACCCCTATCGAATGGAGCACGGGCCTCCACTCGGACTTACCCGATAACAGCTCACCGGAAGTGTCACCGCTCGCGCCCACCGAGGGTAGCCTGGCATATTACACCCCTCCTTCCAAACAAAAAGGATGCGCGAGGGTCGCACAAAAAGCCAGGGGAACTCCTGATCGCCCTCTCTCCATGCAGAGGCTTGGGGGCTCTTCCTGCAACCTTGCCGAGACCCAGCGACCTAGGCTCGCACGCATGGGCTCGGCCAACAACCCCTCCTTCCGAACAAAAAGGATGCGCGAGGGTCGCACAAAAAGCCAGGGGAGCTCCTGACCACCCTCTCGCTCCGTGCAGAGGCTAGAGGGCTCTTCCTACAACCTTACCGAGACCCAGCGACCTAGGCTCGCACGCGAGGGCTCGGCAAACAACCCCTCCTTCCGAACGAAAATGATGCGCAAGGGTCGCACAAAAAGCCAGGGGAGCTCCTGACCGCCCTCTCGCTCCATGCAGAGGCTAGGGGGCTCTTCCTGCAACCTTGCGGAGATCTAGCGACCCAGGCTCGCACCCGAGGGCTCAGCAAACAACCCCTCCTTCCGAACGAAAAGGATGCGCAAGGGTCGCACAAAAGCCAGGGGAACTCCTAACCGCCCTCTCGCTCCGCGCAGAGGCTCAGGGGCTCTTCCTGCACCCAGGACGAAGACAATCTCGCACTCAGAGGCTCGGAAAAACGCGATAAAGGGCATCGAGCCCATTACGGTCCAGGGGTTCGAAGGCTGGGCCCCCAAAGGTTTCGACAGCCGCCTTAGGGCAACAGAGTCAGGGACAACTATGGGCGAGCCCGTACATGGCCAAGGCCCGAGCAAGCGATCGCTCGGGACGCCCTAAGTCGTGTCCGAGACCGACAGCGAGGTCTCCAAATGGGATCCCACCGTAGGGAGGCATCGAGCCACCAGGGCCTATCGAACAGCCCTGGGACCCACTAGAGAAGCCCTCTGGTACTTTTGGAGTGCGTCTCTAGATCGCTAGCTGACCCCTATCGAACGGGGCATGGGCCTGCACTCGGACTTACCCGATAACAGCTCACCGGAGGTGTCACTGCTCGCGCCCATCGAGGGTAGCGTGGCATCCTCCACCCCTCCTTCCGAACGAAAAGGATATGTGAGGGCCGCACAAAAAAGACAGGGAAACTCCTGATCGACCTCTTGCTCCGTGCAGAGGCTCGGGGGCTCTTCCTGCGACCAAGCCGAGACTCAGCGACCCGAACTCACACTCATGGGCTCGGCAAACACAATGTAACCCCTCGCACGACGTTAGGAAAGCCCCTGGAGGAATAAAATCCACTCCTCCAGGGCCTCGGGGGCTACACCCGGCGGGTGCGCTCGCGCGCACCCCCCGAGGCCTCGAGTACGAAACACCATTCCGCCAGGAGCTGCCGTGAGCCGAGTCTCGTCAAAACCTCAAGGAGAGCACCCACGCTCTCCCTAAGGCTCGGGGGCTACTGTCGGGTACCATAAAACGGGGTCCCCTAAGCAAAAACCGAAAAAATCGCTTAGACCCCGTCAAAATCAAAGCCAAGAGACAAACTATTGGCTAAACCCTGGCTTTGTCCGAGGCCACCGACTCTCCGCCTCGCTCGAGGCCTCGCACGAAAGGCCTCGGACGGCCTACCGAATCTCTACCTCGCTCGAGGCCTCGCACGAAAGGCCTCGGACGGCATACCGAACCTCCGCCTCGCTCGAGGCCTCGCACGGAAGGCCTCGGACGCGGTATCAATTCTCCGCCTCGCTCGAGGCCTCGCATGGAAGGCCTCGGACGCGGTATCAATTCTCCGTCTCGCTCGAGGCCGACTCGACAACGGCCCCGTCGCCTCCGCCTCGACCGATCTCCCCGACAGAGCGTCGCGTCCAATTAATGCGACCAACCACTCCCGCAACATCAGCCGGACGACGGCTCGACACAGCAGAGCGGCCGACGAGACGGGAAGTCGCATCAACACCATACTGTCCGGGACAGGACATGGCAGGGGTTACCGGCCGCTGTGCTCGGTACTGTACCCACGACCGACGCCCGCACTGCGCTGTACTACCTAACCCCTGCTCTAGGAACAACGCGACGTGGGGAGTCAAGTCCGGGTCACTATAGCCTCGGAATCAGTGTACAGAACCAACTGCTCCCTCCAAGCCTCGGCAATCCACTTCAGGGTCTCGGCAACCTCGGGATTCATGTCCGCCGAGCCCCCACGGTGGCTCGGCCTCGGCACCAACCGGGCCTCGGCTCTTCATACTATCAACGCACAGCGACCGACACGTCGTCCGCCATGCCTTGCGTCAAGCTATCATTGGAGGTCCTACGACGCACAGGATCGGGTGTGACCGGCGCGTCGCCCCAGTGCATTAAGGACAGGACCACTCCGTCAACCATACCGCCAAAGTGACAGGCTACCGGGCTCGAACATGCCGCCTCTGTTCGCACGACGCTACGTAGCAACCCCATGTATCATCTTTGTCCCCCCTTCAACTATAAAAGGGAGGGACCGGGACCGTTTCTAGAGAGGAGTTCAAAATATAGAAAAACACACGCTCGACACTCTGTAACACGCACGCTTCCTCGCTGCCTGAGATCAACATCTCAAGCAATTTGCACCGCTCCTCGCAGAGACCTAGGACTCGCTCCCTCTCTCGCCCAGCTTGTAATCCCCTGCCACAAGCACCTCGGTGCAAGGAATACAAGATCGATCTCTCTCAGACTGGACGTAGGGCACCCATTACCTGAACCAGTATAAACCTTGTGTCTCTTTGCATCACCATCCGGGATTAGGAATACGCAGTACAAATTTACTAGTTGGTTGAGGGCTCGTCGGTCCAAAACACCGACAGACTGTTTCAAGTTTCAACAGACTTTTGACCTCCAAGATCTGGTGGTACCAGATCGGGAGCGGTAGCTCTTTCCACACGCTATTTTCTTTTTCTCTACTATTCATGCCCATGCCAACATCCAAGGATCTAACAATACAGCTACGATGCTAGTTAAGTATTGCCACAAAAAATTAAGTACGGCAACCTTTTTTTAAAAAAAAAAGTTGCGCACACATACAGCCTGTTCGCTGGTTGGTTTCTGGGCTGATAAGTCCGACTGATGCTGATTTATTATGAGAAGAAAACACTGTTGGCAAGACTGAAACAATAAGCGAACAGGCCGATAACGTTCTTTCTTAGTCTTCCCTCTGCTTAGTATTTTATTTTGTGGTGTCTGGTGGTTTACACCTTGCTCGCCAGCGAATTTTAATTTTTTTTCCCGCAACTTAAATGATTAGATGAAATGAAGAAATAAACTGCCGCTGCGCGCGGACGTTTGCATGGACGAGAACGTACGGTAACTCGATCACCCTCTGTCCATTTCGTCCCAATTTTTTTAAGTTTTTTTTCCGAGGAAGGAGTATATATCTATTGTCTTGTTTGTTTGACTGATAAGCAATGGCTGAAAGTACTGTTGCCTGATTTGTTGTGAAAGAAAAATAATGTTCGTTTGATGAAAAAGTATGACTTATAAGTCGCGAACAGTACGTATATTCTATATTACATATAAGATGCTTTAGGGCATGTTTGGGACAGCGGTCGTGGACCGCGCGGTGCGGTATAGGAACCGCGAGGGTCGAGCCGCGGTACAAGAAACTCGCGGTGCAGTTCATTATTGCGATTCCTCTGCCGTGTGCGGTGGAAACAATCATCGTGACCGCAGGCTGTTTGGCGTGATTATTGGATTCTTTTCGCCGCCGCCGCAGGATACGCAGTTCCAAACACACCCTTAAACAAGTAAGCATGGATTATCCTTTTGGTAATACCCAATCTGTCGGCACACTATATCTGTTAAAAAAAAACTACCGGATATGCTACCAATTTTGTGTATCGGATGGATAGCACATTTGGGGTACATGAAACACACACACAAAGGCCCGTGCCGTATTTAGGTGCTGTTTGGATTCGGTGACTAAAATTTAGGAGATATATCGGGAGGATGTTGCATGGAGTATTTGGATACTAATAAAAAAATAAATTACATAATCCGTCAGTACTCCACGAGACGAATTTTTTAAACCTAATTAATTCTTCATTAGCACATGTTACTGTAGCAAAATATTGTCAAATCATGGATTAATTAGGCTTAAAAGATTCGTTTAGTAAATTAGTCGCAAACTATGTAATTAGTTTCGTAATTAGTCTATATTTAATACTCTATGCATGTATCAAATATTTGATGAGACAGCGACTAAGATTTAGGAGGTACAACCAAACACCCCTTAATCGATATCAGCCAGCAAGCAGTAGTAGTACTTCAGTGAAGTACGGCAGTAGAATCTCTGACTGCAGTCACACACTGACATATGACTTGATCAACACACGTACTCTTCTGAGTCAAACTTGGTCGACCTACCAATCCTGTCGCACATGGTCAACGGTAAAAAGGAACTGAATCCTGCCCTTTCATACGTCACTCTGTGTGTACTACTTTTGGTACGTACGGAGTACATTTCTCTGTGGGAGCACGAAAGGCGGTCAAAGGGAAAGTTGTGTAGTTATAAAAAAAAGGGAAAATAATGTTCTTGCTTCCTACACAGACGTGCAATTGTGATTTTGTCCTCGTTTTTTTAACTTTGTGATTTTGCCCTTAACTGTTCACAAGTCAACGCGATTTTGTCTCTGGTCAACGCGATTTTGCCCCTGTTTTTTCCGTTGACCAGGGGCAAAATCGCGTTGACTTGTGAACAGTTAAGTGCAAAATTACAAAGTTAGAAAAACAAGTGCAAAATCACAATTACACATCAAAGCAGGGACAAGAACACAAGAGCCAAAAAAAAAAATGTGTGTGTGAGGGTAGGGTGGTGGGGGGTGGAAGATGGGTCAACATGTGTTTCCATGTTCCAGCCCAGCAGAATACAGTCTCACACAGTCACACAAAGAGTAAAAGGTTACATTTGAAATAGAAAAAGGACGTGGAGGGGATGTCCACGGTTGTTTGATCCACCTTCTAAACTTTAGTCGTTGTTAAAGTATTAAATATAGACTAATTATGAAAATAAATACATAGATTGAGACTGTTTTTCGAGATGAAATTTTTAAGCCTAATTAGTCCATGATTTGACAATGTGGTGCTACAGTAACATGTGCTAACGACGGATTAATTAGGCTTAATAAATTCATCTCGCGGGTTACTGACGGATTCTGTAATTTATTTTTTTATTAGTATCCGAACACCCCATGTGACACCCCTATGCGACATCTTCTAAACTTTAGTCACTGGATCCAAACAACGCACGTACTCTTCGTGAAAACAAAACACACACACATACATAGGTGCATACATAAATCAAAATTCATTTAATATATCTCTAGTTTCACACAAGACATGTCCCCTTTTTCTTAACTTTTCTTTTGTTTTGTAGAATTGGTTGTTCATATCATGTCCCAAAACCAAAAGGCCAAAAGAAAAGAGGCATAGTCGATCGTCGTCCTGTTCGCTTGACTTATAAGCCATACTTTTTCAGCCAATGAATAATATTTTTCTCCCATAATAAATCAGTCAATAGTACTTTCAGCCATGGCTTATCAGCCAAGCGAATAGGGCCGTGTCTCGGTGCATTCAGGCTTACAAAAGGGCTATACCAATATTCTTGACCACCCGCCACTAAAAGTATTGATGCTTTTTGGTTGGCGTGAGCATATATAGTCCCGTACCTCAAGGGCTAAAAATGGGATTGGCATGTCCAAAGGATGCCGCGTCATTTCTCGAGGGTGTAATATTATTATCTTCAACGATTTGTCTAGGAATTAGGACGATGAAAAGCATGGAGTCGTCTTTGGGCGGGGCACTTGCTTCAATATATGAAAATGAGATGAGATCGGTCTTGAGGCGACCGAGCACCACCACATTTACCGAGCCTGCTTGGGTTCTACATGTGTGGTTTGCACGTGAAATGATAAACCGCAAACCCCATTTTCCACACGTGTGTGGTTTTTTATGTGTTGGCTTTTGGACTGTTGAGTCGGTTCCTTGTTTCCTTCAAATTAGTAACATTATATTAAGGGCATGTTTGACTTGGATATACATGACTAGTTACTGGTCAAGGCTAGCTATAACCTGATATTAAGAGTCTGTTTGGAAACACATAATTAGTTACTAATTATGGCTAAAAACTAGTTCAGATTAGGCCATGTTTGGATCAAGGAGATAGTAGTTAGCTGATAATACTTATAGTTCCTTAGATCCAAACAGGTCTAGCTAATAGTTTAGCCAATTCTTTAGTAAATACTTAGCTCACAATTATTTTATTATTGCAAAAAAGTGTGGGATGGGAAGGATTAGGCTGTGTTTAGTTCCAGGAAGTTGGAATTTGGGGCTACTGTAGCACTTTCGTTTTTATTTGACACATAGTGTTCAAACATGGACTAATTAGGCTCAAAACGTTCGTCTCGCAATTTCCTACCAAACTGTGCAATTAGTTTTTTCGTCTATATTTAATGCTCCATGCACGGGCCGCAAACATTCGATGTGATAGGTACTGCAACACTTTTTTTGAAAATCGGGGTGGAACTAAACACGCGCTTACATACGTTATTGAAAAAAAATCGTGGAACAGGGGCAGGGAAACCAGGCGGACATAACGGCTAGTGGTGGTGGTGGACTAGGGTGCGTGATGTGGACGGGAGCGCGGCACTACGCACTCACAGTGACAGCCCGTCAGATCCGTGTGACCCGGCAACCAACGGTGGCGCGGAGGCAGCCAACCGACCCAACGGCTCTGCCACCACCAGGCCAAGCGCCTCGGTGCACCGGCCGCATGGACCGGCGCACTTGGCCCACGCGCGGGCGTGAGGATGCATACGCCGCTCGGGCGGTGTGGCCCCGTGCACCGGGTCTACGAGGCAGGCAGCGGCATGGTTGTTTCTCAATGGTCTCCAAAGCTTTTTGACTTTGCAGGCAGAGGCAGGCGTAGCAGCAGCAGCAGCAGGTGATCACTGATTTGATACTAATGAATAATCAGGTGTGCTGAGATCGTGGTTGCTGCTGCTGCTAATTGCATGCGTTTGGTCTGTCCAAGTATCGATCACCGGTTAGGAGCTACCAGTACAGTGTACATGCATGCATGGTGAACGCGGCCAAAACGCCTGACTAACTTAACCACTGGACCATGCCTTCAGGGCACCAAAAAAAGCGTAGCAATTTGGTTTCTGAATATCCAATTTGCAATGGCTTCTCTCTCTTTTTTTTGTTTCTCCTGACATTTTTCGTTATTATGCTTATTATACAAGAGCACGTGCATGCATCTCTCATGTTTTCCATGCATGTCTTGCGAAGGCACAAGGCTCTGCTGTGTCTCTGTGACCGTCACACGCATACACATGGTGGATGTACATCCTTTTTAATAAACTCATAGTACTACGTAGTACGTGTGGACGTGTGGATATTGCGATGCTCGAAGAAGTTGACCTACCAAGCATGTAGTACCACGTACTAGCTACCTAGACTGATGACCCCACACGTGCAGTCAGTAATTCTATATGCACACATTGACACATACGTATATATCACAGCTACCTAACAACGCAACCAAGGCCGGGCAAAGTGATTAGGATATAAGTATAATAAGCCGACATGTTTAACCGCGTTTGGCCATGGCAGGTACACTTGCTACGCGTCCACGTCAGCTTCGAAAGGACACAAACTAATAATTTATTTACTCGGCTCAGCTTGGGCCTTCGGGGCATGGCCGACCAACTGCTCCGATCCGGCGCCGCCGGTCAAAATCAAGCAAAGCAAGATAGCCACTAGCCAGCATGCGCAACCCGACGCAGGAGGAAATCATCAGACGTTAGCAACAGTCGACCGACCGGTTATTTAGCCAGCCTGATGATATATATACGCAATCATGGTTTAGTAGGCGTACCGAAAGCTGCATATAATAGGTTACCCTAATGTTGCCCTTTTTTTTGGTAACTTCTACCTATACTTTTTTACTTCTCTGCTATGTGATACTTCGTGTGTCCATAAAAGAATGCAACTATTGTAGTAGTTTAATTTTGATCAAGTTTATAGCGAATAATATTCACATTTATATCTCCAATTAAACTGGTTTGTTACAAAAATATATTTCATAATTAATCTAATAATATTTATCTTGTATCATAAATATTAATATTTTTTGTATAACTTTGATCAAACTTGAAATCATCTGGTTTCTCCAACAACGAAAATTTCATTCTTCTGTGGATGAAAGGAAGAAGTATCTTTATGAACATTCCGCAAGAATAAAAGTTACTTCGAAGGCCTCCAGAGCTGGTAAATAAAGTTTCTTAGCATCACATTCGCATAATAAATATAAAATCACCATGTGTATTCTATGTATGTGTTCGTAAATATATATGGTGACATGAACATATATTATTGCCATGATGCTCAACGTGGACATTTCTACTTACAATTCGAAAGAAGTCCCAAGTACGATATCCGTGACCTCATTGTGGGAAAGGAGAACATTTCTTAAATTAATTGCACAAAAGTTAAAGAGATTTAGGTTGTGTTTAGTTCGCGAAATTTAGAAATTTGGCTACTGTAGCACTTCTTTTTATTTGGCAATTAGTGTTCAATCATGGACTAATTAGGCTCAAAACGTTCGTCTCGCGATTTCCAACCAAATTGTGCAATTAGTTTTTTTTTCGTCTACATTTAATGCTCCATGCACGTATCGCAAGATTCAATGTGATGGCTACTGTAGCACTTTTTGGGAAACTTTTTGGGAACTAAACAAGCACTTAAGGGCACATTTTTCTATTCTGCTGGAGCACACTCTATGTAGGCGACGTGTTGTGTAGGCCGCGCTCACCTGCCTTTGGGTTGGTTCGGTGTGGTTATTGGTGCTTCGACTTCTCTATTGTAGCACTACTCTACTCTAGTGGTATTGTAGCAAGAGTCGGTGAAGTCTCCAACAACTAGTTCTGATGGCGTGTTGTATTAAACTTTTTCTCTACCTTAATATAAAGGTGTGCAAACCTTTTACGTGATCGAGAAAAAAAACAACTAGTTCCGTCGGCTCCTCCATTTCGTAGTTTATTTTTAGCAGAAAAAGTCCTTCTCACCACGCTCAACTATCACGCGAGTCTGATTTACCTGCCTCAATTAAGAAACTGGATTTTTAGGCTCCTACAATTCTTGAAACCGCCCGATTAACCTTGTGGATGACTTGGCGCCACGTCAACCAATGTACATAGAGCCACGCCAGCTATAAGAGAGGTAAATCAAACTTTCACACTAGTTTAGGGAGGTCCGAGGTCCATTAGACTTTACAAAAAATTATGACTTTTTAAAAAAAATATCTAAATATTTTTCTAAAAGAAATTTATACTAAAAATTTTAAAAATTCATAACTCAGAAAAATATGAAACCAGTTCAATATTTTTTCTAAAATCATGTTGTATATATGAATTTTGGCAGTTTTATAGTTTTATTTTGAAGAGTATCTTATTGACTTGAGCAGGTACACATATCTTGAGGTTCTAGGAGACATTTTATATAGTAATCTGAATGGTACTAACCGCACCTGCTTAATTTTGGTTTCGAAGATATATATGCCCCTATCGTTTTGTTTATCACGTACACGCATGGTCCGGTTAATCAGGACGGCGGATTAGGTCTTGCGTACGTGACAGAAAACCCTGTCGTGCCAGGCTTCCCGGCCGGGCCCCGGGCCCGGGGAGAGACCAACAACTCCTGTCACGTCCACCGGACGCCCTTACTGGAGCAGCTAGCCGGCCACTGCCAGACAGCCTCAACCGGCCCCGTGCCCGATTGCCCGTGGTGCATGGGGTTTTAATTGTGGTTAGTACAACTACACTTCGTTTTCAGCAATATCCATGGGGTGTCCAGCTCATTAATCAAGCCGTGTGTTCTGGTGACTAGATTATTCCAATGTTGTCTAGTTGCTCGTGCTTGTGTCGTGTGAGTAACCGACTCTAGCTAATTAGTAATCATCATGGTTCACGACTAGCTTTTGTGGCTCTGTGAGTGAGGATTGCACTCCAGATTTTGCTGTCATGCTAGTATGAACTACCCTATCAGTCTGTGCTACAACACAGTCTAAAATCTTGTAGTATTATATAAGTATTAAAAGTTTTGTGGATAGATTTAGTATGTACAGCTAATCATCAAAACTGATTATCTTACCATTTCTGTATTATTCATAACACAATGTCCATTTGAATGCTATAATATTTATATAAATTTATTAATTACTCTATGTATTTTTATCCTTTGCAAGGACTATATGTTCTCAATGAATGTATTAACGTCAATCATTCGTTGTGAACCTATAGAGTCAAGGTGAAAACTTAAACAAACCTAAATAGATTTTACGATCGAAGTAAGAAAGTTACTATTTGTTGCTCCATTACAGCTACTCTTGCCGGCCATCTGTTCCATATATACCTGCTGTCCGGGCAACAATTTTTATTGGGCTATAGAAAATTGGCTCAGATTAAAAGCACGGAAAGGCAATGAATGTAGTAGAGCAGATTCATGTTTGCATGCCTCTTGTGCGTCCAGAAGACAATGTTAATCACGAGCTACGTGTCTTGTTATTCTTGAATTACAAAAGTAGGGCTCTAACATTTCCCTCCTACCTCGGTACCTCCATTCAGTCTGACAGAAAACAAACGGTTGATGTTGCAGCTCGAAGTTAGCACCAAGATAACTGGAAATCTTCGAGCTTCGTCACAGTTTCTGCTTTGCTGGTTGTGGGAAACAGTGGTCTAACCCAGAACCCTCCTTGCTAGCGGTTGATGAGGGCATCCGTTTGATAATTCTGTTGATAGCGGAGCGGGTCATTACAAGGGTGTCGTGCTGGAGATACTTGAGGCCCTGCGTTTCATGAAAGCAGAATGGTCTTTTAACCAGAAAAGGATATTCCCAGCAAAGAACACTAGGCCCGTTCGTTTGGCTGATAAGCCATGACTGAAAGTACTGTTGGCTGATTTATTGTAAGAGAAAAATATTGTTCCGACTGAAAAAAATAAGCTAAAAAGTACGGATTATAAGACAAGCGAACAGGCAATTTGTTTGATTACTCAAACGCTAAAGTACTGAGATCATAGAACTTACAATGGAAGGAAGTACATTAACATAGTTTTGAGTAGCCAGCTTTAGTATCTTATTAATGTCGCCTCCATCCACCAACAGAACCTTCTTTGTATCATCCATCTGGCCAATGTATTGCACAATGTTGTTTTGTCTTGTGGCTAGGGACTTCTAAGTCCTCAAAGACCAAGAGCTATACCCAAAAAAAATGGACCAGTAAATTTCAAAGCAAACATTATAATAGCAAACAATAAATTCATATGTTAGTCCAGACATTTTGCTATAAGGGTTTTTTTTTCCTGCAGGACAGAAAAGTTCAAGAGTGCTCTGAACATTTGAAGACTAAATTTTATAACCACGTTGGAAAACATTGATAAAACAAACACATATTATCATAAGCTCATATTGTTTTTGATAGTTAACTTTAAGGAAAGCAAGGCAACACTGTCAGTTTGTACTTACATCTGGTACAATTCAACTTTTTGTGAAAACATGATCCTAGTAAACTAAGTTGATACTATTTAAGTCCATAAAAGCTAATGGCTATGCTAAACATGGACAATTAAATATTTGTGCATACATTTTTAACAGAATACAAAAGGATTCATAATGCCACTCTCAATGGAGAGTTTCATTCTCATTAAATACAGTGTCATGCCAGCTTTTCTCATGATGTGGGAAGGGATTAATGAAGAGAGACATGAAATGAGTTTCATTTAGATGAAACTATGTCTACACTATTTCCAATACAACTTGTCTTTTGCATGTATTGCCTAATGCCTAGGAAATACCAAAATGAAACAATGCAATTGCATAGACCATTTCAATGTTATCAAATCGTCTAGTCTACCCTAGTCGCCACAGGACCAACCAGATGACTAGTCGCGAGTCATTGTCGACCAGCCCGATTAGTCAAGACTAGTGGTCCATATAGTCATCCTGTATATTCCAGGACTGATGTACCATATAACATATTAAGCAAGCAGCAAGAGTCTAAAAGCACTGGCGCACAGATTCTTGTGAGATTTGATGGCCAGTTCGCCGCTTATCCACGTCTGCACATACATCACGCAGCCAGACAGGTGTAGTATGTAAGCACTAAGGGCCTCTTTGGCACGGCTTATGTCGGCTTCGGCTTCATCTATTTTGTACAAATCGAGGCACTGTAGCGTGAAGCCGTTTTGTAAGTCGGGGTTAAAATGAACTAGAAGCCGGGGAAAAGCCAGTTTTTCTGGCTTCACCGGTTTTGGCTTCACCGGTGAAACCGTTTTGGATGAGCCGTGCCGAAGGGGACTTAAGTAGAGAGCAGCAGCATAGAGCATGAGGCAAGAACAGCAGCAGCAGTAGAGCTTGAGCAAGGCAGAGTCGCAGAGGTGCAAAACACAAATCAAACGCACACGCAGCATACCAGCAAGATGGAGGAGGATTTGAGGACCAGAGGAGCTCATCTTTGGGAGGGAAGAAGGGATCTGGCAGGCAGTGGAAGAATCTGGCACTGTTTGCAGTCTGCGGGATGGGATCTGACCTACGGTAATGGACTGGGGTCCTTTGGAAAATTGGATTGGAGAAACGCACGAAGAATATGATAGGATTGCAGGTGAAAAACAGATGATTGGAAAAATAGAGGATGGAAATAGAAATGATTGTTTGGAACATAGGAAAGGAAGAACACACGCTTGTAACAGTAATCTAATTTCTTAGGGCCTGTTTGGTTCCTCCCCCACCTCCTAAAATTCCTGTCACATCGAATGTTTGGACACATGCATGGAGTATTAAATATAGACTAATTACGAAACTAATTGCATAACTTGCGACTAATTTGCGAGACGAATCTTTTAAGCCTAATTAGTCCATGATTTGACAACGTGGTGCTACAGTAAGCATGTGCTAATGATATATTAATTAGGCTTAAAAAATTCGTCTCGGAAATTAGCCTCCATCTATGTAATTGATTTTGTAATTAATTTATATTTAATGCTCCTTATTAGCCTCTAAATATTTGATGTGACATAAATTTTAGGAGCGACTAAAGAACCAAACACCCCCTTAGTTATCTAGTCACCAGCATTATACCTTTTTTATTCTTGCTACTGACTGTTGCCCGTCTTTGGTACGAGTAACCAGGAGAGTTGCCTCGGTCTTCGCACAAAAAAAGAGGTCCGATTAGATGTTAAGTTTCCTCTGTCTTCATGGGGTTGGCAGTTTGGCACAGTATTCCTATGGATTTCATCTGCTTCATTCCCATGAACCAAAGGCATCAACAGTGGCCATTCAAAGGAATCCCTAATGGTTTTGCCAAGCAGAGGCACGCAGGCACGCTGCAACAGCAGGAGCCAATGGAGATTTCTGGAAGATGTCTGGGCAGCAATGGCAAGGACGGGAACCAGTGGCCGCAAGCTCCTGGGCGGCAGCAAGCTCTTGGGTGGCATGGTTGTGGATGGACAGTGGAGCAGCACACGTGAGAGGCAACTTCCTGCTCCTGGGTTGCTCTGGATAGTATATATTCCAAAACATAATGGGTCAAATGGCCAGCCCACCAGCTCGGCGAAGCCCGGTTGTTCAGGCAGCCGCATGCGCAACGTAAAAGCTAGTCATTTTCAATCCTAACTGGATGACTAATCATGATTAAGCGATGATTAGTCTAACGACTTAGAATCTGGTCAGACAAATCGAGTCGCTGGACATAATCAGAGTCATAGGAGCTAGTCATAGGAGCGATCGGGCCAGCAAACCGACCCAGGCGGGCGCAAGCGTGCCGCGGCACTTTGCTGGCCCAGGCCCAGGTTGCGGCCTGGGTGCGGCCTACGCGCGTGCGGACAGATGGGCCGAGCCGGTTTTGATCGTTTTGGGCCGACACAGGAAGAGCTAGAGCCCGGCTTTGTATTTTCCTTTTCCAGGAAAATTGAAAAATGGAAAAATGAAAATGCAAATTGGCTCAAAAGAAAAATAGAAAAAGTAATTTTTTTCCTGTGGGTAAAATTCAAGAAATTGAGTTAGAGTTTTTCCGCTGCTAAAGAAAAAGTATATTCTCCAGTGATTTTGAACCGACGTGATATTTAACTTTAGAAAAGGAAAGTTTTTCCAGTAAATGTTTATTTCCTGGAAATTGATTAATGGATTAAAGAAAATAGAAAAAGCAATTTCCCCTGTGGGTAAAATTCAAGAACAAGAGAGTTTTTCCACAGCCAAAGAAAAGTTGTTTATACTCCAGTTATTTTGAACCAATGTGGTATTTAATTGGAGAAAAAGAGATTTGACATGATTATGATGTTGTTATTTTCTGACCAACGTTGTTAATAACAATATCATAATTTTAATGATTTATGCAGTAATTCTACTTCTGCCCAACGGTGATGTAGAATTAGTGTATAAGAAGAGTTGTAAATTTTAATGATTTATGCATTAATTCTACTTCTGCCCAACGGTGATGTAGAATTAGTGTGTGAGAACAGTTGTAAAAGTTAATAATTTATGCATTAATTCTATTTCTGTCCAACGGTGATGTAGAATTAGTGTGTAAGAACAATTGTGAAAGTTAAAGTTTTATGCATTAATTCTATTTCTGCCCAACGGTGATGCAGAATTAGTGTATAAGAATAGTTATATGTTTTGATTTTGACCAACGTTGGAATCAAGGCATACAAATGGTGTTATTTATATGTTAAGAAAAAGTTTGACCTGGTTTTCATCTTGTCTAAGGTGGACTAGGTAGTCACCTCACCGTGTTCCACTGAGATTGTGGCACCGGTGAGGGAGACAAAAGAGAATGATGCCACTTGGGCAACTAAAGAAAGGGACTTTGAATCCCAAAAGATGTCCTATGGTTTTTGAGCATAGGAAGTGGGTCACTGTAAACAAGAAATATTTGGCTGTGATAAAGAACATGATTGAACCTGCAATTGTGGGCTCAATCCCAGAATATGACACGGTCACCGAGTACCTCGATAGAATAAAGAGTCAGTTCACTGGCTCTTCAAAGACATATGCCACTTAGCCGATAAAGCAGCTGGTGACAAAGTGTTACTCTAGAAATGGTGGCATAAAAGAGCTCACGATGTATTGTCGAAATTATGGTACTATCGTTCAGGCCATATTTCGAGGAGGAGAATAGAAAGACAAGTTAAGAAAGATATTCTTCCTCCATTAGAGCTCTCAGATTTAGAACAATACAGAGAATGCATAAAAGAAAAGTATGTAAAGAAGATTAAGAAAGATGACAAACGAAGCGCAGGAATTTTATAGATTATTCACACAGACATCTGTGGTCAGTTTCCTGTAAAGAGTGTGGATGGTAATGATTCGTTCATAACATTCACAGATGATTACTCCCGTTATGTCTATATTTATCCAATCAAAGAAAGAACAGAAGCATTGGATAAATGTAGATATTTAAGGCAAAAGTTGAAATCCAACGTAATTTAAAGATAAAGATAGTCAGGTCTGACTGTGGGGGACTACTACGGTCGGCATACCCCATATGGCCAAAGTTCCTGGACCTTATGTAAGGTTCTTACAGGAGAATGACAAAGTAGCCCAGTATTCTATACCGGGCGAACCTCAGCAGAATAGAGTAGCTAAAAGAATCAATCGTACCCTGATGGATATGGTGGGCAGTATGATAAGTTACTCCACCTTACAGTTGAGCCTGTGGATGGAGGCGATAAAACCACCATTCATATTCTCAATAGAGTAACAAGAAAGTCGGTGCTCAAAACACCGTATGAGTTGTGGACAGAAAAGAGTACCCTCACTTAACCACTTGCGTGTGTGTAGGGAGCCCTGCTGAGGCTAAAGTATTTAACCCAAACATTGGGAAGTTATATCCCAAAACAGTAAGTTGCCATTTGTTTTGCTACATAGAAAAGTCAAAAGGTTTTCGTTTCTACTGTCCAGAGAGACACACAAAGTTTGTGGAAACGAGACACGCTGTTTTCCTAGAGGATGAAAAGATGAGGGAGAGCATGGTAGCTCAAGAAATTGACCTTGAAGTGAAGCGGGTGTATGCGCCCACTCCAATGATTCATGAGCCAATTTTCTCACTACATGCTGTCGCTGCACCGACAGTGCAAGAGACTATGGTGTCAGCACCTGTTGTTATCCCACATGTGGCAACAATGAATGGCGATGAGGAACTTGTTCTTCAGGATCCTATAGAACCTATTGCCACACATGAGGGGGAGCAACAACAGCATCAAACAGAAGATGTGCCAAATGTGGAGGCCCCTAAAAGGTCTCAAAGAGTTAGTAAATCAGCTATTTCTGCTAATTATGAAGTGTACAACACTAAGGAATTTCAAATGGAGGTTGATTCCACCTTTTTTGAAGAAGCCATGAGAAATGATCATTCATCAAAGTGGCTTGAGGCCGTGGAAGATGAAATGAAATCTATGAATGCCAATAAAGTTTGGGATTTAGAGATAATTCCTAAAGAAACCAAAACAATAGGCTATAAATGGGTCTACAAAACAAAGCTCGACTCTCAAAGAAATATAGATGTGCTGCCTTCGGGGCACCAAAAAAAAGCGTAGCAATTTGGTTTCTGAATATCCAATTTGCAATGGCTTCTCTCTCTCTTTTTTTGTTTCTCCTGACATTTTTCGTTATTATGCTTATTATACAAGAGCACGTGCATGCATCTCTCATGTTTTCCATGCATGTCTTGCAAAGGCACAAGGCTCTGCTGTGTCTGTGACCGTCACATGCATACGCACGGTGGATGTACATCCTTTTTAATAAACTCATAGTACACGTTGTACGTGTGGATATCGCGATGCTCGAAGAAGTTGACCTACCAAGCATGTAGTACCACGTACTAGCTACCTAGACTGATGACCCCACACGTGCAGTCAGTAATTCTATATGCACACATTGACACATACGTATATATCACAGCTACCTAACAACGCAACCAAGGCCGGGCAAAGTGATTAGGATATAAGTATAATAAGCCGACATGTTTAACCGCGTTTGGCCATGGCAGGTACACTTGCTACGCGTCCACGTCAGCTTCGAAAGGACACAAACTAATAATTTATTTACTCGGCTCAGCTTGGGCCTTCGGGGCATGGCCGACCAACTGCTCCGATCCGGCGCGGCCGGTCAAAATCAAGCAAGCAAGATAGCCACTAGCCAGCATGCGCAACCCGACGCAAGAGGAAATCATCAGACGTTAGCAACAGTCGACCGACCGGTTATTTAGCCAGCCTGATGATATATATACGCAATCATGGTTTAGTAGGCGTACCGAAAGCTGCATATAATAGGTTACCCTAATGTTGCCCTTTTTTTTGGTAACTTCTACCTATACTTTTTTACTTCTCTGCTATGTGATACTTCGTGTGTCCATAAAAGAATGCAACTATTGTAGTAGTTTAATTTTGATCAAGTTTATAGCGAATAATATTCACATTTATATCTCCAATTAAACTGGTTTGTTACAAAAATATATTTCATAATTAATCTAATAATATTTATCTTGTATCATAAATATTAATATTTTTTGTATAACTTTGATCAAACTTGAAATCATCTGGTTTCTCCAACAACGAAAATTTCATTCTTCTGTGGATGAAAGGAAGAAGTATCTTTATGAACATTCCGCAAGAATAAAAGTTACTTCGAAGGCCTCCAGAGCTGGTAAATAAAGTTTCTTAGCATCACATTCGCATAATAAATATAAAATCACCATGTGTATTCTATGTATGTGTTCGTAAATATATATGGTGACATGAACATATATTATTGCCATGATGCTCAACGTGGACATTTCTACTTACAATTCGAAAGAAGTCCCAAGTACGATATCCGTGACCTCATTGTGGGAAAGGAGAACATTTCTTAAATTAATTGCACAAAAGTTAAAGAGATTTAGGTTGTGTTTAGTTCGCGAAATTTAGAAATTTGGCTACTGTAGCACTTCTTTTTATTTGGCAATTAGTGTTCAATCATGGACTAATTAGGCTCAAAACGTTCGTCTCGCGATTTCCAACCAAATTGTGCAATTAGTTTTTTTTTCGTCTACATTTAATGCTCCATGCACGTATCGCAAGATTCAATGTGATGGCTACTGTAGCACTTTTTGGGAAACTTTTTGGGAACTAAACAAGCACTTAAGGGCACATTTTTCTATTCTGCTGGAGCACACTCTATGTAGGCGACGTGTTGTGTAGGCCGCGCTCACCTGCCTTTGGGTTGGTTCGGTGTGGTTATTGGTGCTTCGACTTCTCTATTGTAGCACTACTCTACTCTAGTGGTATTGTAGCAAGAGTCGGTGAAGTCTCCAACAACTAGTTCTGATGGCGTGTTGTATTAAACTTTTTCTCTACCTTAATATAAAGGTGTGCAAACCTTTTACGTGATCGAGAAAAAAAACAACTAGTTCCGTCGGCTCCTCCATTTCGTAGTTTATTTTTAGCAGAAAAAGTCCTTCTCACCACGCTCAACTATCACGCGAGTCTGATTTACCTGCCTCAATTAAGAAACTGGATTTTTAGGCTCCTACAATTCTTGAAACCGCCCGATTAACCTTGTGGATGACTTGGCGCCACGTCAACCAATGTACATAGAGCCACGCCAGCTATAAGAGAGGTAAATCAAACTTTCACACTAGTTTAGGGAGGTCCGAGGTCCATTAGACTTTACAAAAAATTATGACTTTTTAAAAAAAATATCTAAATATTTTTCTAAAAGAAATTTATACTAAAAATTTTAAAAATTCATAACTCAGAAAAATATGAAACCAGTTCAATATTTTTTCTAAAATCATGTTGTATATATGAATTTTGGCAGTTTTATAGTTTTATTTTGAAGAGTATCTTATTGACTTGAGCAGGTACACATATCTTGAGGTTCTAGGAGACATTTTATATAGTAATCTGAATGGTACTAACCGCACCTGCTTAATTTTGGTTTCGAAGATATATATGCCCCTATCGTTTTGTTTATCACGTACACGCATGGTCCGGTTAATCAGGACGGCGGATTAGGTCTTGCGTACGTGACAGAAAACCCTGTCGTGCCAGGCTTCCCGGCCGGGCCCCGGGCCCGGGGAGAGACCAACAACTCCTGTCACGTCCACCGGACGCCCTTACTGGAGCAGCTAGCCGGCCACTGCCAGACAGCCTCAACCGGCCCCGTGCCCGATTGCCCGTGGTGCATGGGGTTTTAATTGTGGTTAGTACAACTACACTTCGTTTTCAGCAATATCCATGGGGTGTCCAGCTCATTAATCAAGCCGTGTGTTCTGGTGACTAGATTATTCCAATGTTGTCTAGTTGCTCGTGCTTGTGTCGTGTGAGTAACCGACTCTAGCTAATTAGTAATCATCATGGTTCACGACTAGCTTTTGTGGCTCTGTGAGTGAGGATTGCACTCCAGATTTTGCTGTCATGCTAGTATGAACTACCCTATCAGTCTGTGCTACAACACAGTCTAAAATCTTGTAGTATTATATAAGTATTAAAAGTTTTGTGGATAGATTTAGTATGTACAGCTAATCATCAAAACTGATTATCTTACCATTTCTGTATTATTCATAACACAATGTCCATTTGAATGCTATAATATTTATATAAATTTATTAATTACTCTATGTATTTTTATCCTTTGCAAGGACTATATGTTCTCAATGAATGTATTAACGTCAATCATTCGTTGTGAACCTATAGAGTCAAGGTGAAAACTTAAACAAACCTAAATAGATTTTACGATCGAAGTAAGAAAGTTACTATTTGTTGCTCCATTACAGCTACTCTTGCCGGCCATCTGTTCCATATATACCTGCTGTCCGGGCAACAATTTTTATTGGGCTATAGAAAATTGGCTCAGATTAAAAGCACGGAAAGGCAATGAATGTAGTAGAGCAGATTCATGTTTGCATGCCTCTTGTGCGTCCAGAAGACAATGTTAATCACGAGCTACGTGTCTTGTTATTCTTGAATTACAAAAGTAGGGCTCTAACATTTCCCTCCTACCTCGGTACCTCCATTCAGTCTGACAGAAAACAAACGGTTGATGTTGCAGCTCGAAGTTAGCACCAAGATAACTGGAAATCTTCGAGCTTCGTCACAGTTTCTGCTTTGCTGGTTGTGGGAAACAGTGGTCTAACCCAGAACCCTCCTTGCTAGCGGTTGATGAGGGCATCCGTTTGATAATTCTGTTGATAGCGGAGCGGGTCATTACAAGGGTGTCGTGCTGGAGATACTTGAGGCCCTGCGTTTCATGAAAGCAGAATGGTCTTTTAACCAGAAAAGGATATTCCCAGCAAAGAACACTAGGCCCGTTCGTTTGGCTGATAAGCCATGACTGAAAGTACTGTTGGCTGATTTATTGTAAGAGAAAAATATTGTTCCGACTGAAAAAAATAAGCTAAAAAGTACGGATTATAAGACAAGCGAACAGGCAATTTGTTTGATTACTCAAACGCTAAAGTACTGAGATCATAGAACTTACAATGGAAGGAAGTACATTAACATAGTTTTGAGTAGCCAGCTTTAGTATCTTATTAATGTCGCCTCCATCCACCAACAGAACCTTCTTTGTATCATCCATCTGGCCAATGTATTGCACAATGTTGTTTTGTCTTGTGGCTAGGGACTTCTAAGTCCTCAAAGACCAAGAGCTATACCCAAAAAAAATGGACCAGTAAATTTCAAAGCAAACATTATAATAGCAAACAATAAATTCATATGTTAGTCCAGACATTTTGCTATAAGGGTTTTTTTTTCCTGCAGGACAGAAAAGTTCAAGAGTGCTCTGAACATTTGAAGACTAAATTTTATAACCACGTTGGAAAACATTGATAAAACAAACACATATTATCATAAGCTCATATTGTTTTTGATAGTTAACTTTAAGGAAAGCAAGGCAACACTGTCAGTTTGTACTTACATCTGGTACAATTCAACTTTTTGTGAAAACATGATCCTAGTAAACTAAGTTGATACTATTTAAGTCCATAAAAGCTAATGGCTATGCTAAACATGGACAATTAAATATTTGTGCATACATTTTTAACAGAATACAAAAGGATTCATAATGCCACTCTCAATGGAGAGTTTCATTCTCATTAAATACAGTGTCATGCCAGCTTTTCTCATGATGTGGGAAGGGATTAATGAAGAGAGACATGAAATGAGTTTCATTTAGATGAAACTATGTCTACACTATTTCCAATACAACTTGTCTTTTGCATGTATTGCCTAATGCCTAGGAAATACCAAAATGAAACAATGCAATTGCATAGACCATTTCAATGTTATCAAATCGTCTAGTCTACCCTAGTCGCCACAGGACCAACCAGATGACTAGTCGCGAGTCATTGTCGACCAGCCCGATTAGTCAAGACTAGTGGTCCATATAGTCATCCTGTATATTCCAGGACTGATGTACCATATAACATATTAAGCAAGCAGCAAGAGTCTAAAAGCACTGGCGCACAGATTCTTGTGAGATTTGATGGCCAGTTCGCCGCTTATCCACGTCTGCACATACATCACGCAGCCAGACAGGTGTAGTATGTAAGCACTAAGGGCCTCTTTGGCACGGCTTATGTCGGCTTCGGCTTCATCTATTTTGTACAAATCGAGGCACTGTAGCGTGAAGCCGTTTTGTAAGTCGGGGTTAAAATGAACTAGAAGCCGGGGAAAAGCCAGTTTTTCTGGCTTCACCGGTTTTGGCTTCACCGGTGAAACCGTTTTGGATGAGCCGTGCCGAAGGGGACTTAAGTAGAGAGCAGCAGCATAGAGCATGAGGCAAGAACAGCAGCAGCAGTAGAGCTTGAGCAAGGCAGAGTCGCAGAGGTGCAAAACACAAATCAAACGCACACGCAGCATACCAGCAAGATGGAGGAGGATTTGAGGACCAGAGGAGCTCATCTTTGGGAGGGAAGAAGGGATCTGGCAGGCAGTGGAAGAATCTGGCACTGTTTGCAGTCTGCGGGATGGGATCTGACCTACGGTAATGGACTGGGGTCCTTTGGAAAATTGGATTGGAGAAACGCACGAAGAATATGATAGGATTGCAGGTGAAAAACAGATGATTGGAAAAATAGAGGATGGAAATAGAAATGATTGTTTGGAACATAGGAAAGGAAGAACACACGCTTGTAACAGTAATCTAATTTCTTAGGGCCTGTTTGGTTCCTCCCCCACCTCCTAAAATTCCTGTCACATCGAATGTTTGGACACATGCATGGAGTATTAAATATAGACTAATTACGAAACTAATTGCATAACTTGCGACTAATTTGCGAGACGAATCTTTTAAGCCTAATTAGTCCATGATTTGACAACGTGGTGCTACAGTAAGCATGTGCTAATGATATATTAATTAGGCTTAAAAAATTCGTCTCGGAAATTAGCCTCCATCTATGTAATTGATTTTGTAATTAATTTATATTTAATGCTCCTTATTAGCCTCTAAATATTTGATGTGACATAAATTTTAGGAGCGACTAAAGAACCAAACACCCCCTTAGTTATCTAGTCACCAGCATTATACCTTTTTTATTCTTGCTACTGACTGTTGCCCGTCTTTGGTACGAGTAACCAGGAGAGTTGCCTCGGTCTTCGCACAAAAAAAGAGGTCCGATTAGATGTTAAGTTTCCTCTGTCTTCATGGGGTTGGCAGTTTGGCACAGTATTCCTATGGATTTCATCTGCTTCATTCCCATGAACCAAAGGCATCAACAGTGGCCATTCAAAGGAATCCCTAATGGTTTTGCCAAGCAGAGGCACGCAGGCACGCTGCAACAGCAGGAGCCAATGGAGATTTCTGGAAGATGTCTGGGCAGCAATGGCAAGGACGGGAACCAGTGGCCGCAAGCTCCTGGGCGGCAGCAAGCTCTTGGGTGGCATGGTTGTGGATGGACAGTGGAGCAGCACACGTGAGAGGCAACTTCCTGCTCCTGGGTTGCTCTGGATAGTATATATTCCAAAACATAATGGGTCAAATGGCCAGCCCACCAGCTCGGCGAAGCCCGGTTGTTCAGGCAGCCGCATGCGCAACGTAAAAGCTAGTCATTTTCAATCCTAACTGGATGACTAATCATGATTAAGCGATGATTAGTCTAACGACTTAGAATCTGGTCAGACAAATCGAGTCGCTGGACATAATCAGAGTCATAGGAGCTAGTCATAGGAGCGATCGGGCCAGCAAACCGACCCAGGCGGGCGCAAGCGTGCCGCGGCACTTTGCTGGCCCAGGCCCAGGTTGCGGCCTGGGTGCGGCCTACGCGCGTGCGGACAGATGGGCCGAGCCGGTTTTGATCGTTTTGGGCCGACACAGGAAGAGCTAGAGCCCGGCTTTGTATTTTCCTTTTCCAGGAAAATTGAAAAATGGAAAAATGAAAATGCAAATTGGCTCAAAAGAAAAATAGAAAAAGTAATTTTTTTCCTGTGGGTAAAATTCAAGAAATTGAGTTAGAGTTTTTCCGCTGCTAAAGAAAAAGTATATTCTCCAGTGATTTTGAACCGACGTGATATTTAACTTTAGAAAAGGAAAGTTTTTCCAGTAAATGTTTATTTCCTGGAAATTGATTAATGGATTAAAGAAAATAGAAAAAGCAATTTCCCCTGTGGGTAAAATTCAAGAACAAGAGAGTTTTTCCACAGCCAAAGAAAAGTTGTTTATACTCCAGTTATTTTGAACCAATGTGGTATTTAATTGGAGAAAAAGAGATTTGACATGATTATGATGTTGTTATTTTCTGACCAACGTTGTTAATAACAATATCATAATTTTAATGATTTATGCAGTAATTCTACTTCTGCCCAACGGTGATGTAGAATTAGTGTATAAGAAGAGTTGTAAATTTTAATGATTTATGCATTAATTCTACTTCTGCCCAACGGTGATGTAGAATTAGTGTGTGAGAACAGTTGTAAAAGTTAATAATTTATGCATTAATTCTATTTCTGTCCAACGGTGATGTAGAATTAGTGTGTAAGAACAATTGTGAAAGTTAAAGTTTTATGCATTAATTCTATTTCTGCCCAACGGTGATGCAGAATTAGTGTATAAGAATAGTTATATGTTTTGATTTTGACCAACGTTGGAATCAAGGCATACAAATGGTGTTATTTATATGTTAAGAAAAAGTTTGACCTGGTTTTCATCTTGTCTAAGGTGGACTAGGTAGTCACCTCACCGTGTTCCACTGAGATTGTGGCACCGGTGAGGGAGACAAAAGAGAATGATGCCACTTGGGCAACTAAAGAAAGGGACTTTGAATCCCAAAAGATGTCCTATGGTTTTTGAGCATAGGAAGTGGGTCACTGTAAACAAGAAATATTTGGCTGTGATAAAGAACATGATTGAACCTGCAATTGTGGGCTCAATCCCAGAATATGACACGGTCACCGAGTACCTCGATAGAATAAAGAGTCAGTTCACTGGCTCTTCAAAGACATATGCCACTTAGCCGATAAAGCAGCTGGTGACAAAGTGTTACTCTAGAAATGGTGGCATAAAAGAGCTCACGATGTATTGTCGAAATTATGGTACTATCGTTCAGGCCATATTTCGAGGAGGAGAATAGAAAGACAAGTTAAGAAAGATATTCTTCCTCCATTAGAGCTCTCAGATTTAGAACAATACAGAGAATGCATAAAAGAAAAGTATGTAAAGAAGATTAAGAAAGATGACAAACGAAGCGCAGGAATTTTATAGATTATTCACACAGACATCTGTGGTCAGTTTCCTGTAAAGAGTGTGGATGGTAATGATTCGTTCATAACATTCACAGATGATTACTCCCGTTATGTCTATATTTATCCAATCAAAGAAAGAACAGAAGCATTGGATAAATGTAGATATTTAAGGCAAAAGTTGAAATCCAACGTAATTTAAAGATAAAGATAGTCAGGTCTGACTGTGGGGGACTACTACGGTCGGCATACCCCATATGGCCAAAGTTCCTGGACCTTATGTAAGGTTCTTACAGGAGAATGACAAAGTAGCCCAGTATTCTATACCGGGCGAACCTCAGCAGAATAGAGTAGCTAAAAGAATCAATCGTACCCTGATGGATATGGTGGGCAGTATGATAAGTTACTCCACCTTACAGTTGAGCCTGTGGATGGAGGCGATAAAACCACCATTCATATTCTCAATAGAGTAACAAGAAAGTCGGTGCTCAAAACACCGTATGAGTTGTGGACAGAAAAGAGTACCCTCACTTAACCACTTGCGTGTGTGTAGGGAGCCCTGCTGAGGCTAAAGTATTTAACCCAAACATTGGGAAGTTATATCCCAAAACAGTAAGTTGCCATTTGTTTTGCTACATAGAAAAGTCAAAAGGTTTTCGTTTCTACTGTCCAGAGAGACACACAAAGTTTGTGGAAACGAGACACGCTGTTTTCCTAGAGGATGAAAAGATGAGGGAGAGCATGGTAGCTCAAGAAATTGACCTTGAAGTGAAGCGGGTGTATGCGCCCACTCCAATGATTCATGAGCCAATTTTCTCACTACATGCTGTCGCTGCACCGACAGTGCAAGAGACTATGGTGTCAGCACCTGTTGTTATCCCACATGTGGCAACAATGAATGGCGATGAGGAACTTGTTCTTCAGGATCCTATAGAACCTATTGCCACACATGAGGGGGAGCAACAACAGCATCAAACAGAAGATGTGCCAAATGTGGAGGCCCCTAAAAGGTCTCAAAGAGTTAGTAAATCAGCTATTTCTGCTAATTATGAAGTGTACAACACTAAGGAATTTCAAATGGAGGTTGATTCCACCTTTTTTGAAGAAGCCATGAGAAATGATCATTCATCAAAGTGGCTTGAGGCCGTGGAAGATGAAATGAAATCTATGAATGCCAATAAAGTTTGGGATTTAGAGATAATTCCTAAAGAAACCAAAACAATAGGCTATAAATGGGTCTACAAAACAAAGCTCGACTCTCAAAGAAATATAGATGTGCTGCCTTCGGGGCACCAAAAAAAAGCGTAGCAATTTGGTTTCTGAATATCCAATTTGCAATGGCTTCTCTCTCTCTTTTTTTGTTTCTCCTGACATTTTTCGTTATTATGCTTATTATACAAGAGCACGTGCATGCATCTCTCATGTTTTCCATGCATGTCTTGCAAAGGCACAAGGCTCTGCTGTGTCTGTGACCGTCACATGCATACGCACGGTGGATGTACATCCTTTTTAATAAACTCATAGTACACGTTGTACGTGTGGATATCGCGATGCTCGAAGAAGTTGACCTACCAAGCATGTAGTACCACGTACTAGCTACCTAGACTGATGACCCCACACGTGCAGTCAGTAATTCTATATGCACACATTGACACATACGTATATATCACAGCTACCTAACAACGCAACCAAGGCCGGGCAAAGTGATTAGGATATAAGTATAATAAGCCGACATGTTTAACCGCGTTTGGCCATGGCAGGTACACTTGCTACGCGTCCACGTCAGCTTCGAAAGGACACAAACTAATAATTTATTTACTCGGCTCAGCTTGGGCCTTCGGGGCATGGCCGACCAACTGCTCCGATCCGGCGCGGCCGGTCAAAATCAAGCAAGCAAGATAGCCACTAGCCAGCATGCGCAACCCGACGCAAGAGGAAATCATCAGACGTTAGCAACAGTCGACCGACCGGTTATTTAGCCAGCCTGATGATATATATACGCAATCATGGTTTAGTAGGCGTACCGAAAGCTGCATATAATAGGTTACCCTAATGTTGCCCTTTTTTTTGGTAACTTCTACCTATACTTTTTTACTTCTCTGCTATGTGATACTTCGTGTGTCCATAAAAGAATGCAACTATTGTAGTAGTTTAATTTTGATCAAGTTTATAGCGAATAATATTCACATTTATATCTCCAATTAAACTGGTTTGTTACAAAAATATATTTCATAATTAATCTAATAATATTTATCTTGTATCATAAATATTAATATTTTTTGTATAACTTTGATCAAACTTGAAATCATCTGTTTCTCCAACAACGAAAATTTCATTCTTCTGTGGATGAAAGGAAGAAGTATCTTTATGAACATTCCGCAAGAATAAAAGTTACTTCGAAGGCCTCCAGAGCTGGTAAATAAAGTTTCTTAGCATCACATTCGCATAATAAATATAAAATCACCATGTGTATTCTATGTATGTGTTCGTAAATATATATGGTGACATGAACATATATTATTGCCATGATGCTCAACGTGGACATTTCTACTTACAATTCGAAAGAAGTCCCAAGTACGATATCCGTGACCTCATTGTGGGAAAGGAGAACATTTCTTAAATTAATTGCACAAAAGTTAAAGAGATTTAGGTTGTGTTTAGTTCGCGAAATTTAGAAATTTGGCTACTGTAGCACTTCTTTTTATTTGGCAATTAGTGTTCAATCATGGACTAATTAGGCTCAAAACGTTCGTCTCGCGATTTCCAACCAAACTGTGCAATTAGTTTTTTTTTCGTCTACATTTAATGCTCCATGCACGTATCGCAAGATTCAATGTGATGGTTACTGTAGCACTTTTTGGGAAACTTTTTGGGAACTAAACAAGCACTTAAGGGCACATTTTTCTATTCTGCTGGAGCACACTCTATGTAGGCGACGTGTTGTGTAGGCCGCGCTCACCTGCCTTTGGGTTGATTCGGTGTGGTTATTGGTGCTTCGACTTCTCTATTGTAGCACTACTCTACTCTAGTGGTATTGTAGCAAGAGTCGGTGAAGTCTCCAACAACTAGTTCTGATGGCGTGTTGTATTAAACTTTTTCTCTACCTTAATATAAAGGTGTGCAAACCTTTTACGTGATCGAGAAAAAAAACAACTAGTTCCGTCGGCTCCTCCATTTCGTAGTTTATTTTTAGCAGAAAAAGTCCTTCTCACCACGCTCAACTATCACGCGAGTCTGATTTACCTGCCTCAATTAAGAAACTGGATTTTTAGGCTCCTACAATTCTTGAAACCGCCCGATTAACCTTGTGGATGACTTGGCGCCACGTCAACCAATGTACATAGAGCCACGCCAGCTATAAGAGAGGTAAATCAAACTTTCACACTAGTTTAGGGAGGTCCGAGGTCCATTAGACTTTACAAAAAATTATGACTTTTTAAAAAAATATCTAAATATTTTTCTAAAAGAAATTTATACTAAAAATTTTAAAAATTCATAACTCAGAAAAATATGAAACCAGTTCAATATTTTTTCTAAAATCATGTTGTATATATGAATTTTGGCAGTTTTATAGTTTTATTTTGAAGAGTATCTTATTGACTTGAGCAGGTACACATATCTTGAGGTTCTAGGAGACATTTTATATAGTAATCTGAATGGTACTAACCGCACCTGCTTAATTTTGGTTTCGAAGATATATATGCCCCTATCGTTTTGTTTATCACGTACACGCATGGTCCGGTTAATCAGGACGGCGGATTAGGTCTTGCGTACGTGACAGAAAACCCTGTCGTGCCAGGCTTCCCGGCCGGGCCCCGGGCCCGGGGAGAGACCAACAACTCCTGTCACGTCCACCGGACGCCCTTACTGGAGCAGCTAGCCGGCCACTGCCAGACAGCCTCAACCGGCCCCGTGCCCGATTGCCCGTGGTGCATGGGGTTTTAATTGTGGTTAGTACAACTACACTTCGTTTTCAGCAATATCCATGGGGTGTCCAGCTCATTAATCAAGCCGTGTGTTCTGGTGACTAGATTATTCCAATGTTGTCTAGTTGCTCGTGCTTGTGTCGTGTGAGTAACCGACTCTAGCTAATTAGTAATCATCATGGTTCACGACTAGCTTTTGTGGCTCTGTGAGTGAGGATTGCACTCCAGATTTTGCTGTCATGCTAGTATGAACTACCCTATCAGTCTGTGCTACAACACAGTCTAAAATCTTGTAGTATTATATAAGTATTAAAAGTTTTGTGGATAGATTTAGTATGTACAGCTAATCATCAAAACTGATTATCTTACCATTTCTGTATTATTCATAACACAATGTCCATTTGAATGCTATAATATTTATATAAATTTATTAATTACTCTATGTATTTTTATCCTTTGCAAGGACTATATGTTCTCAATGAATGTATTAACGTCAATCATTCGTTGTGAACCTATAGAGTCAAGGTGAAAACTTAAACAAACCTAAATAGATTTTACGATCGAAGTAAGAAAGTTACTATTTGTTGCTCCATTACAGCTACTCTTGCCGGCCATCTGTTCCATATATACCTGCTGTCCGGGCAACAATTTTTATTGGGCTATAGAAAATTGGCTCAGATTAAATTAAAGCACGGAAAGGCAATTAATGTAGTAGAGCAGATTCATGTTTGCATGCCTCTCGTGCGTCCAGAAGACAATGTTAATCACGAGCTACGTGTCTTGTTATTCTTGAATTACAAAAGTAGGGCTCTAACATTTCCCTCCTACCTCGGTACCTCCATTCAGTCTGACAGAAAACAAACGGTTGATGTTGCAGCTCGAAGTTAGCACCAAGATAACTTGAGGCCCTGCGTTTCATGAAAGCAGAATGGTCTTAATTTTAACCAGAAAAGGATATTCCCAGCAAAGAACACTTTATTTGATTACTCAAACGCTCAAGTACTGAGATAATAGAACTTACAATGGAAGGAAGTACATTAACATAGTTTTGAGTAGCCAGCTTTAGTATATCTTATTAATGTCGCCTCCATCCACCAACAGAACCTTCTTTGTATCATCCATCTGGCCAATGTATTGCACAATGTTGTTTTGTCTTGTGACTAGGGACTTCTAAGTCCTCAAAGACCAAGAGCTATACCAAAAAAAAAAAAAAAAAATGGACCAGTAAATTTCAAAGCAAACATTATAATAGCAAACAACAAATTCATATGTTAGTCCAGACATTTTGCTATAAGGTTTTTTTTCCTGCAGGACAGAAAAGTTCAAGAGTGCTCTGAACATTTGAAGACTAAATTTTCTAACCACGTTGGAAAACATTGATAAAACAAACACATATTATCATAAGCTCATATTGTTTTTGATAGTTAACTTTAAGGAAAGCAAGGCAACACTGTCAGTTTGTACTTACATCTGGTACAATTCAACTTTTTGTGAAAACATGATCCTAGTAAACTAAGTTGATACTATTTAAGTCCATAAAAGCTAATGGCTATGCTAAACATGGACAATTAAATATTAGTGCATACATTTTTAACAGAATACAAAAGGATTCATAAGGACACTCTCAATGAGGAGTTTCATTCTCATTAAATATAGTGTCATGCCAGCTTTTCTCATGATGTGGGAAGGGATTAATGAAGAGAGAGATGAAATGAGTTTCATCTAGATGAAACTATGTCTACACTATTTCCAATACAACTTGTCTTTTGCATGTATTGCCTAATGCCTAGGAAATACCAAAATGAAACAATGCAATTGCATAGACCATTTCAATGTTATCAAATCGTCTAATCTACCCTAGTCGCCACAGGACCAACCAGATGACTAGTCGCGAGTCATTGTCGACCAGCCCGATTAGTCAAGCCTAGTCTGTCCTAATGGTCCATATAGTCATCCTGTATATTCCAGGACTGATGTACCATATAACATATTAAGCAAGCAGCAAGAGTCTAAAAGCACTAGGGCACAGATTCTTGTGAGATTTGATGGCCAGTTCGCCGCTTATCCACATCTGCACATACATCACACAGCCAGACAGGTGTAGTATGTAAGCACTAAGTAGAGAGCAGCAGCATAGAGCATGAGGCAAGAACAGCAGCAGCAGTAGAGCTAGAGCAAGGCAGAGTCGCAGAGGTGCAAAACACAAATCAAACGCACACGCAGCATAGCAGCAAGATGGAGGAGGATTTGAGGACTAGAGGAGCTCATCTTTGGGAGGGAAGAAGGGATCTGGCAGGCAGTGGAAGAATCTGGCACTGTTTGCAGTCTGCGGGACGGAATCTGACCTACGGTAATGGACTAGGGCTCAACGCATGATTGGAGAAACGCACGAAGGACAGTGTCGGGGGCCAATATCAGGGTACCCGAAGAGGAGAAGCTAACACTAGTAGAGAAACGATCTTTGATCCACTTCGAAATTTGGCTTTAGTCTCGCTATTTTTCGCGCCCGGGACTAAAGAAACCTTTAATACCGGTTGGTAGCTCCAACCGGGACTAAAGGTCCCTGCCCAACGACTACTGCGGCAGGCTTTTGCTGCAGGGGACCTTTAGTCCCGGTTGGAGCTACCAACCAGGACTAAAGGTTAACTTTTACTCCTTGTCGGTCCCTCCAACCGGGAGTAAAAGTCTACTCTCGGCTGGAGGCTCCGTCCCGGACTAGAAAGGGACCTTTAATCCCGGTTGCTGTCTCCAACCGGGACTAAAGGTCTCCAACCGATTGAGCTCTATGGAGTGTCAACTACAAATCATCTACTGAGGCATCAACAGACTAATAGCAACCGGGACTACAATCGGTTGGAAGGAAATTTAGTCCCGGTTGATTAAGAGCAACCGAGACAAATCCACCATATTGACTAAGAACAACCGGGACTACAACCGGGACTAACAGCTGATTAAGAGCAACCGAGACAAATCATCAACCGATTGAGCTGTTAATTGCTCTGTGGCCAGCAATTCCAGCGTTTTGGTTTTTGATGCAGGTGAGGCATCAACAACCGGGACTACAAATCAGCTGATCGAGCAGGTGAGGCATCAACAGAGGTAAAGCTAATGCAGCCTCGATGGGCCGGCTCGACCTGAAGCCCACACATAGGAGAGAGCATATACCAGAATGGAATTGCTGGCCAGTCCCACCTATTAGCACCACCTCGCTTGCTCAGAAGAGTGAAAGCTAACTTAAAAGCTCAGCTCTCAAGCCATGCAGCACGAACTTGAACAGGATCTGTTTCATAGGATTGTACCACTGCATTCTTGACTAAAGGTCCTTCGTACTGTAGTTTATACAAAATGTTTGAACGTATATTCTAACCGCGTAGAATGCGTATTCGAAAACCTTGAAAATAGAAACAAAAAAAAGAAAACCTTTAGTCTGGTAGCAGTGTAGAATGCGTATTCGAAAACCAAAATGAATCATCAATTGAAAATAGAAAAAAAAGAAAATAGAAATAGAAACAAAAAAAGGAAAATAGAAATAGAAAACAAAATAAAACATTTAGTCCCTGTTGGTAATACCAACCGGGACTAAAGGGCCGGCCCACGTGGCTAGGCCGGGAAGCCTCTTTAGCCCCGGTTGGTAGGGCGCGAAACCGGGACTAAAGGAGGGGCCCTTTAGTCCCGGATTCGTGCTCCCGGTTCCAAAACCAGGACTGAAGGGGGTTGAGAACCGGGAGTACAGCCCGTTTCTCTACTAGTGTAATAACCATCAACATTGATTCGTTCGAACAGCCAAGAGCGCGACTACAGCTCCAACCGACCTCCAAGTGTGCAAACTCCGCCTCGCCCGACCCCTGAGGGTTGGCTCCACCTCGCCCGACACCGAGGCTGCGGGCTCCGCCTCTCCCGACCCCTGAGGGTGGCTCCGCCTCGCCCGACACCGAGGCCATGGGCTCTGCCTCGCCCGACTCCTGAGGGTGGCTCCGCCTCGCCCGACACCGAGGCCGCTGGCTCCGCCTCGCCCGACCCCTGAGGGTGGCTCCGCCTCGCCCGACCTCTGAGGGTGGGCTCCGCCTTGCCCGACACCGAGGTCGTGGGCTCCGCCTCGTCCGACACCGAGGCCGCGGTCTCCGCCTCGCCCGACCCTTGGGTTTGGGCTCCGCCTCGCCCGAGCCTTGGGTTTGCACTCCGCCTCGCCCGGCCTCTGGGAAGGAACTCCGTCTCGCCCGACCCCGAGGCCGGGGGCTCCGTCTCGCACGACGGAGACCCATACCGCCGCCGACCACTCCAGGTCCAAGCATATGGCGCCAGTGATGGACAGGGCCGCGACGTGAAGCTGTCCCTGTTGACATCTATAGGGTTGGGGGGCCTGCATAGAAGAGAAGAAGGACCCGACGATCCTGGAGAACTTCTTCTCCTTTTGATTCTCCTTTTTTCCTCCGCTGTAATACCTGCTTTCCCTTGGCCTATAAAAGGGAAAGCATGGCGTCCCATTAGGAGGGATCGGAACTCATCGCAACATACCACAAGAGGCTCAAGAATTCGATCAACTCATCGAACCCCAAACATACAACCGAGCAGCGACCGAACTCTCGGCACCCGTTTACCCTTTCCATCAGAGACTTGGGACCTGTCCCTCTCTCGTCCGTTTGTAACTCCTACTACGAACTTTCAGTGCTAGTAACACGAGCGGCAGCAATGAACTGGACGTAGGGACATTCTGCCCGAACCAGTATAAACCTCGTGTCCTCTTAGCACACCATCTGAGCCAGACGCACAATATTAGAAATTTACTAGCTGGTGGCAACTCGAAACACCGACAGATAGGATAGGATTGCAGGTGGAAAACAGAGGATTGGAAAACAGAGGATAGGAATATAAATCATTGTTTGGAACATAGGAAAGGAAGAACATATGCTTGTAACAGTAATCTAATTTCTTAGTCATCTAGGCACCAGCGTTATACCTTTTTTATTCTTGCTACTGACTGTTGCCCGTCTTTGGTACGAGTAACCAGGAGAGTTGCCTCGGTCTTCGCACAAAAAGAGGTCCGATTGGATGTTAAGTTTCCTCCATTTTCATGGGGTTGGCACAATATTCCTATGGATTTCATCTGCTTCGTTCCCGTGAACCAAAGGCATCAAAGTGGCCATTCCAAAGGAATCCCTAATGGTTTTGCCAAGCAGAGGCACGCAGGCACGCTGCAACTGCAGGAGCCAATGGAGATTTCTGGAAGATGTCTGGGCAGCAACGGCAAGGACAGGAACCAGTGGCCGCAAGCTCCTGGGCGGCAGCAAGCTCTTGGGTGGCATAGTGGTGGCTGGACAGTGGAGCAGCACACGTGAGAGGCAACTTCCTGCTCCTGGTTGCCCTGGATAGGTATATATTCCAAAACATAATGGGTCAAATGGCCAGCCCACCAAGCTCGGCGAAGACCGGTTGTTCAGGCAGCCGCATGCGCAACGTAAAAGCTAGTCATTTTCAATCCTAATTGGACGACTAATCATGATTAAGCGATGGTTAGTCTGACGACTTAGAATCAGGTCAGACAAATCGAGTCGCTGGACATAATCAGAGTCATAGGAGCGACCAGTCCGCTTAATCGTGATTAAGTGGATGAATTAATACCACTGGACCATTTCATTCATCATGAAAGGACCGAGAATGCCGCCTAGAGGGGGTGAATAGGCTTTTTTAAAAATTCAACCCTTTAAAGTGCAGAAATGATTAGTATATTCGGAATTTCAAATCTAAGAAATAAACCCCTCACGAGTCAAACACAGAGAATATAACAAGTACTAAAAAGGTCTAGGAGCCACAAGCCTACAATACAAAGATTAGAGCAAAGAACAAATGAATTGGGCACTAGCCCCAAATACCGGACGCGTCCGGTATACGCGGGTTCTGCAGACAGCGGCCCGACTGGCTCTGTTTGATTCCTCCTTACTCACAAGCTGCAGGCACTCACTAATCACCTGCTCACAGACTCGAGCAACACAGCAAGATCATAAATACTCAATGTAGAGAAAGATCGAGACACGGCATTTATTTTACCGAAGTTCGGACTCCGTCGAGTCCTACTCTCCGTTGAGGGGGGCTGCGAGTGACCCAACGAAGGTCAGCTCTAGAGGACCACGAAGGTCACTCTAGCCGGAGTCTTTTCCAACTCTTTTTTTCCTCCTTCCACTAGCTTGATTCTTTCCCTTGCGACGGTGAAATCAAACCGTTACAAACTTTACGAGGCACACCACAAGCTCTTGGGTGCTCTCTGATGACGCCTAACCGTCTAGGACCGAAGAGTCCAAGAGTAACAAATGCAAATCACGAGATTAACAAATATGCACAAGTGCTAAAGGGTGGCTTGCTCTCAATTTGGATCCCACTCAACCCACAAGATGGATTTTGCAAGTTTGAATCAATCACTCACTAAGAGAGGGTTGGACAGTGTTCTCAAGGCTCAAAAACATGTCTGAAAGTCAGTAGAATCAGCAGCCTCCAAAAGTGGAGGCTAAGAGGTACTTATAGCCCCTTTGAAAAACTAGCCGTTATGTATTGGCCGTACAGCCCCAACGGTCACAAAGTCAGTAAAGCTGCGAGGCGTCGGAACTCCCGACGATTGCCGGGACTTCCGACCCCCGGAACTCCCGACTCTTGTCGGAACTCCCAACGAGCCAACCTGAGAAAACCGAGAAGGTCACTGTGCCTGGGCAAATATCGGACACAAACACGTCCAATATTGCCAGACTAAGCAAAACGTGTTAGTTGTTTTGGCTCTCAAAAACACTCAAACCTCACATGGGTTGGCTTGATCACTTATGAATAAATATCTATCAACATGATGCATCCCTCTTAATAGTACGACATACATATAAACTCAAGATCAAATGAAAACGGAAATTGAAGTGCTTGAGTTGATTTCCCTTAAACAAAAATGCCATATACCACAATGATCATCAAGTAAGGGTGCCATCATGTCAAACTTGATTCTCTCCTTGAGCATAGCCATCTTGAGCATGTGACTTGATTCCATTCAATAGATATGAGTTAACTCCAAATGTATCAAGTCACTTCCACAACTTCATCCAAGATTTGATCCCAACTTTAATGTGACCATCATAGTTTGATTGGTACCTCAATTAAATGCAAGTACTTCCTTCTTCACCCTAACTAGGTTCCTCGGTCGCCAAGCCATTGCTTGCCCTTCACCCTTGCTTAGTACATCGAAGCCTTTCCTTGCTATCTTCACCATCTCAAGCCATCAAGTCACACTTGGTGTTAAATCATTCATTTAGATTATTTGTATAAACATTTTCAATGTAGCAAGCTTTAGGATGTGAGACCATTCCATATGCAATCCCTTATGTCTCATTAATAAATTCTTCAACGTGCTTGCTTTCATATAAGCCGTAGAAATCCCACAAATGAGTAAGCCTTGCATGAATTACATTTGCATTGTTGTCTTGTGTTTGAACTAGATTGTTTCCAATAATACATCATTTTGGCTTTCATTAAATACCTGTGAGATAACCTATTACCTGTCCACACTTAGCAAAACGGGTTAGACCTTTAATCACGTTGTCATTCAATCATCCAAAACCCACTAAAGGGCTAGATGCACTTTCAATCTTCCTCTTTTTGATGATTGATGATAACTTGATTAAAGCTTACAAAAAGATATAGACAATTAAGCTTTTGGGTTCAATGATTTATGAGAGGCTCCCCCTTAATATGTGCTTATGAATAGAATTCACAAAATGACCTCAAATGTCAATTTGCACATATTAAAACACATAGGAGACCCTCCTAAATCATTGCATCCGTGGGATTGCAAATGCATGTGACAAAATAAACACCGTGATGCATATGACATGATATATCATACAAAGAAGGAACATAAAAGCATCACATCATACATTTTCATTCTAGCATGTATGGTCCTTATGAAAATAAATACAACACATGTATATCACACACAGCACACATTACAAAGTTTCTCAAGTCCACAAACCCACTAAGATAGATTATATTACAAGATAAGGATCATGTCACATGAGTCTCAAAAGATACATCCATGAAGTACAAATCTCATCTCATACAAGATACAAAGATAAATCTCATGTAATTTCTAATTTCTCTCAACTCAAAATGATACAACAATGAAGCTCACAAGATAAACTACAGCTGTAGTACATATCTCCAGGTACAAAGATTACACATGAAACACATCTGAAGCTTTAATCAGTCTCTCTCCCCCTTTATCATCTATCACCACAAAAGGTCCAAAAGTGACAATCCAAGCACAAAGGGGGCTACAAGATGTATCTGAAGGCCGTGTGTAACACCTCGGGTGTTTAAATACTAAAACCTGCCATGTCATCATATGCATTGCACCTCATTTTGGTGTTAGTGAAAATTTTGATATGCATACACTAAAACAAGTTTACCTTTATGTTATATGTGTTGACTTGTATGGTTTGAATCAAGTTCAAAATCTTTGTATTGAATTGAATTTCCGAAAACCCTAATTTTCAGTATTTAAATTCTACCCTGAAAACCTAATTCAAAATCTAAGCACATTTTGGGGTTGAGCTTAAAAGAAAAAATGTAGAGCTTGTCAACGTGTACAAAGTTGGTTTTTGGAGTTTTCAAAGTTGTTATATAAAATTTGAAGTAATTTGAAAAGGCGAAATGTACTTAAAGTGTCCCCTTTTGATTTTAAACATGCATTTCAAAATGTAGACCAAATTAGAGTATGGTTATTAAAGCAAAGTTGTAGAACTTTGAATTTGGATCAACTTTTATTTTTGGAGATTTTTGAGTTACCATACAAAATTGGGAGTAATTTGGGAAAATAGACGAGTGGCAATTCGGTAATTTCTGTGAACAGTGTCTTCGGGCGACACCTCACCGTCGGCGACCTTCTGACGGCTTCCAGTCACGCCTGTGGCCACCTCCGGCTTCGCGCTGGCGTGAGAAGGCTGCTGCGTGGCCTCTCCTTGCTTCCTGGCCGCTCTTTAAAGCTCGCTGCCGTCGCCGTTCTTCTCCCCTGTTTTTTCTCGACGCCGCCGCCGTTGCTCCGTCGAGCTTGTGCCTGCGCCGTAGTGCCTACCAGTCGCTGCAAAGCCCTGTCATAGCTCCGCTTACTCCTTGTGCACCCAGCTGACCAACCCTTGAAGCTTGACTCCGCCAGGAAACCGCAGTGCGTGCCTTTCTTCCTCGCGGCCGGCAGCACCACCGTCGTGTGCGCGTCGCCATGGCCAGCAATCCACGGTGCGTCTTGGCTCTTGCTCAGCGTAGTTCCTGCTTTCGCCATGTTGCCGTGGTGCTTTGTGCCCTGTGATTGAGCCTTTTGTCCACCATGCAGCCACCGGAACACCACCGCCGACGAATGCTTGCGCCGCCGTGTCTGCTGTGACCGTCGACTCCGCTTCACCGCTGCTCCTCCGGTCCTGATTTCTGCTCGAGCGTGTTTGGGGTGAGCTCCTGATTCTTCTTGTTTAACTGCTACCGGCCTTGTTTCGCTGGCGTAGCGTAGCCACATCGTCGTGGCCGCCATGGCCGGCGTCGAGCTCGAACCCCGCTGCAATTGATCTAGCTAGTACCCTCAATCGATGCGTTGTGATGTGAGGAGTGTGTTGGTACCTTCGCCGTGGCCGGAGTCCTCACCGGCGGTGAGTTACCGGCGGTCAAATCCGCGGTCGTCGCTGTTGAGCGCGGGGAACGGTGCTGACATGTGGGACCCGATGTCAGTGACAGTTATTTGAAAATGGATTTTTCTATTTTGCATAATTGAATGAATAGTGTTGTGATTTGTTATTTTTGTATAGAATTAATTAGAGCTCCAAAAACTATGAAAATTTTTGTGTGACCTCTCTGAGATGTAAAATATTTAGGAAAAATATTAAATGTTGATTTTCAGTACATTTTGAATGTGATAAAAATTGCTCTATTTAATTAATAAATGAGTTTCCATGATTTTTCTAGGCTTAATTATTTATCCAAAAACTATGAAAATTGTTTTGCCACTTAGTTATCATGTGATGAGTCTTCACAAAAATTTTGAGCTCATTTGGAGAAAATTGATTTTTTCATAATTTTGAATTAAATAATTAATTCATAAAAGCAAATAGTAAACCTTAATGACTTAGGTTTTGTTTGAATTTTTGATTGAGTGATGATCTTGGGTCATTAGTATAAAGTCATCCTTGGTACTTAAGGTAAGTGTTTGAAATTACGAAAAGGTTTAAGTAGTTGTTGGCTTGTAACTGTACCGCGAAGGAAAGTTGTATTCAAGTTGTTAATTTTGCATCCATCATCAAGCATCATGTTTTATATCTCGCATCATATTGAACATGGCATTGTTACTACGTGTAGTGAACGAAAGCGAGAACGTGGTAGTCAATCAAGTTGTTGAGGAAGTTAATCCATCTGTTGAAATCGGATTTGATATCTGTGGAACGTCTCCAGAACCTGACTTTTCCGTCAACCAAGGCAAGCCCCGGATGCATTTAAACCTACCTTGTGTTTTACAAATTTATATCGCTTTTGCTTTTATATACTGCATTAAGTGATTAGGAGTTGAGTGAAAACCTAATTGGTGCATTACCAACCTTGTTTTTCAATATCAACCTTGTTACCCGTTTCAATCCGAGAATGCTTATTTATGCTTAGCCATGCTTAGAACGATAAAAGTCGGGTGATTACCGGTCACCCGCGAGATATAAATGGTTTCTTGGATACGACTGGTTATTTATGTGATCATGAGATATGAGCATGTGGAGTAATAAATCTAGACCGGGCGGACTCGGTGTATGGGAGCCACAAGACATGGAGGTCTTATGAGCGGGATCTTTTCGCCTGTGTTGATTAAGACACGTCCGTTGTTGAATTGCATGAGGTGAGACTTTGTAGTACCGATCACATAGTCCGGTAAGCCTTAACTTGGCTATTCTAGTACGAGAATGGCTACTCGCGCACTGGGAGTGGAGAGATGGCGAGAATAGCGTGTACCCACGTGGCAATGGGCTGGAATGGTAGAGTACTGCATTCTCGGGTGGCGTGGACCCATTCTTGTTTTAGAGGATCTAAGGGTAGGTTGGTATATGTAGGTCGGGGACCTACATATGTCGTGTGGTTGGGAATCCCCAGCTGGGTTTAATCAGTTTGAATCATCGTTGCTTCTCGGTTATGGAGACTCAACTCACTGTTCATCATCGTAGTTAACAAATGAAACTTGAGTTGGATTTGAGAAAGAGTTTGTTATGAAGTTCATGATCTCATTACGGATCGTAGCAGATTCATATACGATTTTGAGAAAGGTTTAAATGTTGAATGAAAGAATCTTTTTAAAAGAGCTTTTACGCAAAAGAACCTTGTATATTGCTAAAGCCTTACCTTGAATCCCTAAGTCTGCATTCCTGAGTCTTATCAGTTTTTATTTCGGTTAAGTCTTGTTGAGTACTTTTGTACTCAGGATTCGTTAACCCTTGTTGCAGGTGAGCCTCATGAGCAGGTCTGCTTTGGACCGTGCTGCATGACTGTTGTTCAAATCAATGATGATAAGTGAATGTGTGACCCTTGGGCAGGGTACTTATATTGTGTGTTTTGTGTTATGTTACTAATGCCACACCACTACTATGGTTTGTAATATTTATCGAACTTAGTTTGTAAGGTTTGAAACAACTGGTTTGTAAACTAAGTTATTATAAGACTTCCGCTATTTTACTCTGATGTATATATTTGAATAAATGTTGTAATACTGCACTGACTCTATAATGGGATCCTGCTCAAAAATCGTGGATGATTCGGGGTTCTCCGAGGACACCCGACAGTCTTCTTAAGTTACCGGGAACATATGCATAATCGTCAGAGGTCATTGGACAGTGACAGGTGCATGTGGGCCCTATAATTTAGGAGGTTCTGCCACAACATGGTATCAGAGCGATCGTTACAAAGTCTTTGTAGTATTGTTTTACAAAAACTTCAAAATGATTTGGGCAAATAAATTTAACCTGTTAATTTGGTCCAAATTGCTTCCGACTTATCTTAATTCATTCTCGCCATTCCTTATTTGATTAAAAAGGCTTTGTGTGGTGGAGTAGTAATCTTATTATGCCCTATATAAATAACAACTATTGTTTATGTACTATAGGAGCTTTGATGTTTAAGTTTCGTACGAACGATTCATGCATCATGATTAATCCAATTGTTACTTACTTTCCCTCTGAGTCTGGGTTGGGTAGTGAGTCTAGGTTGAGTTGTGTAATCCATCCTTGATGCTCTTGAGACTATTATCAGATCGACTTACTGTTTTGAAATCTTGCTTCCTACAGTATGGCTCGTACCAAGGTAACACCCCATAAGTCCATTGGACCCAAAGGAGTTCCTCGTCACCAGCTTGCCCCTAGGAGTGATGGTGCTAGCAGTAGCAGCTTTAGGCCTGATCACCAGGTTGAGATACAGAGGCTTTCAGCAGAGTTAGCACAGGCTACTAGAGATAGGGCCTTGGATGCCATCCATGTGGGCAAATTACAGAATCAATTGAAGTGTCTCACCATCGCTCATAAGAACTGTGAGCATATGTTAGTTCGTATGGTGGAAGGAAGAAATGAGGCTTGGCATAGAGAAGATGTAGCTAGAGCCCGAGCTCATGAGTTAGAGTTCTATGTAGAAGACTTAGAAGAATATTCTACCAATCTGCATGAAAAAGTCCATAGGCTAAACAATCTTTTGGATCCAAATCATGAACCTCAAGCAGATGCAATGGACCCAGGTGTCATCATTGTGGATGATGATGAACTTGAAGAGGAAGAAGAAGAAGATCCAGAAGAATTAGTGATGGTCGATGAAAGTGATAATGAAGGCAGAGATGTTTCCAGAATGGATACCGATCATGAGGTTTGAGGTGATCGAGGAGAAGAGTAGAGTTGTAATATATTGAGTTCTAGTTTAGTTGGGTAGTCTAGCTTAAGTTCGAACTTGTGTTTAAATAAGTGAAACCAGTGTAATATGTTTGTAGTCAGCTCTTTTAATAGTTAAAGGCTTGTGAATAAAGTTTGGTTTGTCATGAACAGATGCGTCGTACTCGGGGTTCGACTATTCCTGGTACCTCACAAGATGAGGATGGTATTCCTGATCCGCCACCACTTTCGCCAAATTTGGCTGAAGCTATTGCAGCGCTGGTCAATGTGACCGTCGATAATGCTCGATTGCTTCGGGAGTTAGCTCAAAGTAATCAGAATATGATGCAAGGGAACCGTGGTCGCAATCATCACAGGCAAGAAGCTACATATGTTGATTTCACCAATACAAGACCACCAGTGTTTACTAAGGCTGACAAACCACTGGAAGCTGATGATTGGCTTTGTACCATGGAGCAGAAGTTTGACCTCCTTCCATGCACCGAGTTTCAGAAGCCTATTTTTGCTGCTCAATAGCTTAGAGGTGCAGCAGGTGCTTGGTGGGCGAACCTTGTGGCTATGCAACCCGCAGGTATTCAGTTAACTTGGGCCAAGTTCCGTACTGCTTTCCGTGCCCATTATATTCCGGAGGGAGTTATGGCCATGAAGCTTGATGAGTTTCTTGCTTTAAAGCAAGGTGATCAAACAGTCATGCAGTATGTGGGTAAGTTCAATCACCTTTCACAGTACGCACCTGAACATGTTAACACAGATGCCAAGAAGAAGAAGTGGTTCATGCGGGGTCTAAATACTAAACTTTAGACCATGATGACTACCTGCACCAATGTCACATATCATGAGGCAGTCAACATTGCTATTGCATCCGAGGAGAAATATCGGCAGCATAAGGAGATTAAAAAGAAAAAGAGTGTGCCATCTGGATCTTTCAGTGGCAATCAAAAGAGGTAGAAGATAATCTATCATGCAGTGAATCACTATCGTCCTCCTTATCTGAAAGTGCATTTGCCCCCTATATGAGTTTTGGTGTATTGATGACATCCAAATTAGGGACTAATGTGATCTAAATGAGATATATTGCAGCTATTAGTCCCGTGAAAGAATCAAAGAGTTGATAAAGATGAAATGGTATCCCTCAATTCTTGAAGTTGTAAGAGCGGAAGAACTCAAAACGATCTCCAAAGGTTTTAATTTTGATTTTGAGTTTAGGATTCGCCGCACTATAAAGAGGGATGCAAATTTAGTTGGTCTGAGGAAGATAGAGTGCTCAAGCATTTAAATAAAATCAAAAGGGAGACACTCTAGCACTTCACGAACACATATAATATTTTTCTCTATCTGTGGACGTCGGAAGTCCCGACGTATGTCGGAACTCCCGACGGTCGGAAGCCCCGATCTAAGCCGGGAGTCCCGGCACCCTTGCTTCTGACTGGCTGACTGTCTGTGCTCGTCGGGAGTCCCGACGATCATCGAAAGTCCCTACCATCGGAAGTCCCAACGTTTGTCGGGAGTTCCGACACTGACTTGACCCATGCCGGGAGTCCCGGCATTAGTGCTGCTGACTGCTTGTTCAACTGTGCGCGTCGAAAGTCCCGACGAAAGTCAGGAGTTCCGACCGTCGGAAGTCCTGACGTTTGCCGGGAGTTCTGACATTGACTTTCACCCATGGACTTCTGACCCGTTGTGAACAGTGTTTTCTGCTAACATCGGAAGTCCTGGGATCTGCGTCGGGACTCCCGACGTAGATCTGAATGGTTGAATTTTCACTTGGAGTATAAATACTCCTCTCTTCACTTCTAACTGTTATGGACCCATTTCACAGTTGACTCACTTCGTGCTGAACAGCTCCTAAGCAACTAAAGCACCCCTCTCCTTCCTCCTTTGCTCTAATCTTCGATTCCCTTAGGGTTTGAGTGAAAGGAGAGTGGATTAAGTGAGAGCATCACTTTAGAAAGCTTGAGCACTTGATTTCTTCGTCAAGCTGGTTGATTTTGCGTCTATTACTCTTGGGGCTTTGCCCCTAGCCGGCTAGGTGTTGCCCAAGAGCTTCCATCTTGTGGAAGAGCCTTGGGAAGTTTGTATCACCCTTCGATTTCTTAGTGGAAAGCTCAAGTGACCTTTGTGGTCGCTTTGAGAGAGGCAAGGAGATGGAAAAGACTCCGACCTTAGTGGTCACCTCAACAACGAGGACGTAGGAGCTCCTTTGTGGGGTTGCCGAACCTCGGGATAAATCCTTGTGTCCCGCGTGCTTGTTGTTGTTGTGATTGCTTGAGATTACTTGAGATTACTTGTATGTGTTTGTCTCTTTGTCTCCAAAATCTCCATTTTAGGGTTTGGACTCGATCTACGGTTTAGAGGCATTACGGCGTCAAGGGAGTGACCCAACATCTTCACCAAACCACTAGGAAGTGAGGTTGTAAGATTATTTATCCGCAAAGTTAAATTTGGCACTGCTTTTGTATTTCACGTAGGCGTCGGAACTGCTGACGTTTGCGTTGGAACTTCTGACAATGTCGGGAGTTCCGACCCAAACGTCGGGACTTCCGACAGTGGCTGACAGATTTGAACTTAGCATTTACAGTAAATTTTTAGATACGCCTATTCACCCCCCTCTCTAGGCATTGTTAGATCCTTTCAATTGGTATCAGAGCAAGGTCTTCTCTTTGCGTTTTACCACATGAGAAGAAACAATGTCGGAGACCGACAAGATGCAAGCCGTTGCCGTCGAAATGGCCAAGAAAATAGCTGAAGAGTTGATGAGTACTCAAGTCAAGCTCTTTCAAGATGAAATGAAAAAGATGCAAGATGAGATGAGCAAGTTGAAGGAAGAATTGAGCAAGAAGGTTGATGATGCAATAAGTGGCAAGAATGATATTAGTGACAAGAATGAATCAAACAAGATGCCGCTAGTGATATTGAGGCCGGTGAGCATGCTCATGAAAAAGGAATATATTCACACATGAGTTTTGACTATGGACAATCATGAAAGGTTCACACTACATACTCCATCCGTCAATATTGGCAAGCCACCTCACTGTGATAGAACAAGATACACCGATTGGTCTTACAAGATGAAGATTGCATCTAATAGCCGCAATACTTTGGGAAGTTGTGGATGTTGGTGTGATGATTCCTACCGATGAAGATAGAGAGATAACTCCGGAAGAAGTGCACACCTCCATCAAAATGCACAAGCCATAGCATTGCTTGTGTCAAGCTTAGCTCCAGATGAGTTTAGAAAAGTAAATGGAATGGAAAGTGCAAAGCAAATTTAGGATACTTTGGAAAGTATCATTTGAAGGAGATAAAAGTGTGAGAAAAAGGCAACATGGAGTTACTTCATGGTGAATTGGAAAGATTTGTATTCTTGCAAAATGAAACAACACAATCCATGTTTGATAGGCTCATGGCATTGGTCAACCGCATAAGAGCTCTTGGTAGCAATGAATGGGATGACAACAAAGTTGCTAGAAAGATGGTTGAGACCTATAGAGCCAAGAACAACATGCTAGCGCCGTGATCATGGAGAAGGCCCGGTTATGATGAGATGACACCTCAAGAAGTTCTTTCAAAGCTCAAGCATCATGAGTGTCCTAGATGAAGATGCAATCAATGCTCACAATCAAAATCCTAATGCAAAGGGATTCAACAAGAGTGCCGCCCTTAAAGCAACTCAACAACATGAAGGTCAAGGTTCAAGTCAAGAAAAGAAGAAGAAAGTGAAGGATGATTCCTCAAGTGGAGAAGAAGATTCCGATGTGGAGGTTGGCATTGTGATTAGAAATCTTAGAAAGTTTATGAAAAAGAAAAGCAACCGCAAGACCTATGGTGATGGTAAGAGAAGGTTCAAAAAGAGATTTTGCTATGGATGTGGTCAATTCGGTCACTTCATAGCCGATTGTCCTAATGAGAAAAAGAAGCACAAGCATGACAAGGATGAAGATAAGAAGAACAAAGGCAAGAAGAGAGGTGAAGCTCATCTTGGGGAAGAATGGGAGTCAAGTGATAGTAACTCAAGTGATGATGAGAAGAAGAAGAAGGGAGCCGCAAACATCGCCATCCACCACTCTTCTTCAACCGACCATGATCTTCCCCGACTCAACTTCACCACCAAAGCTCTTCTCTAACCAATCTAACCACCGAGGCTCTTCTCCAACCTCATCGACAACAACTACTACACCCCAACTTGTCTCATGGCAAAAGGGGAGAAGGTACATACTACACCCATTTCCTCTAGTGATGAGTATGATAGTTGTGATGATAACATAGAAGGAATTGAAGCAACCATGATAAGGAAATTTGGTAAAAAAGTCTTCACTAAAATAAAATGCTAATGAAGAAATTAGAGAAGAGGGATAGATGCTTAGAGTTGCAAGGAGATATAATTACTCAAGAGAGAGAGAAAAACCTTGCACTTGAAGCATCTATCGCCGAGGAAAAGATGAGGTTGAGAAGCTAACCGTTGAATTGTCTTTAGCCAATAACTCAATTGGGAAATTGACTAAGGAACATTCCTCGGTTAATGATCAAATAGCTAGCCTTAAGAATGAAAAGAGTATAGCTAAAGAAAGCTTCACAAGCTTGGAAGAAAAATATCAAAATCTTGAGCTAAACTATAGTACTCTTTGGGCTAGCACTTCAACTTCTCCTAAGGCAACCGAAGACTCTAATGTCTCCACTAGTAATGGTTGTAAAAGATGCTATAAAATTGATGTGAATGCATATACAACTAACCTTGTTGAGTTAGAAAAGAAAGACAAGGAAATTCATAGGTTGAAGATGATATTGAAGAATGGGTGCAAGTGTCAAGAGCAATCAAACAAGACTATATACAAGTCATCAAGGCACCCATCAATCAAGGAAGGCATTGGCTACAATAGGTATGATGGAAAAGCAAATGGAAGGAACATGATAAATGGCGTGCCTTGTGTGAAGTTCAACAAGGGTGTTGCTCTTGATGAGCTAATATGCAAGGCCAACAACAAGGTCTACATTCCAAAGATCCAACCTACAAATACCAAGACAATCAAGACAAAGCAATCTGATGTCCTCAAGCCACAAGCACCACTTCCACGGTGCTATGCTAGTGACTATATGTGTTGTTGGGGCAAGGATGGCAAGATTGTGGTTAAGTATGTTGGTGCCCAAAAGAGAAGGGAAATTATGAGGAGTGTTTGGGTGACCAAGTTTTATGTGACTAACCCCCTAGGACCCAAATCTTTTTGGGTACCTAAAACAAAAGCTTAATTTGTTTTTGTAGAAATATTCCTCCGGTGGAACAAGTTGGGTGTTGGATAGTGGATGCACCAATCATATGACCGGAGAGAAGGACATGTTCACATCATTCCAACCAAGTCATGATCAAAAGTGGAAATATTGTGTTTGGTGACAATGGAAAAGGTGAAGTACTCGGTTTGGGTAAAATTGCAATATCAAATGATAATTCAATTTCCAATGTCTTACTTGTGAATTCGTTGAGATACAATTTGTTGTCTATTTCACAACTTTGTGAGATGGGTTACAATTGTCTCTTTATGGATAAGGGTGTGGAAGTCTATAGAAGGAAGGATTCCTCTATTGCATTTACGGGTCATTTAAAGGGGAAACTCTATCTAGTTGATTTCACATCAAATAGAGTAAATCCCGAGACTTGTTTAATGACAAAATCTAGCATGGGTTGGTTATGGCATCGCCGACTTTGCCCATGTTGGGATGAGGAACTTGGCCAAACTTCAAAAAGGCGAACACATCCTTGGACTAACAAATGTTTCTTTTGAGAAAGATAGGATTTGTAGCGCATGCCAAGCGGGAAAACAAGTTGGAGCTAAACATCTCGTCAAGAATGTTGTGACAACCGAAAGACCATTGGAGTTGCTTCACATGGACATATTTGGACCCGTCACTTATATAAGCATTGGTGGTAACAAATATGGTTTTGTAATTGTTGATGATTATTCTCGTTTCACTTGGGTATTCTTTTTGCGTGAAAAGAGTGAAGTCCAAGGAATCTTCAAGAAGTTTGCTAAAAGAGCCCAAAATGAGTTGATGTCAAAATCAAGAGAGTTAGAAGTGACAATGGGATGGAGTTCAAGAACACCAACATTGAAGAGTTTCTTGATGAAGAAGGAATCAAGCATGAGTTTTCGGTTCCATACACTCCACAACAAAATGGTGTTGTGGAGAGGAAGAACCGAACGCTCATAGAAGCCGCAAGAGCAATGTTGGATGAGTACAAGACTCCAACCAACTATTGGGCGGAAGCGGTCAACACGGCATGTCATGCCACCAACCGCTTATATCTTCACAAGAAAAAAGAAAAGACCGCCTACGAACTTCTAACCGGTAAAAAGCCTAAGGTGCACTACTTTAGAGTTTTTGGATCCAAGTGTTTCATACTTAACAAGAAATCCAAAGTTCTAAGTTTGCACCAAAGGTTGATGAAGGTTTCATGCTTGGTTATGGTACTAACGAACATGGATATCATGTTTTCAATAAAAAACCACCGGTTTGATTGAAATCGCGGTAGACGTGACTTTTGATGAAATCGACGGCTCTCAAAAAGAGGAAGTCAATGTTGAGAATGTAGGTAATGAGGAAGCCCCACATGAAGCAATCAAGAAGCTTGCTATTGGTGAAGTAAAGCCCGTTGAAGACGAAGATGAAGACCATGTTGTGCATGATGATCTTGATCCAACCATTCATCATGTTTCATCAAATGAACATGGTGAAGCTTCCGCAACAAGAGATAGTCAAGATGGGAGATCAAAAGAAGCACAATGTCACTCTCATGAAGATGGTGTCAACAATGAGCGAGCTCAACCACAACTCAACAATGAACAAAGTAGTGAGGTCAACCCTCCACAAGCTCATGATTGTGATCTTCCAATCGATCATGACCATGATATGATGATGATGATGGCCCTATCCAAAGATCAACTCAAGTGCCGCATCCTAGAGTGCATCAATCCATTCAACGGGATCATCCCGTTGATAACATATTGGGGAGCATTCAACGAGGGGTAACTACACGTTCCTGTTTAGCAAGTTTTTATGAATATTACTCGTTTGTTTCTCCTTTGGAACCTCGTAGGGTGGAAGAGGCACTTGATGATCTGGATTGGATGATAGCCATGCAAGAGGAGTTGAATAACTTCACTCGGAATGAAGTCTGGTCCTTGGTGGAAAGACCCAAGCAAAATGTGATTAGAACCAAGTGGGTTTTCCGCAACAAGCAAGATGAGCATGGCGTGGTAACAAGGAACAAGGCAAGGTTGGTGGCTCAAGGATTCACTCAAATTGAAGGCTTGGATTTTGGGGAGACCTATGCACTGGTGGCTAGGCTAGAATCAATTCATATTCTACTTGCCTATGCCGCCCATCATGATTTCAAGTTATATCAAATGGACGTGAAGAGTGCATTTCTCAATGCCCCCCTATCCAAGTTGGTGTATGTAGAGCAACCACTGGGCTTTGAAGACCCCAAGTATCCAAACCACGTCTACAAGCTCGACAAGGCGCTCTATGGGCTCAAACAAGCCCCTAGAGCTTGGTATGATTGTTTAAAGGATTTCCTACTCAAACAAGGTTTTGAGATAGGAAAGGCCGATGCTACTTTATTTACTCGCAAAGTCAATAATGATATCTTTGTTTGCCAAATATATGTCGATGACATAATATTTGGTAGTACTAATGTAGCTTTTTGTGAGGAATTTAGTAGGATTATGACAAATAGGTTCGAGATGTCCATGATGGGAGAGTTGAAGTTCTTTCTTGGATTTCAAATCAAGCAACTTAAGGATGGCACGTTCATAAGTCAAACCAAGTACAACCAATGACATGTTGAACAAGTTTAACTTGGACAAGGCCAAGCCCATCAAGACACCCATGCCAACCAATGGACATCTTGATCTTGATCAAGGAGGAAAGGATGTCGATCAAAAGGAATATCGCTCCATGATTAGATCACTCCTTTACCTTTGTGCATCTAGGCCCGATATTATGCTTAGCATGTGCATGTGTGCAAGATTTCAAGCTAATCTGAAAGAATGTCATTTGATGGCCGTTAAGAGAATTTTTAGGTATTTAGTGCACACTCCTAATCTTGGCTTGTGGTATCCTAAGGGCTCCACTTTTGAGTTACTTGCTATTTCGATTCGGATTATGCCGGTTGCAAAGTAACCCGAAAGAGTACAACCGGAACTTGCCAATTTATTGGTCGTTCCTTGGTGTCTTGGAGCTCTAAAAGCAAAATTCCATTGCTTTGTCCACTGCCGAAGCCGAGTATGTGGCGGCCGGCGCCTGCTGTGCCCAACTACTTTGGATGAAGCAAGCACTAAAGGACTTTGGATGTGAGTTAACCAAGATTCCACTTTTGTGTGACAACGAGAGTGCCATTAAGTTGGCAAACAACCCTATAAACCACTCTCGAACAAAGCACATAGACATCCGGCATCATTTTTTGAGAGACCACGAAGCCAAAGGAGATATCGCCATTCATCATGTGAGCACCGAAAAACAATTAGCCGATATCTTCACAAAGCCCCTAGATGAGTCAAGATTTTGTGCTTTGAGGAGTGAACTAAATATCATTGATTCTCGTAACGTGGCTTGATCCCTTGCACAAACATTTTGTTTGATCTAGTTAGGAGAAAAGAATTGTGAAAACATTGTATGCCACTTTCAAAATCTATTTTGTAATTTTCATGAGTGACTATTGTTTTGTATTGGATGAATGAAATCTAGTCACCTGTGAAAATATTAGTGTCCATCATATTTTTGCCCCACATGGTAGAGCGAGTGCAGGTTAACGTGTTTTTTCTGTTTCCCTGCGTCAGAAGTCCCGACATTCGTCGGAAGTCCGACGACCAGAAGTCCCGGCTCGCGCCGAAACTCCCCGACCGCCAGAAGTCCCAGCGTACGCCGGGAGTTCCGACGTAGATCTGACTGCAACCGCATATCCGTTACCCGATTCCTTTTTATCCGGCCCGGTCACTTATCCATCGGTTATTTTTGGTATTTCTTCCTCCCTCCTCCACTCCCGACGCCGCCATTGTCCCTCCTTGCCACCTGCCTCCTCCTCGCGCCACCCCATCGCGCCCTCCCCCCCCACCGCCGCCCTAACCTCGTGCTCTAGCCTCCATTCCCCTTTCTTGCGCCGCCGGAGGCCTTGCCGGTAGTGCTGACCGCCCTACCCCCTTCCACCGCCCGTGCCCTCGTTTTCTTCGGATCGTGGTGGCCTTGTGGTTGGTGTGGTGGAGATTCCATTGGTGGAGGAGTTTATGTTTGTGGATTGGTTCATCGACTGCGTTTTCGTTCTTCTTCGTCTTCTCCGTTCTCGATCCAAGGTACTACCGTGGCGTCGAACCCTAACTTCAATGTACCTTGTGTTTTGACTCCATTCTTCTTCTCTCTCTACTCCTCTATCTTCCTTGCTTGAATGAGTATTGAGATTTGAAGCCCCATGAATGGGATGGTCACCGTGTGCGCCGGAAGTCCCGGTGACCGTCGGGAGTTTCGACCGTCGGAAGTCCTGACGTAAGCCAGAACTCCCGACTGTCGGAAGTCCCAACTTTGGCCGGGACTACCGACCCTATGGTGACCACTCCATTCCTATTTCTTCACTTCTCGCTGTTCATTCACCTCTCCTTGTATTGTTTCTTAGTTCCACTTTGTGTTCTTCGCAGTCATGGAAGGTGGTAGCAGTCCCTCGCGTCATAGGGAAAAGCGTTCCAAGAAGACTCAAGATCGTGCTGCTGTTCCCAAGCCACCTGGCCACACCAAGGCCTCATATTCGCGTGGTGGTGCTGGTGGTTCCTGTGCTGCCTGTGGCCGTGGCGTCCAAGGGTCATCGGCTGTTGTTCCGCCTCCTGCTCCAGCCTTTGTTGGGGATATGCCGATCGTAGATGAAGCAGAGGAAGCTCTTGATCGTGTCGGACGCACCATTGCTACTCCACCGATTCGCACACCGACTCGTGGTCCAGCGGGTGTGTCTCAGCTTGTTCCATTCACCGGTGTGTCACCGATCATGCGGGAGCCCAACATGGCCCCCAATCCTGCTGGTGGTTGGACTCCTCCTCTTCTAGTGGATTATCGTCACCGGGTTAAGGACATCAGGTACAATCGGAACATGAACCTTTATGCTGAGGATGAGAAGGACCTACCACTTGAGTATCGTTTCTGGCATCCCTTCCATTATGACTTTTATGATTCCATTCTTTATCGGAAGTTCTTGAAGAAGAAGGAGCCACCGGTCCTGCAGATGAAGTGCATTGATGCATACTCTCTTGGCAAGTACAAGGAATGCGAGTTGGAGCAGATGGTTCGGGATATCAACTCAATGGGGCTATCTTACCTGTTAGAGTTTAGGAAGTATTGGAACAACGAGCTAATCTATTAGTTTTATGCTTCTTATCATCATGAGAGAGACCCCACCGGTGCTGTTGACATTATTCATTGGACAACTGAAGGCAAGCATTATAAAGTGGACTTCATCACTTTCTCTTGCCTTCTCGGTTTGAATCACAGCGACCGCATTGCTACTGAGTTGACTGAGTATGAGGATCTCGCTATGGAGGAGTACCAACACATGTATCTTGATGGACACAGGGCTGATGGACAGACAGTGTTTCTGAAGCCCTACTATTATGTTCTGAACAACATCTTGCGACAGATCTTGTATCCAAAGGTCGGTGACTCCACCTACCTTCGTGATGATTCACAGAAGGTGCTTCAGTGCTTTGGCTATGAATTTCAGAAGTTTTCCATCAGCCGTTATATTTGGAACAAGATACATGATGCTACTGAGGATCCGGTAAAGCATCTTCCCTATGCACCGTACATTATGCATGTCATTGAGCAAGTATCTGGCATCTGTTTTCCCTATGACACTCAGCAAAAGCTCCTCAAGATATCCAACAAAACCTCCATCCTTGCTGCAAGAGAACTAAAGGAAAAAGCTGAGGCAGCCACAGCAAGAGGGAAAGGTGTCTCGGGTTCTAGATCTCGCCGTGGTGCTTCCACTGCTGCTGCTCGCTCTTCTAGTGCCAAGACCCTCTCCTTGTCCTCCTCTAGAAAGAAGCCCAACAAGTTCAAGTTCCTAATGACATACATGTTTGGACAGTGTTGTGCTAGTGCTCAACGTGAGCATGATATGCAAGAGAGGCTATATCGGTTGGAACAGCAAGCAGGCATTGTATCTTCTCCTCCGCCGCCGTTTGTGCCTCCCCATGATCCGTTGGCTTTGAATGATGAGGCTTGTGCGGTGTACGAAGATGATGCGACTTCTCGCCCGTATGGCAAAGGGAAGGCGACTGAGGACGACGAGGAATACATAGGAGAGGATGATGATGAAGAAGACGGCGGTGGTGACGACGATGACCAAGATGAGGATGATGACTCTGACGATGAGTAGCTGCTTATTCATGCGGCCTACCCCTTTTGGCACTTGTTGACAAAGGGGGAGTGTTAGGCTTTGATTTATCTTGTAATAAGTTAAGTTAGTTGGTCTTATGGTTTCGGAACTTTAAAACCTTTAGCGTGTATGAACTATGTCGTGTGGTGGCAACCGTGTGATGGACAACTATCTATTTATATGTGTGTGATGGATGATTGTAGGATAAGTAATGTTTTAATCTATCTTATTTGCTTGTGCTTATCTCTACTTGTCATGATGAATGCTTTTTGTATGGCCATGTGTTCCTTCAAGTTTCTACTTTGAAATCTTGGCCATCATACTTCTTTTTACTTGTTGTGTGAAATAACATGTCATATTGCATCTCTTTTCACCAATACTTATTTGTTCACACACACTTGTAGCACCCCACGGATTGCAAAATTTAGGGGGAGCTTTTGTCTTGGTGTATGCAAATCATGTATACATGATTCCAATTGAAATTCAAATTCATGCATACATCAAGGGGGAGCTCTCCATAAATTTTGGGGTTCAAAAGTTTTAAAATCTTTCATTCTTATAAAAGCCTAAGTTGGTTGTCATCAATTACCAAAAAGGGGGAGATTGAAAGTGCATTTGCCCCCTATGTGGGTTTTGGTGTATTGATGACATCCAAATTAGGGACTAATGTGATCTAAATGAGATATGTTGCAGCTATTAGTCCCGTGAAAGAATCAAAGAGTTGATAAAGATGAAATGGTATCCCTCAATTCTTGAAGTTGTAAGGGCGGAAGAACTCAAAATGATCTCCAAAGGTTTTAATTTTGATTTTGAGTTTAGGATCCGTTGCACTATAAAGAGGGATGCAAATTTAGTTGGTCTGAGGAAGATAGAGTGCTCAAGCATTTAAATAAAATCAAAAGGGAGACACTCCAGCGCTTCACGAACACATAGAATATTTTTCTCTGTATGTGGACGTCGGAAGTCCCGACGTATGTCGGAACTCCCGATGGTCGAAAGCCTCGACATAAGCCGAGAGTCCCGGCTCCCTTGCTTCTGACTGGCTGACTGTCTGTGCTCGTCGGGAGTCCCGACGATCGTTGGGAGTCCCGACCGTCGGAAGTCCCGACGTTTGTCGGGAGTTCCGACACTGACTTGACCCATGCCGGGAGTCCCGGCATCAGTGTTGCTGACTGCTTGTTCAACTATGCGTGTCGGAAGTCCCGACGTTTGCCGGGAGTTCCGACACTGACTTTCACCCGTGGACTTCTGACCCGTTGTGAACAGTGTTTTCTGCTAACGTCGGAAGTCCCGGGATCTGCGTCGGGACTCCCGACGTAGATCTGAACGGTTGAATTTTCACTTGGAGTATAAATACTCCTCTTTTCACTTCTAACCGTTACGGACCCATTTCACAGTTGACTCACTTCATGCTGAATAGCTCCCAAGCAACTAAAGCACCCCTCTCCTTCCTCCTTTGCTCTAATCTTCGATTCCCTTAGGGTTTGAGTGAAAGGAGAGTGGATTAAGTAAGAGCATCACTTTGGAAAGCTTGAGCACTTGATTTCTTCATCAAGCCGGTTGATTTTGTGTCTATTACTCTTGGAGCTTTGCCCCTAGCCGGCTAGGCGTTGCCCAAGAGCTTCCATCTTGTGGAAGAGCCTTGGGAAGTTTGTATCACCCTTTGATTTCTTAGTGGAAAGCTCAAGTGACCTTTGTGGTCGCTTTGAGAGAGGCAAGGAGGTGGAAAAGACTCCGACCTTAGTGGTCACCTCAACAACGAGGACGTAGGAGCTCCTTTGTGGGGTTGCCGAACCTCAGGATAAATCCTTGTGTCCCGCGTGCTTGTTGTTGTTTTGATTGCTTGAGATTACTTGAGATTACTTGTATGTGTTTGTCTCTTTGTCTCCAAAATCTCCATTTTAGGGTTTGGACTCGATCTACGGTTTGGAGGCATTATGGCATCAAGGGAGTGACCCAACATCTTCACCAAACCACTAGGAAGTGAGGTTGTAAGATTATTTATCCGCAAAGTTAAATTTGGCACTACTTTTGTAGTTCACGTTGGCGTCGGAACTGCTGACGTTTGCGTTGGAACTTCTGACAACGTCGGGAGTTTCGACCCAAACATCGGGACTTTCGACAGTGGCTGATAGATTTGAACTTAGCATTTGTAATAAATTTTTAGATACGCCTATTCACCCCCTCCCCTCTAGGCATTGTTAGATCCTTTCATTATCGCCCACCGTAGTTCCAAGCCAGTCAACGACAAAATGTCAGTCCTGCTACAACTAACCAGAACTCTCAACAGTCAAATGTTCCTGGTGTTCGTGCTCCAACACCCCAAGGCCACAATTATCCCTGTTTCAATTGTGGAAACTCAGGTCATTTCTCTAGGGAATGTCCGTATCCTAAGCAGTATAATCCAAATTTTTAGAAGGCTCCTGGAAATCAACAATAGGGTCAAGCTCAGAACAAGAACAACAACCAAAATGCTCAGAAGGGCAAAGATGAAAAGAAGACGGGGTGGGTTTTCTATATTCAAGCCGGGGAGATTCCAGAAGGGGAGCCCGTGATGCTGGATATGTTTCCTGTCGCCGATCATCCTGTAGTTATGCTTTTTGATTCTGGTGCATCTCATACATTCATCAATAGAACCTTTATCATAAAGTATGAAATTCCAATTGGGGCAACAAAGGAAAATTTCTTTATACAGTCACCCGGGGGATGTCTGTGTACTAAGGAAATGGTGTACCAGGTACCCATAAACCTAGGTGGGCATATTTTTCCCACTACCATGATTATTCTCAAGGATAAGGATATAGATGTGATCTTGGGAATAAATTGGATGTATCAGCATAAGGCTGTTATAGATGCTTTGAATAGGACAATAAGGTTGAGTTTGCCAGATAGTAATTCTCAGCTTCTTATCCAACTTCCAACCTTAAGGAGATCAGTGGAAAAAGTTTGTGCAACTTCCGTCAAGGAGATTAGGGATATCCCGGTAGTTTGTGAATTCCCTGATATTTTTCCTGAAGATTTACCGAGTCTACCACCTGATAGGGATGTTCAGTTTAACATACATCTAAAGCCTAGAACAGCTCCGATCTCTCGGAGAGCTTATAGGATGCCTTCCAAGGAATTAGCTAAATTTCATGTATCTGATGAATTCTATATTCATGCCTGAGCTAGACAAGTTTGTAGTGGTTTTTATTGATGACATCTTAGTATATTCCAAGAACAAGAAAGAACATGCGGAACATCTCAGAATTGTTCTGACCCGCTTACGAGAACATCAGTTATATGCCAAGTTCAGTAAGTGTGACTTTTGGCTAAAGGAAGTATAGTTTTTAGAACATGTCTTGTCAGCTGAAGGAGTTGCTGTGGATCCAAGCAAAGTTAAGGATGTACTAGATTGGAAACCACCAACCACTATTCATCAGGTTTGGAGTTTTCTAGGAATGGCGGGTTATTACCGTCATTTTATTCCAGATTTCTCTAGAATATCCAAGTTCATCACAGGGTTGTTGAAGAACCAAGTCAAGTTTGTCTGGTCATCTGATTGTGAAGAAGCTTTCCAGACTTTGAAGAGACTGTTAACCACTGCACCAGTATTAGCACAGCTAGATATCGAGAAGTCGTTTGACGTTTATTGTGATGCTTATGGTATTGGTATTGGATGTGTATTGATGCAAGAAGACCGAGTCATTGCCTATGCTTCCAGACAACTTAGGCAACATGAAGAACATTATCCAACTCATGATCTGGAGTTAGAAGCAGTTGTTCATGCTTTGAAGGTTTGGCGGCATTACCTGCTTGGTAATACATGCCATATTTATACAGATCACAAAAGTTTAAAATATATCTTTACTCAATCAGAGTTGAACATGCGACAAAGAAGATAGTTAGAATTGATTAAAGATTATGTCTTGGAGGTGCATTACCATCCTGGTAAGGCAAATGTGGTTGCAGATGCCCTCAGTCGTAAGAGTCATTGCAATTGTCTGGCAGTAAAAACAATGGATCTGACTTTATGTCAAGAGATGAAGAAGTTGAATGTAGAGATAATTCAACAAGGTAGTTTGACCAATATAACTGTTGAATCAACTATTCGAGACTAGATTATTGCCGCTCAAAAAGAAAACAAGGGTATAGCCTATATTAAAGAAAGAGTCAGGAAGGGAAAAGCAGCATGCTTTAGGATAGATGATGCAGATGTGTTATGGTTCAAGGATCGCCTTGTGGTACCAAAGGTTTCTAAGTTGCGATAGTCAATTCTTGAAGAGGCACATACCACCAGGTTATCTATTCATCCGGGAAGTAATAAAATGTACCATGACTTGAAACAGAGATTTTGGTGGACCAAAATGAAGATAGAGATTGCTCGATATATAGCCAAGTGTGATACTTGTCAAAAAGTAAAAGCTATACATTTGAGATCTGCTGGAGAGTTACAGCCATTGCCTATTCTAGCTTGGAAGTGGGAGGATATTAGTATGGATTTTATAGTTGGTCTACCCAAGACATCAAAAGGTTTTGACTCAATATGGGTTATTGTAGATCGACTAACTAAGTCAACACATTTTCTTCCAGTCAAGAGTATATATCCTACTATCCAATATGCCAAGATGTATTTAGCACGAATCGTGAGTTTACATGGGGTACCAAAGATCATAGTGTCAGATAGGGGTACACAGTTTGTCTCCAATTTCTGGGAACAATTGCATGCTTCATTGGGTACCAAACTTCTGTATAGTACAGCTTATCATCCACAGACTGATGGTCAGACAGAAAGGGTAAATCAAGTACTTGAAGATATGTTACGATGTTGTGTCCTTAACTATTCCAATAAGTGGGATGAATGTTTGCCCTTGGCTGAGTTCTCATACAACAATAGTTATCAAGAGAGCATTAGAATGGCTCCGTTTGAAGCACTTTATGGTCGTAGATGTAGAACATCACTAAATTGGTCTGAACCCAAGGAAAGATGGTTCTTTGGAGTTGACCTGGTGAAAGAAACAGAAGAGAAGGTTAGGCAGATACAAAGTAATTTGAAGGTAGCTCAGTCCCGACAAAAGAGTTATACAGATAAACGATGTAGACCTTTGGTGTTTAACAAAGGAGATTTTGTATATCTGAAGGTGTCACCAATGAAGGGAGTTAACCATTTCGGTGTTAAAGGCAAGTTGGCACCACGTTATATTGGACCATTTCAAATATTGGAAAGGTATGGAAAGGTGGCATATCGCTTGAAGTTACCAGAACATCTCTCGGCTGTACACGATGTGTTCCATGTTTCTCAATTAAAGAAATGTCTTCGAGTGCCTGATCAAAATGTTGAGGTTGAAGGAGTTGTACTTGAACCTGATTTGACCTATTCCGAATATCCTATCTGAGTTCTGGATCAGAAAGACCGTGTCACTCGAAGGAGGACAATCAAGTTCTACAAGATACAATGGAATCAACATTCCGAGGAAGAAGCTACTTAGGAATCCGAAGATTACTTGCTAGAAAAGTTTCCGGAGTTTCTTGCGTCAATATAGAATAATGTTAGTTGGGCTCTGTTGTTACAAACCATGTTTTGTAAAAGGACCCGAGTTGTTTTATGGTTAAGTTTGGAATGTTTTTGGATTGACACATTTCCTTTTCCATTACTTACCCTCGGACTTTAAATCTCGGGACGAGATTTCTTTTAGGGGGAAGGATTGTAACACCTCGGGTGTTTAAATACTAAAACCTGCCATGTCATCATATGCATTGCACCTCATTTTGGTGTTAGTGAAAATTTTGATATGCATACACTAAAACAAGTTTACCTTTATGTTATATGTGTTGACTTGTATGGTTTGAATCAAGTTCAAAATCTTTGTATTGAATTGAATTTCCGAAAACCCTAATTTTCAGTATTTAAATTCTACCCTGAAAACCTAATTCAAAATCTAAGCACATTTTGGGGTTGAGCTTAAAAGCAAAAATGTAGAGCTTGTCAAGGTGTACAAAGTTGGTTTTTGGAGTTTTCAAAGTTGTTATATAAAATTTGAAGTAATTTGAAAAGGCGAAATGTACTTAAAGTGTCCCCTTTTGATTTTAAACTTGCATTTCAAAATGTAGACCGAATTAGAGTATGGTTATTAAAGCAAAGTTGTAGAACTCTGAATTTGGATCAACTTTTATTTTTGGAGATTTTTGAGTTACCATACAAAATTGGGAGTAATTTGGGAAAATAGACGAGTGGCAATTCGGTAATTTCTGTGAACAGTGTCTTCAGGCGACACCTCACCATCGGCGACCTTCCGACGGCTTCCAGTCGCGCCTATGGCCACCTCCGGCTTCGCGCTGGCGTGAGAAGGCTGCTGCGTGGCCTCTCCTTGCTTCCTGGCCGCTCTTTAAAGCTCGCGCCGTCGCCGTTCTTCTCTTTTCTTCTCCCCTGTTTTTCCCGCCACCGCCGCCGTTGCTCTGTCGAGCTTGTGCCGTCGCCGTAGTGCCTACCAGTCGCTGCAAAGCCCGTCATAGCTCCGCTTGCTCCTTGTGCACCCAGCCGACCAACCCTTGAAGCTTGACTCGCCAGGAAACCGCAGTGCGCGCCTTTCTTCCTCGCGGCCGGCAGCACCACCGTCGTGTGCGCGTCACCGTGGCCAGCAATCCACGGTGCGTCTTGGCTCTTGCTCAGCGTAGTTCCTGCTTCGCCATGTTGCCGTGGTGCTTTGTGCCCTGTTGATTGAGCCTTTTGTCCACCACAGCCACCGGAACACCACCGCCGACGAAGCTTGTTTGTAAGGTTTGAAACAACTGGTTTGTAAACTAAGTTATTATAAGACTTCCGCTATTTTACTCTGATGTATATATTTGAATAAATGTTGTAATACTGCACTGACTCTATAATGGGATCCTGCTCGAAAATTGTGGATGATTCGGGGTTCTCCAAGGACACCCGACAGTCTTCTTAAGTTACCGGGAACATATGCATAATCATCAGAGGTCATTCGACAGTGACAGGTGCATGTGGACCCTATAATTTAGGAGGTTCTGCCACACTGTGATCACTCCTCATCATCTTTGTCATCCTATCCACCATCATCCTCATCCTCTGAACGTGGATCACCAGGTGGACGAGAACCACCCTCACCAGAGGCACCATAGCCACCAAACCCATAGTAACCGTATACACTAGTGAGGTCACCCCAAAAGTCTAAAGCAAACTGCTCTACTGCACTAGGATGTGGCTGAAAGTCAGAAGACACTCTAGCCTAAAGTGTCAAGGTGTTAGGGTGCTCCAGTGCGTGCTCCTCCTGCTACTGTGGCGCCTGCTGCTCCTGCCTCTAAAGAAACTCAGCAAACTCTCTGTCGTACCTGACCTGCTGTTGCTCCTTCGTCTCTAGCTCACTAGGCTCATCATCTGAAATAGGAGACCTAGGAGGATCAAGCTCAGGACTATGGGAAATCTGCTTGAGTGTGCGAGTGTCCTTCCTCCTAGCCTTCCTCTCCTCTCGCTGACTAATCTAAATATCTCGGCACATCCCAAAGATAGAACTAAAAAACCTACGGATGGGCAAAGGAGAGCTATGATGGCGAGACAAAGAACATGAAGGAGCACATGGTGGAGGTGAAGCTCCTCTATTTGCTGCTGCACCTCCCTCAGGTGCATCTGCCTCAGCGGCTACAGCTGCTCCCCCTGGACCAGGTGGGGGTACTCCAACCTCTGTGAGATCAGCCACTATCTTCAGAACCTTATGGGGTCTATCATAATCAAACTGGTGCCCTGTCACCTACTCAATCAAATGCATAATGTATGGACCAAAGCCACAGCCCTTGACGGGCCTCTCATTGACACTCTGAATCTCACACTAGATGAAGTCAAAGACACTGAAGGGCTCTGCATCTGGTGCCATCCTGTGGAGAAGGTTCTTGGAGTAATCTGCAATAGTACCCTTGTCACCACCCTTGTAGTCAATGGACTTCCTGAATATCATGTCTAGGTACCTGTACGTGGGATGAAGGCCATTCACCTTCCCAACTGAACCACCTCTAGGCATGGAAGCCATCCTCTTAGTAGGTAGTACCTGCTCAGTGTGAATCCTGTCTCTCTGAAGCTCATCCACTGAAACACCCCGATACCCTGCAAAGACTACATAGTCAACACTGTACCACTGCCCCTCTAACATCCAATGCATACGTCTCGGCTCCTCTACAAACAAGGTGGCATAGAACTGTGCAATGACTTCAAAATTCCAAGAATGCTGAAACTACATAAGCTCGTACACACCTGTGCGCTGACATGTAGCAATGGTGATATCAAGAGAAGGCTTCTGTAACTCTCTAACATGTGTCCAATCAATCCACTGAGACTTGGCCACAACTGGGTTTCTAGAGAGTATCACACTGTGATAGTAGTCAAGCTGAAACATAGTGCGAAATCGATGATAATATGGGCAACTCTCCAGCTGACTCCTGGGATCAATCCTCCTCAGCTCTCTAGCTCTCTCAGTCATACCCTTTCCCTTATAGTTAACACTAGCAACATAATCGGGTACTACAGTGCGATGTACCTTCAGCATACCAAAGTGGATGCTATTCGCTGGCAGTCCTCCCTAAGGTGGGTGCTGAGCTGGAGGTGCCTCCTCGTCCTCCTCAATCTCCTACTCATCATCAGGACTATCATCATCTGGCTCTATATCGGTGCTCTTCCTCTTCCTATGCTCAACTCTATAATCCTCAGTGTCATCATCATCAGAATAGGGACTGCTACCACCACCACTCTCTTTGTACTGTGGAGCACCCCTAGTAGCTCTAGAGGGTCTCTTGCTACTGCTCTGCTCCTGCTGACTGAACCTGGGATGCATGTCATGCCTTATCTTCTTGTATTTCTCAAAAGCAGGTTTGTCGTGTTGAGCCTTGGACCGAGGCTCGAGCCTGCCATCCTTGTGTCTCCCCATACTTGCTGCCCTGTATCCAAAAAGGTTTGCAAAGAATCTCAGATACATGCCCAATCAATATTTCTTATATCATTGTCTATATATATACAATCATTTATCTATAATCTCGCAATCACCTATCCCAACCATGGTCAAGGTTCACAAGACTAATTTAGATAAACAATCATAAATATAGAGACAATATTGACTGAAAATTGAGTAGAGACTGCAGGCGATCCTACACTGCTGGCTCATACCTAGCGGACACGTCCGGTATGGACGCACAACAAACCCTAACAAGGGGCCTGTCCTCAAACTCAACCATTCCAATCCAAACTTTGAGGGCAGCTTCATCACAAATGTAGTACTTCCACCAAAGGAATTTGTATTTGAAGCATTAACGAGTAGATCGAAAGAGGTCCGGGATTTGAAATACATAGGATGGGGAACTTGAAACTAATTCCAAATCCAAAGTGAAGATCCTTGATTCTTGTTGAGGGAACCTTCAATCCATCTTCCTTTCTTCCCTTCTCCTCCCTTTCCTCTCCCTCTTCTTCCTTGCACGGGCACCGGCGAGGGCGACAATGGTGGCTGCGCCTGGATGCTTGCGCTGCTGTGGAGACAGACGAGGGCGCGCGACATAGAGAAGGGAGCAGTGGCCGACGTGGAGGTAATGCGGCTGCCAGAGATCAACAAGCGGTGCGAGCGGCAAGGGCACGATGACGGCGCACAGTGCTCCCAGACGGTGTCACTGCTATGGAAACTTAATCGAGGCGGGCAAAAAAGGGTTAACCGAGACGGTTTTTGCAACCCTCTCGAACTAAAGGCTACGGTTAATCGTGGCCTTAACCGAGACAGTTGGTCGTCCGCCTCGGCTAATCAAATAAAAAAAACAAAAAAATTAAAACCCGTGGACAAGCCCAGCGAGCCCATCCACGGGCCCGCCAAACCCATCCACGGGCCGCCGCTCGCTGGATTTGAGCACCCGCGCCGCGCCTCCGCTACGAATCCGATCGCACCACCAACGGATCCGCGCCTTGAGAACCAGATCCGCCGCCGGGGGAGCACGGGCGGCTAGATCTGGCTGCTCCATGATCGGATCCGCTCGCCGCTCCACCGTCGCTACCAGATCCGCTCGTTGCTCCACCACCGCTATCGGATCCGCTCACCGCTCCACCACCGGCACCGTCGCGGAGGAGATCGAAGGGCGTGGGGGATGAGGGGCGCCATCGCGGAGGAGGGGCGAGGCTGGGCCGCCGCGCCCGCGAGGACGTGCCCACGAGGCCGCGTCGCCAGGTGGCTAGGACGCCGCGTCGTCGGGTGTCCAGGGCGCCGCGCCCGCGCGCTCCTCCCACCGGCCTCCAGATCCGCTCGGGTGAGGGAGAGGAGAGGGAGTGTGAGGCACGGGAGAGGGAGAGGGAGGGAGAGGGAGGCACGGGAGGGAGAGGGAGACCGACTGCGCGAGTGGGGAGAGAGAGAGGAGTGAAGAAACCCTAAGACCCTATATTTATACTGCTTCCAGCTATCGGGCCTCGCCTGGGCCTATTGGGCTTGGCTATATTAACCGAGGCCCGCCAGGGAAAATGGCCTGATTTTTCCAAGCGGGCCTCTTATAAGGCCCGCATCGGTTAATAGATTTTAACCGCCTCGGTTAATAAAAAATGACCGCCTCAGTTAATCCAGGCATTAACCGAGGCGGTTGAAATGCCTGCCCGCTTCCGAGACAGTTTACCAAACGCTGCGCAAAATAATTTGTGTATTAGTGTGTGCTAGCGGCAAGCGTGGGCCGGTGCTCGAATCCGACGATGAAAAGTGGCACTAGTGGCGAGCTCAGTGTCGGCATTGTGGGTGTGAGCTCGGTGGTAGGTGTAGCTGCAGGAGACAACAACGCTTGGCGAGTCAAATGTTTTTTTTATAATTTTTTATTTGATTATCACCGTCGGTTGCAAATTGACGGTGATAATCTTCATTTCAGCGCTAGTTTGCAACCGACGGTGATTGGAGATCCCCAACCTGCGGTCATGATGCTTATGTGGTTGTGCATCCTTAATATGATTCAAATATACATAGTTCTTGCAAATTAAAGGAAACACATACCAGAATGGGCATAATGAACATGACACCACTATAATCACAAGGCCAGTGACCATCATGTGCTTGTAGAGTAGAATATTGGGGGGCTCGCCTCAATGATGCTAATATAGTCCCTTCCGTGACTTCTGCACTATGTGCAAGTTTGATGACTGGAACATCCACTTGAAGATGGTTTTGTTTTGCATACTGCATTACATATATACAATTATATACCGTGAGAATTTTATGGTACATGTCATGCCTCTTTTAAATTATCCCTTTAAATTAGTGCACGTCATAATAGTGCAAACAGAATATTGCAGACATGTTCTTAAGTTTTAGCTACTGATATGCCACTTTGACCATATTATGTTATTGCTACTCCTAGAGTTCTGCCAAGTGCCAACAATATCTCTATGGGTTCATCTTTGGATTAAGTGTTGCAAATTAAATATGTAAATGTGCTAGAAGGTGAATCTGCTTGTGCACGCCCAGCAGGTTTGAAAAACCAAAGTATTTTGCAGAACTGCAGTATTTTTCAATATTCCAAAAATGTTTTGCATCCAAACAAGTCCTTGTTTATCCTGGGCAACACACCTAAAACAAGTGTATATATGATGGAATATTTCAGTGGCATTATTTCCAGTGTTGCCTGTCATTGTCATAACTGCAAAGGGTACTGGTTTGACCAGGTATCATGTTCTTGTAAAACATGTGAATGAAAAATACATAAATTTCAAATTCTGTTATGCTTGTTATTACCTGCATGCGCAAAAGGAGATCCTGCGCCACCCTCTTCTGGAAACGGTTCTCTGTGAACTCCTTCCTCAGTTTCTCAACCTCAGCGAGCTCATCCTGGCTCCCAACGTCGGGGTCAAACTCCCATACCTGCCTGCCGATGAAGTTGTTCGCCGACCGCAGCCATGGCCCGCCGCCCTCGCCGATCTTCAGCCTCCACATGAGCTGCCCAGTCAGTGATGTTGTGGCAATGGCAAGCTTGGCTAGGGGACCTTGACAAAGTCGAGCTAACTAGCAGAAGTTGTGTGCTTTAGGAGGCATATGATGGTAGACTTTTATAGGGGTCGAGAGTGGCCGCGGTTACCTTAACAGGTATTTTGAGAGGGCAATGCAACCTTCTGAGTTAGATGGATACATATAGCATTATATGTAGTAGTTATCCAAAATCAAACAGACTTATGACCCTGGGCTGAAGTAGTTTTGAGCCTTCCGAGCTAGAACATTTTGCTCAACGATGCATGTCCGTGTTTCAGTTTTTTGTATGGTTTATTTATCCGGCAGGTTAGTTAGAGAAATCTCTTGTGTACTGGATCAGATTGCGACGAGCTTATGCAATTTTTGCTGTGATATGTGATCCTCTCAACCAATTTTTTCTGTCACTCAGTCCCATTACTGGCGCAATACCCATTGCCGCTGCACATTTACCCATACATGAATCATGCTTGACATACGCCTGAGCCTCGTTTTCCTAATAAAGTGTTGTAGGCCCAAAACTTGCAGGTCTCCGTCGTGAGGGAAATAATCGCATGGCCCTATTTCAACTTCTTTGCCACCCCCTTTTTTTTAGAAAAAAGGACGGCAGGATGTCTACCTCAAATCTAGTAGACGAGAGGGGGGAAAAAAGGAGTATTATAGAACAAAAAACGATATCAGCTAGGTCACACCCACTAAGAACGACCAAGAGAAGCCAAGAAAACAAACTACTAAAAACACCACTATATAGCGGGCTGAAACACGAGAAGCCGACCTGCAAAGACCAAAATTAAAGCCCCAAACTAATAAGACAAGCGAGAAAAGGAAAAGCCAAACAAAGAGCATGTTTGATACAAGGGTTAATCGCTAGATAGCTAAAAAGTAGTGCAAAATCAGCTCCAGTATAACCAAATAAGATGGTTAATAGGTGGACTAATTTTTTAGCCAAATTCTAACCAACTAGGTAGCCAACTACTGCTATTGGTTGTAACTCATTTTGCGTTCTTTCCAGATGTGCCATCAAAAGTAGTTCTCTGTTATAATAAATTTTCTAATAGCTGAGAAAAATATAGACCATCTATATATATGAAGAAATGGAACAGTCTAAAGATATAGGACACTACGTAAAAAACGATTTTTAGCAACGGATTGAATTTTTTTATAGGGGCGGCTGGTGATGGAGCCGCCCCTACAGTAGCGTGCTCGGGTGCCCAGATACCAGCCGCCCCTACAAATGGAACAGCAGGGGCGGCTGGTGATACGAGCCGCCCCTACAAATGGGGTCTGATTTGTAGGGGCGGCTCAATCACCAGCCGCCCCTGGAATTTCTATTTGTAGGGGCGGCTGGTGATTGAGCCGCCCCTACAAATGCCTACGTATATATAGCTCGGATTTGTAGGGGCGGGCTCAATCACCAGCCGCCCCTACAAATGACCCACATATAAAATAGCTGCAATACTTCTTCCTCCTCAGGTCACTCACTCCAACCCGTGAAAGAAAGGTGGGGAGGCCTTGTGCACCTCCCAAAAATTGCTCTATTAAGGGGAAGGTTTTGATCTCAAATCCTTTGGTGGAGAGGTTGTAGAAGGTAAGAAAATACTATTCCACACTTTTTTTTGAAGTTTTAATGGTTGGTTAGTGAGTAATTAGAGTTTTATTTTTCTCTCTCTTCTATGGTGCTTGAGCTATGAAGCAAATTAGAGCCAAGTTTTAAATGTACTAGGGTAAATTAGGGAGGAGAACAAGATCAGTACCTTATTTGGTCCATGTTTTTTGATTTTAGTGAACAATTAGTTAGTTTTATGGATGTTTCATGTGCATGTGGATCTAGATCTAGGGTTTGGTTTTTTTATTAATTTCATTTTTGTAAATTTATGTTTGATAAAATTGGACTAGGGTTTATATGAAAGATATTGGGTAAAGTATAATTGTTGCTAATTGTTGTCTTTGAAATTGTTTATTGTAATCAATAAATATGTATTTTAATTATTTATGGATAAATAGGCCATTAATTAATTTTCCTCTACCATGGTGTGTTTGTATGCTTCATGTAATTATATTAGATTTATATTCATATATATCTGAAGTATATACAATTATTCTCAAGTAATTATTAATTTATTATTATATATATATATATATATCTGAATAAGTAGTCCTTTAATGTTTGTTTTGTTGTTGTTGTAAAAGATGGAGTACAAGAACTCTTGGATGTATGGTTCGTTAAGGTTCAAGGCAGGTTTTTGTGAAGATGTGGATAAATTTATTGAAGCCTCAAAGAAGCATGCAACGACATTGAAAGAGAATAAGGAATACAATTACTTGCCCATGTAAAGATTATAAGAACCGTATGGCATGGACAGATGTGACTACCATCAGATCACATTTGATTATGCGAGGATTTGTTGAGGACTACACAGTGTGGATTTATCATGGTGAAACGGTTATTGTTAACGACGAGGATGAGGATGAATACGACGACGAAACAATAGAATCCCTGTCCCAATATTCAGCAGAGCTTGATGCACGAATGGATTTCAAGTTTGGCAATGAACAAGGTGGTGATGCTGGTGGTTGGGATGGTAACGACGAAGGTGGTGCGAATAATGATGGTGGAGCACGTGTCGGGGATGAAGATGATGATTTAGAGGACATGATTCAAGCCCTTGGACCAGAGATTTTACTAAATAGCCCGAAAGGTCTAGAAAATTTGGAAAGGGTGACAAAAGCATTGAAGGAGACTGTGTATGGTGTTGAAAAGGGCTGTCCGGCACATTGGACATTGCTACGTTTTGTGCTTGAGCTGCTCATCCTAAAGGCTAAGTACGGCTGGTTATACTGCAGTTTCAATGATCTATTGCATCTCCTATCATGGGTGCTGCCACAACCAAACTCAGTTCCCGCCAACACATAACAAGCGAAAAAGGTCATAAGTCTATTGACAATGGGGGTTGAAAAAATCCATGCATGCCCCAACCACTGTATACTTTTTCATGGCAAAACGTTCAAGTCACCGGATAAATGTCCCCGGTGTGGGGCCAGCCGGTACAAGAACAATGACCTTTACGGTAGGGACGAACCCTCCACGGGGAAAAAGAGGAATAAGAAGGGTATAAAAAGGTGGTACAAGAATCTCAGCCCCTAGAGGACACTCCATTAGGCAACGATGCAAAGCAGAGAAGAATTCCTGCCTTGGTAATGTGATACCTGCCAGTGATCGATCGCTTGAGACGTATCTTCCTGAACCCTAAAGAAGCCGCACTCATGACATGGTGGGATGATGAGCGCAAGGTGGATGATGATAAGATTGCACACCCGGCTGATTGTAGTCAGTGGCAAAGGTTTGATGAGAAGCACAAAGAATTCAGCGATGACCCAAGAAATGTACGGTTTGGCTTGAGCACCGATGGAATGAATCCCTTCAATGAGAGGATGAGTGACCACAACACATGGCCAGTGATCTTGACCATGTACAAAATCCCAACATGGTTGTGTCAGAAGAGGAAGTACCTTCTCCTCACTATTCTTATTTCTATCCCTAAACAACCAGACATTGATATAGACGTGTTCCTCGAGCCTTTGATGCAAGAAATGGAGAGGCTATGGAGGCATAGGGAGCAGATGTACGATGCGTTCTGAAAGGAGGACTTCATATGTAGAGCGATAATATTTGTTACTACCAATGATTATCCCGCGTTGTTTGCTTTGTCTAGACAGATCAAAGGAAAGACTGGATGCTTGGTTTGCTTGGATGGTACTACATGGGTGCACCTAGATGTATCCAAGAAGATAGTTTACCTAAGGAACCGGCGCTTCTTAAAGACAAGTCACAAGTACCGCAGCAAATTGTTCTTTAGATTTTATGACAACGCCCCGGAGATTGATCCCCTCCGGAGAGACGTCATAACGGAGAACACGTGTACAGAATGGTGAAAAACATACACGTCATCTATGGAAAGAAGAATCCAGATGGGACGAACAGAGATAGAAGAACACCTCCTGTCGAAGGCGTACCTTTCAAGAAATAATCGATCTTCTTTCAGTATCTACCTTATTGGCCAGACTTGGAGGTCCCCCATGCCATTGATGCTATGCACGTGCAGAAGAATGTCTTTGAGAGTCTCATTGCTACCTTGATGGACACATGCAAGTCAAAGGATGGTCTGAAAGCACGGAAAGACATGGTGCAGCTAAACGTGATGCCACAGCTTCACCCGGTACCTGAGGCTAATGGAAAATACACTCTGCCCGTGGCGTGCTTCAATCTAACACCAGACGAGAAGAGAGCTATATGCACTTTCCTAAGGGGGATCAAAGTCCCAACTGGGTTTTTAGCAAATGTTAAGAAACTAGTGTCGATGAAGGACTTGTCAATAACACACTACAAGGCTCACAATTGCCATAAAGACAGAGTTCTTGAAAATGGCCATCACCCGTATGTGCTACTTCTTTTCGAAGATCTAACAGAAGACGATTAGCAAGCAAGAGCTGAGTGACCTACATGAATTTGTGGTGGAGACACAAAACCAACTGGAGATGTGTTTACCTCCTACTTTTTTTGATATAATGCCACATCTCATGATTCACATGGTTCATCAGATACAGGCGATGGGCCCTTGCTACTTGCATGAAATGTGGTCCTATGAGCGGTTCATGTCGGTTCTAAGTTGATACGTGCATAATCGAGCATACCCAGAGGGCTTCATGATAGAGGGTTACAGTACTGAAGAAGTCATCGAGTGCTGTCAAGAGTACCTAAAAGTACAGAAAGGGATTGGTAAACCCGATTCTCGTCACAAGGGTAGGCTGGCCGGGAAGGGTACTAGTGGTAGAAAAGTGTTCATCGACCATGATTACAAAGAGGTGAGTCAGGCGCATTACAGTGTCTTGCAGAGTACACAACTGATGCAACCGTACATTGATGAACACTTGGCTACCATTATGGTAGAGAGAAATGGCCGTTCGGATGATTGGGTCATGAAACAACACAAGCAATGACTAACTACATGGTTGAAGGACCAAAACATACCGCCTAGAGAAACCACAGACTCTATTACCATCAGTAGGTTGGCAGAGGGGCCATCGAGACAGGTGACATCTTGGAATGCTTATGACATCAATGAGTATACGTACTATACCCACACAAAGGATAGTAAATATGTGAAAAAAACAGCAGCATTCGAATAGAGGCTCTCGATGGATTGGGGCGAAAGATCCAATACTTTGGCATCATTGAAGAGATATGGGAACTTGACTATGGAAGTGATATAATGGTGGCCCTGTTTCGATGCCGTTGGATCAAACAACACCAACTGAACGAGATCGGATTGAGAGTCATGGACCTCAAGAATCTAGGCTACCAAGATGACCCTTGGGTGCTCGCTTCACATGTCGCACAAGTTTTCTATATGTCTGACCCACAAAGTAACCTCCCTCCGAAGAAGAAGACAAAGCACGTGGTTGCCTCTGGGAAACAGCACATTATTGGAGTTGATGGCGTGGATGATGTTGAAGCTTATAATAACTACGATGAGATGCCGCTATTCACAGACTTTCCTAAGAAGATCAGTGTTGTGGAAAAGAACCTCCCCAAAGACATAGTGCCATGGGAACAAAAAGGTGTCAATGGGAAAGTCGTTACAGCGGGCTAGCTAGTTGTTGAACGTGGATTGTTTGTGTAAGTGTGTGTTTGTAAGACTTCATTTATGCATGCATGCGAGACTATATATTTATGTACGTGTGTAAGACTACATATTTTTGTATGTGTGTGAGACTACATTTATGCATGTGTGTGAGACTACCATTTGCAACATCCAGATGACTCTATTTGAACATCCACTCTATTACTACTAAAACTTTATGAAATCACTTAACACTTTATGAAAAAGAAGAAATGACCAAAATAAAAGTAGGAGATCTTGATGAGTTATACAACTTTTATATTCATCACCTTTACAGCTGAAATCATTTAGTGTTTGAAAATCAGGTTTGAAGTTGTCATTTTCTGAAATTTAAAATTTGAATGGTTCAAAATTAGTGACAGATAGATGACTAGACTAAAATAATAGACCATGATTTTAGAAAATTTTAGGGAAAAAACCATCACATTTGGAGTTAGTATGAGGGAGAAAAACTAGTTACAAGTTTCAGCCATAGATTAAAAAGAGAAATCACACTTGTTCATCATTGATCATCATGAACAGTTGTGAATTTTCTTTTTAATCTCTAGGTAAAATTTATAACTAGTCTTTCTCCCTCATACTAACTCCAAATGTGATGATTCTTTCTCTAAATTTTTCTAAAATCTTGCACTATCAAGTTAGTGTGTTGATTTGGGCATTCTTTTCATTTGACAAAGTTTTAGCACTTCAAATTTTCAAATTTAAAAAAATAACAAGTTCGAACGAGATTTTCAACCATTAAATGATTTCAGCTGAAAAAGAGACGAATACCAAAGTTGTATAACTCATCAAGATCTACAACTTTTATTTTGATCATTTCTTCATGTGACAAAGTGATAGTAAACATTGTTTATAAATCAACATGTTTCTCGTATAGTTCATGAAACTATGAGTCATATGTATATTTATGAACAATGTTTACTAATACTTTATCACATGAAGAAGTGACCAAAATAAAAGTTGTAGATAGTGAGGAGTTCAACAACTTTTATGTTCACGACTTTTATTGTTGAAATCATTTAAGGTTTCAATATCTTGTTTGAAGTTGCCATTTAGTAAAATTCAAAATTTCAACTATTCAAATTTGGTCAAATGAAAATATGATCAAAATAAAAGTTGTACATATTGATGAGTTCTACAACTTTGTTATTCATGAGTTTTTCATCTGAAATCATTTACTCTTTTAAAATATTGTTTCAAGTTGAAATTGTTTGAACTTCAAAGTTTGAATCGTTCAAACAAGGTCACATGACAAGATGACCAAAATAAAAGTTGTACATATTGATGAGTTATACAACTATTATGTTTACAACATTTTTGTTTTATTTCATTTAATGTCATAAAATTGTAGTCGAAGTTTTAAAATTCAAATTTTTAATTTTTGTTTTTTTGTTTTCTATATTGTTTTGACCACAATTGTTTATATATATATTTCTTCATATATAGAATAATACAAAATATTATATTTGTGCATATACACAATTTTTTTATATTACTTTGTGTTTTTATGATATAAAAAATATAGAATTTATTATTTAAAAAATAGAAACTATTTGTAGGGCGGCTGGATTAGGAACCGCCCCTACAAATCATCCCAACTATATATTCAAGGCCGCACACGGGAGTTGCCTGTTGGGCGCTCTCTTCTTCTCCGATGCTGTCAGGCTGCCTCCTGGACCTGTCCCGACACCGGCCCCGCGCGCCCCCTCCCCGCACCCGCGCGCCCCCTCCCCGCACCTGCGCACCTGCTCCTCCCCGACCTAGGGTTTCTGATCGGCCGACAGCGGCCCCATCTCCGCACCCGCCCCGCCGAGCTCGGCTTCCTATTCCACTCCAGGCAGTGGGAGCCACTGTCTGCACTGGTCTCCATGGAGGCGTACATGTACCTACAGTCGACCAAGAGGATCGTCGGGAACATACCTACGAGTCAGCCGTGCTCGGGGTGGCCAACGCCATCTAGTTGCAGGCGCTATGCCGGTCCAGGCCCAGGCGACCCAGGCCCAATGTGAGTTCATATCCACTCTTTCCTGCTTCTCAATTGATTTCAAGTGCTTGTTCGATTCTAGGAATTCTAGGAATTAATTTATCCGGTGACAGAGGGAGGTACTGCAATGCTTCTGCAGTCTTAATTGCAATCCCAATACGTTTGTCTAGGGGAAAATCTTCCTGGTTGCCTAAAATGTCCGTGAGGCTACCTTTATTAGCATACTCATATATCAATATCAGACTTTCAGCTTCCAAGCAACAACCCAAAAGTCTGATAATATTCTTGTGAACAATTTGAGACAAGATGATGCCTCCATTGATGAATGCCTTTTCTGAGTCTGCATAAAGAAATTTCCACACCACCACAACTGTATTATCCTCAAGTGTTCCTTTAAAGAATTTAGCTGGTCTACCTTCCCCGAGTAGACAAGAGTAATTCTCTGTGACATCATTTATCTCCTCCTTTGTGAATCTTGTTACATTTCTTAGTTCTGATAGAATCTTATGATTACTAGCATTTCTCTCGAGAAAGCTACTCTTCTTGTACCATGAACAGAATGATTCCAAAATGGATTGGGGACGTCTGTTTTCTTGTCTAGACCTCACCTTTTTTTAAGCACGCGAAGGTGTTCTGCCACATCTGTCATTTTAAGACGTTCATTTCTATCCCGTCTGAGGCATTCATTTGCTAGTTTCACCATCTGTTGAAGAATCCCTATGTTGTTTTCGTTTGCTATTTCTGAATCAAATAGTCCCCTCAAATCCCTTGACTTTGCGTCGGCAAAAGTTCCAACTAGGTAAACATCACCCTACTTTGCCCTTTTTCTAGCTATTAGTTCCAAGAGAACTATTCCGAAACTATAGACATCACTCTTTGGGGTAAGACATCCTGTACGGAGATATTCAGGATCCATGTAATTCATGCTTCCAACTACCGTATTTGTGTTCTTGTGCTTCATTTTACTATGAATCCTTACTTCTTCCATGAACTCTTCTCTTAAGTCTTTACGAATATATTCCTTCACTACAACTTGATCGTATTCGTCCAGAAGGTCCCCTTTGTAGACTTTCCCAAAGCCACCTTCTCCAATACAAGTACTATAGTTGTTAGTAATTCTTTTAGTCCCATCTTCGTCGAAATGCTTCAAATTTTGCCACGTCCCAGGACACATATCCATCGATGATGATGAGGTCTCCATGCATAAGCTTCTGGATATTTCCAATCTATTCCAACATATATTCCAAGAGTACAATTGAGAATCTGGAGAAAATGATGCGTTAAATTCTTTTTCTAAGCATGGTTAACTAATCAATAAATATCATTTTGACAATTTAAAAAAACTGAATTTCAAAATATGAGAACTTCAAACATAATTTTGGGACCATAAATGATCTTAATTTTAGCACATGTATTACTTACTGCTTCATTGTTTGATATTGTGGACATATATGCTGTCCACAGAGCTAGCCGGCTCTGTGGACGCGTGCTGTCTCCACCGCGTATTACTCTACTACTTTCCACAGAGCACATGTATTACTCTACTACTTTCTACTTACTACTACTACTTGCTACTCCTAAGTGGCTGCTGCTCTTACTCTACTACTACCACTCCTCTGTTTTTTTGCTTATATATTGCGGGTGTGTAGTGGTTGTTGCTACTACTACTACTACTCCTACTCCTACCACTACTACTAGTACTCCTCCTGCTCCTACTACTACTCCTTTTCTGTTTTTTTTTGCTTATATACTGCTGGTGTGTAGTGGCTACTGCTGCTCCTACTACTACTCCTCCTCCTCCTCCTCTTACTACTCCTACTACTCCTCCTCTTACTACTCCTATTACTCCTCCCTGTACTTGCTACTCCTACTGCTGCTCTTCTTTCAGTGATGCTCCTACTACTACTCCTAAGTGGTTGCTGCTCTTACTCCACTACTACCACTCTACTGCTACACTTACTCTACTCTACTACTTTCTACTTACTACTACTACTTGCTACTCCTAAGTGGTTGCTGCTCTTACTCTACTACTACCACTCCTTCTCTGTGTTTTTGCTTATATACTGCTGGTGTGTAGTGGCTGTTGCTACTACTACTACTACTACTACTAGTACTACTACTACTACTACTACTACTACTACTACTACTACTACTACTACTACTACTACTACTACTACTACTACTACTACTACTACTTAACTACTACTACTACTACTACTCCTACCACTACTCCTACTAGTACTCCTCCTGCTCCTACTACTACTCCTTCTCTATTTTTTTGCTTATATACTGCTAGTGTGTAGTGGCTGCTGCTGCTGCTACTACTACTCCTCCTACCACTCCTACTACTCCTCCTACTCCTCCTCCTCTTACTACTCCTACTACTCCTCCTCTTACTACTCCTATTACTCCTCCTCCCTGTACTTGCTACTCCTACTGCTGCTCTTCTTTCAGCGATGCTCCTACTACTACTCCTAAGTGGCTGCTGCTCTTACTCCACTACTACCACTCTACTGCTACACTTACTCTACTCTACTACTTTCTACTTACTACTACTACTACTTGCTACTCCTAAGTGGCTGCTGCTCTTACTCTACTACTACCACTCCTTCTTTGTTTTTGCTTATATACTGCTGGTGTGTAGTGGCTGTTGCTACTACTACTACTACTACTTAACTACTACTACTACTACTCCTACCACTACTCCTACTAGTACTCCTCCTGCTCCTACTACTACTCCTCTATTTTTTTGCTTATATACTGCTGGTGTGTAGTGGCTACTGCTGCTGCTGCTGCTACTACTACTACTACTACTACTACTACTACTACTACTACTACTACTACTACTACTACTACTACTACTACTACTACTACTACTACTCCTACCACTCCTCCACCTACTACTACTCCTCTTACTACGCCTACTACTCCTCTTACTACTCCTATTACTCCTCCCTGTACTTGCTACTCCTACTGCTGCTCTTCTTTCAGTGATGCTCCTACTACTACTCCTAAGTGGCTGCTGCTCTTACTCCACTACTACCACTCTACTGCTACACTTACTCTACTCTACTACTTTCTACTTACTACTACTACTTGCTACTCCTAAGTGGGTGCTGCTCTTACTCTACTACTACCACTCCTCTGTTTTTTTTGCTTATATATTGCTGGTGTGTAGTGGCTGTTGCTACTACTACTACTACTTAACTACTACTACTACTACTACTCCTACCACTACTCCTACTAGTACTCCTCCTACTCCTACTACTACTCCTCTGTTTTTTTTTGCTTATATACTGCTAGCGTGTAGTGGCTACTGCTGCTGCTGCTGCTACTACTCCTCCTCCTCCTCCTACCACTCCTCCTACTACTCCTCCTCCTACTCCTCCTCTTACTACTCCTACTACTCCTCCTCTTACTACTCCTATTACTCCTCCTCCCTGTACTTGCTACTCCTACTGCTGCTCTTCTTTCAGTGATGCTCCTACTACTACTCCTAAGTGGCTGCTGCTCTTACTCCACTACTACCACTCTACTTCTACACTTACTCTACTCTACTACTTTCTACTTACTACTACTACTTGCTACTCCTAAGTGGCTGCTGCTCTTACTCTACTACTACCACTCCTTCTCTGTTTTTTTGCTTATATACTGCTGGTGTGTAGTGGCTGTTGCTACTACTACTACTACTTAACTACTACTACTACTACTCCTACCACTACTCCTACTAGTACTCCTCCTGCTCCTACTACTACTCCTTCTCTGTTTTTTTGCTTATATACTGCTGGTGTGTAGTGGCTGCTGCTGCTGCTGCTACTACTACTCCTCCTCCTACCACTCCTCCTCCTACTACTCCTCCTCTTACTACTCCTACTACTACTCCTCTTACTACTCCTATTACTCCTCCTCCCTGTACTTGCTACTCCTACTGCTGCTCTTCTTTCAGTGATGCTCCTACTACTACTCCTAAGTGGCTGCTGCTCTTACTCTACTACTACCACTCTACTGCTACACTTACTCTACTCAACTACTTTCTACTTACTACTCCTAAGTGGCTACTTCTATCTACTAACTGTTGGCTGTTGTTGCTTTTTTTTTTGCCAAATCTCCAAGGACTCGCCCAGGACTTGTTGTCCTGTCTTTTGCCATCAGCTGCTGCACTTTGTTTGCTAAGCAGCTGTTAGTTTTTTTGCCAAATCTCCCCTCTCCTCTCCTCTCCTTTGTTTTGCCGATGATGAAATTGTCCAAGTCCATACATTATATGGAATATGAGCTGATGATCAAGAACTTGTGAGGAACTTGGCATCATTAGCAGCCGCCCCTACATTACCTTCTCCTCTCTTCTCTGTTATGATGCCTTGATGCTCCAAGTTCAAGATCAGATGATGATTGACATGTTTCTGAGGCCTCTACCACTGTTACTACTCTTTTTTTGATATATTGTTGTTTTATAGGATTACTTTGGTTTATAGTCCTTTTTGATTTCTTATATCTTCTCGCGTATCTAAAGCACACTTTCTTGCATCTATTAGAACAAAGCGCGAAATAATGTCGCGGACACCAGACAGTGCAGCCTGATGCCCCGAGCATGATGAGCACCCAACCAATGAGGAGCAAGCACTAGAGGACTAGCTAACTCAGGAGTAATTCGATAACGAGTTAGAAAAGGATCTAGAAGTGATGCTTACTCAGGAGCAGTGTGACGAGGAGGAAGGGGGGGGGGGGCAGAAGGAAGAGCAGGAGAGGCTGCTGAAGGCGAAGAAGAAGAGGATGATGATGATGATGACTCAGAAGAGGGATATGAAAGTCTCGAGGATCCTTTCCCACGTGAAGCCAGAAGGAGGCCAACAGAGGAAGATTTGGACAAGGATTTTGATCCGAACGAGGAGGTAGGGAAAAAGCCTTAGCTTGTAAATTTTGCTAAAGCTTTGGATGTGTTATCTCTGCTAACACCTTGACCTATCGTATATACAGGTCCCTCCTGAAACTTGGAAAAGATGACGTTGATGTCCGCGACATCTCGCTGGATAAGACAGAGTAGAGGAAAGGAGAGCAGAGGCAATAGCCACAGAGACGGATCATGATGCCTCTGCTCCACAAACTCAAGACACAACCACGACTACCAAGCCTAAGAGGAAACGAGGGGATAGAAAAGGAAATCTATATCCAGATAAGGCAAGCTATGTGATAACGGAGGTCGGGCCAGCAGGGGAGATCCTTGAGCCGAAGGAATTAAGAGAAAAATTCCATAATGCGATCGGGGCCCTAGTAAGAGATAAATTGAACCCAGCAATCCCTAACTGGAAAGAGGTACTAGAGAAAACAAAGAATGCACTATGGGATAGGCAGCTGAAGGTCAATTTTAGATTTCCAGAGGGTAAGCATGAATTGGTAAAAAAAATGCTATCAGGATGATGGGATAGTCATTCCGACGTTGGAGGTCGGAGCTCAACACGAAGTATATCCAAAAGGGGTTAACTCCCTTCAACGAGTTCGGCAAAATAACTCCTAGTCAATGGGAGGAGCTCGTGGCTCATAAGACTTCATCGGAGGCATTGGAGCTCAGTGCCCGTAACACCGAGCTGGCGAAGAGGAACAAACACCACCATCATCTAGGCCCCGGTGGCTACTATGCCAAGGAAGAGCAGTTTATAGGAAGATGGACGAAGAGGCCGCAACTGCTGGGAATATCGATGTGACGAATTTGAAGGTACGCACAAGGAACTGGATATATGTGAGGAGTATAGAATCATCTGGTAATAATCTTAAGTTTGATAAGCCGGAGACCCAAGAGGCGGTATCAAGGATACTGAAATATGTTGAAGACAAGGAGAAGGGCTCATTCAATCCTTCGTAAATGTTATGAAATACTAAACCGAAACTTGTTCTCTTGTAGTGGAGAGAAGAGAAAGGAATGAAAAGAGACCCATACAAGGATGACCAACTCTTAGATCTCGTCGGCGACCTTTGCAACTTCATATTGGACTAGATTGTACACGTCAGAGGTGCCTACCATGACCGAGAGTCTGAGTTTGGTACAAATCCTCAGTCCCAACACCTTCGTGAGACTGAAAGGCTAGCTCTAGGACGTTGATAACAATGTGTATGGAATTTATATATTTAATGATGGATTGTATATATTCTTGTGAATTGGACTTGTAATTGTAGTTTATAAAATACTCTTGTGCTTGTAGTCGCGGTTGCGGGGCGTTCGGCAACGCGAACACGGTTCGGAACACTGGTCGCGGGGCGTTCGGCAACGCGAACGCGGTTCGGAATGTTGGTCGCGGGGCGTTCGGCAACACGAATACGGTTCGGAACGTTGGTCGTGGGACGTTCGGCAACGCGATTTTAAATTGTAAATTTGAATTTTTTTTGCGGGAAAACGTACTGTAGGTGCGGTTCTAGATTGAACCGCCCCTACAAATACCTGTTTGTAGGGGCGGCTGGTACTACAGCCGCCCCTACAAATCGATTTGTAGGGGTGGCTGGTAATACGAGCCGCCCCTACAAATCGATTTGTAGGGGCGGCTGAAAACACCAGTCGCCTCTACAAATCGATTTGTAGTGGCGGCCTAGGAACCGCCCCTACAAATGCCTGATTTGTAGAGACCCTTGCGTAGGGGCGTCTGGGCAAACCGCCCCTACAAAAGGTTACCAGCCGCCCCTAGAAATGCTTTTGTAGTAGTGGGAGGTACCAAAATGAAATACTTATAAAGTACCAAAAAGATGGATACAATACCAAAATAGGTGGGACTAGTACAAAAATAGATAGAATCAGATTAGATTTGTATTACTTAATTAATTATATTATATTTAGTTGACGCTAAAACCGGAATGTTCCATCCCATGCATGTCCATCACCGTGAGAGCTTGGCGGTGATACTGATGACCCCCTCTTCCTCCTCATCATCGCTGTCGCCCTCGTGCGCATGCGCACGTCCTTGCCGTGTGCATGTGCGGCTACCTTTGCGCCATGCCCCTGTGCCGCTACCTTTGCGCCATGCGGCCATACCCCTGTGCCGCCACTACCTTGCGCGAGCTGGTTCTGAGTTCTGACAAGCGAGCACTGCAGGTCACGAGCTGCGGTGCCAAGAAATGAGCTTGGAGCTGTCGAGAGGCCGGAGATGCGACGGCAGAGGAGCTGTTTGAACGGGCACGTGCCACGTGGGCTGGTGCCAGTGCCACCCGCTCTGGCACGTGTAGACTGGCGAGGCTGGAGAGGGTGCCGCCGTGCTTGCCGGACCGGCTTGTCAAAGAACTCGCTCCTGTCAGGAGCTGCTGCCGTGAGTGGTCGCCTGCAACGCTAGCCGCGAGGACACGCTGAGCTCTCGGTGCACGCTGCCACGGGGCGCCTGTAGATGCAGGGCGACCTCGACGCGCTATCCGTGGAGCTTGTGGCATGGACGCCGACACGCCGTTACCGTCGTTCTTTGCGGCCCCGCTCACACCTCCGGATAGCCACTCCTTCATAGCCTCCTCTTCTTCGTCCTTGACTGTCGTAATCCATCACGCCATGGGCGTGCAGTGCACCTACTCCATTCATTCCAAAATAAATGTTGTTCTAAGAGTCCATTTAGGATAGCTCGACCAGCTCTAATCCACAAAATTCAGATCCACATCTATTTTTTTTTTGCCTAACACCTCTAGCTCCACTAGTGGATCTGCTCCACTAGCTCCACTAGTGGATCTTCGGCCCCAGATTTACCAATTTGGTGGTGCTCCACCAAATCCATGTTTGGTGGAGTTGAAAAAATTAACCACCATGCATGTCTGGTTACACACATAAACTTCTTTGTCTCCGGTTTTCTTCTCCACGTGTTCCTCCCCTCTGTGCGAGTAGCCGCCGGCGCTCCTGCACCGAATGCTACCACGCCCTGCCCACCGGAGCCCCGCTGTGGCTGCATCATGCTGTCCCGAGCTCCACCATGGCCGCGCCGGGCCATACCGAGCTCCGCCATCGCGCTCCTGAAGAGGGGTGCGCCCCACCAGCCAGAGCCCGGTCTGGCTGTGGTCGTGCCCGCGGGAGCCGCGCCCGGCCGTGGTGGTGCCTCGCTCGGCTGCCGAGGCCGTGCGCCCACTCTCCTCCTGCGCGCGTCAGGGAAAGAAGAAAGACCGATGTTTTTTCTTACAGTTTTATCATTTTGCCCTCTGCCGCGTGGGGCTCAGTTGGAAGTGAGATAGAGATGAAGGTGGAGCTATACCGAACATGTCTAGCTTCACTGGCTCCACTGATAGAGCTGCTCCATCAGTGGAAGTTGTGTGCAAACGTCGAACTTAGTAGTGCAGAAGTTGTGGGCTTTATGAGGCATATATGATGGTAAACTTTTATAGGGGTCGAGAGTGGCCACGGTTACCTTAACAGGTATTTTGAGAGGGCAATGCAACCTGGACTAGTTTTGAGCCTTCCGAGCTAATATGGAACATTTTGCTCAATGATGTTCGTGTTCCAGGTTTTTGTATTGTTTATTTATCCGGCAGGTTAGTTGGAGAAATCTCTTGTGTGCTGGATCAGATTCCGATGAGTTTCTGTATTTTTTGCTGTGATGTCATCCTCTCAACCAATTTTTCTGTCACTCGCTCTCATCACTGACGCAATATCCATATCCATACCCATACATGAATCATGCTTGAATTATGCCTGAGCCTCATTTTGATTTCCTAATAAAGTGATCGATGTATGCCCTAACCTTGCAGGTCTCTGTCGTGAGGGAAATAATCGCAACTCCCCCCCCCCCCCCCCCCCCCCCCCTCCCTTTCGCAGAGGCAGAATTATTGCCTTTATCAAAAAAAAAAAAAAAACAACTAGCTACCCAAATAGAACTATTGGTTGTAACTCATTTTGCATTCTCTCTGGATGTGCCATCAGAAGTAATTCATAATGACATAAAAGGACATTTTTTTATACTTCTCTGTTCTTAGAAATTTTGTAATAGGTGGAGAAAATATAGACCATCTATACGAAGAAATCGAACGGTCCAAAGATAGGAGGTACCAAAATGAAAGTATTTAAAAGTACCAAAAAGATGGATATGGTACCAAAATAGATGGGACTTGTATCAAAGTAGATAGAATCAGATCTTGATTGTGTTGCACCGGAGGCTAGATGGGACTTGTATCAAAGTAGATAGAATCAGATCTTGATTGTGTTGCACCGGAGGCACGATTTTTTTGACTGAACCTTAGTAATTGGACCGGCGTGAGCTTCGAGGACTATGTATCGACGCAGACACGTGGATTTGGTCTTCGTATTGAAACCGGATAGGACGCAGACGCATGAGCTCGGAGTGGAGAATGATTCGTATTAGACGCGGACACGTGAGAATGGACTGAGATTTGGTATCACCGAGTAGATGATGACGTTAGAGTCTTTTTAGGTGTAGAGATAGAGATGGAGATTATATTTTTTTAGTAAGGGTAAAACGGGAATGTCCATCACAGATTCACAGTGAGCGCTTGACGGTGATACTGTTGACCCCTCTTCCTCCTCATCGCTGTCGCCCTCGTGCCCACGTCCTCATGCCGTGCGCATGTGCCGCTACCTTTGCGCCATGCCGGCCTGTGCCGCTACCTTTGCACCAGGCGCCTGTGCTGCGCTACCTTTGTGCCATGGCCGACTGCCTACTCGTGTTCATCGTCGGCCTAGATTGATTCCGTGCCTGTGGTCACCGCATTTAGGCCTCTTAATTCAAGTACCAATCGTCCAGCCAGAGCAAGAAAAGATCATGGGCAGAGAGTAGCTCGGTGGGTTCTGAGTTCTGACAGGCGAGCACGGCTGGTCACCAGCTGCGGTGCCAAGAAATGGGGTGGAGAGCTGTCCAGCCACGGCCGGGGATGCGACGGCAGAGGAGCTGTTTGAACGGGCACGTGGGCTGGTGCCAGTGCCACCCACTCTGACCGCTGCGCACGTGTCGACAGGCTTCGGCGGGCAGTGGAAGGCCATCGCGGCGAGGCTGGAGAGGGTGCCGCCGTGCTTGTCGGACCTGTCCAGCCACCCTGCTTCTGAAAGAACTCGCTCCTGACAGGGGCTGCTGCCGTGGGTGGCTGCAACTCTAGCCACAGGACGCTGAGCTTAGTGCGCGTTTAGTTCGTGAATTTTAGGAATTTGACTACTATAGTATTTTCGTTTTTACTTGACAATTAGTGTTCAATCATGGACTAATTAAGCTCAAAACGTTCGTCTCGCAATTTCTAACCAAACTATGTAATTAGATTTTTTTTCGTCTAAATTTAATGACAATTAGTGCATGCTGCCACGAGCCCCCTGTAGATGCAGAGCGACCTCTGTGGAGCTTGTGGCATGGACGCCGACATCCCGTCACCGTCGTTCTTGGCGGCCCCGCTCACAGCTCACCACCTCCCGACAGCTGCCGCGAGCCCCTCCGTCGTAGCCTCACAACTTACAAGTTGGATCGTTGGGCCATCCGATCCACACGTTTACACAAACCGTTAGCAGCCAGAACATTTTCTGGAGTACTCTCCATCCCAAAATATTTGCATTTCTAAGTTTGGGCACACAAACAAAGACAGGTGTAAAATGACGCTTCTACCCCTGTAAAGTATTGACATCCCCTTAGAATCTCAATTCAACTTTATTGTTCTTCGCAAAAAAAAAAAAGAATTTGCTAAATTTCATGTGTCTGAATTTTAGTTTTCTTTCAGACGACGATTATTACATATATTTTATAATAGAATTACGGTTTTAGTTCATTGTAATTTCTGTAGACAATATCTGCAATTTTAGTTTCAAAAATAGAAAACATGGTAGACAAAACCACAAAACTAAGAAAATCTAATATATATTGGCGTAAAGACAATTTAACAATTTACAATTATTTCTATAGTCAGACAAGGAAAAAAATTTCATATGTTATGACATAAAGATAAATAAAAAATCAGAAAAATAACAATTTATTTGTACTAATTAGTATTAAAAGAGTATTGCCTGAAATCATCTTAAAATTTAGTCGTCAGAAATATAGAAGAAGTGTAAAAAAAAAACATGTCGCCCAACACCAGTGGAACACGGACGCCGCCGAGGCAGACGACCGGGGAGGGCCGGCGCTAGAAAGGTAGGCATCCGCTGCCACTGTCGAGTCAGATGCCCACCGTCGCTGCAGCTCCCGCAGCCACTCGCCGGAAGCCTTCCCCACCACTGCCACATCCGCACCGCCCGCGGCGAATCGTGGCGCGACGCGATGTGACCACGGTCGTCGCCACCAGCCATCCCAATCCCGTCATCGAGGCCACCATGGCGCGCTCCTTGGCCGCGACGCGATGTGACCACGGTCTTCGAATCCTGCGGCCGCCGGACTTGCCGCTGCCGCCTGGGCCGCGCTGCTGTCGCTTCCTCACGAGCGTGCTCCAGACCGCGCTGGAATGATCGATGAATGGGTAGAGAGAACAAGTGGCCACGAAGTGCTGGAATGATCTGCTTTCCGTTTTTATTTTATTCTGTTAGCTCTACTGCTGTGCTGGCCGTCAGACTATACCATGCGCCCAGCTATCTTGGGCATCATTTTGGGATTTTTTTTTGAATCCGATACGTGCAAATATTACGGGACGGAGGCGGAGGGGAGTATAGTCCAAGCAAGCAAGCAATGATTCTGATCCGTCGGCTTTGCAAAGTAGCATAGCATATATAATCTTGATTTTGCTATATAGGGCCTTGTTTAGATTGGGGTTAGGAATCAGTATTTGGTACTGTAGCACTTTCGTTTGTATTTGACAATTATTGTCCAATCATGGCTTAACTAGGGTCAAAAGATTCGTCTCGTAATTTACAATCAAACTGTGTAATTAGTTATTTTTTATCTACATTTAATACTCCATACATATGTCAAAGATTTGATATGATGGAGAGAGAGTGAAAAAACTTACAATCTAAACAAGGCCCAGGTCCCATGAACTGAATCTGACAAGCACTATGCATGGTGAGGCCTCGTTTAGATTGCAAATTTTTGCAATCTGGACACTGTAGCACGTTTCGTTTGTATTTGGCAAATTTTGTCCGATCATGGACTAACTAGGCTCAAAAGATTCGTCTCGTGATTTACAACCAAACTGTGTAATTAGTTATTTTTTTACCTATATTTAATGCTCCATGCATGTGTCCAAAAATTGATGTGATAGAGAGAGAGTGAAAAAGCTTGGAATTTTGAGGCAATCTAAACAAGGCCTGAAATGTCTATTTCAGCATTTGGTTGGGGTTAGGAATCAGTAGTTGGCACTGTAGCACTTTCATTTGTATTTGACAATTATTGTTCAATCATGGCCTAACTAGGCTCAAAAGATTCGTCTCGTAATTTACAATCAAACTGTGTAATTAGTTATTTTTTTATCTATATTTAATACTTCATGCATGTGTCCAAAGATTTGATGTGATGGAGAGAGAGTGAAAAAACTTGCAATCTAAACAAGGCCCTGAGACAAGACAGGTGAAATGTCTATTTCAGCATGGAAAATGAGACAGAGTAGTCAAGTCTAGGTATCCGTGGGATCTGAGCTTATCGATCAAGTTCAACCTTGCACGTTCTATATTTAGCGTGTGTTTAGTTTAAGAAATATGGTGGTCTATCTTATTCTCATGCCTTACCTTTTTTTGTTTTGTTTGTGGCATGGAATAGGTTCGTTCCTTAATCTCATCTTGCATGGCGGTTGGCGGTGTTGGAGTGTGGAATTTTTTTGTGCTTTAGCCTGTATATAAAATAATAAATATATATAGCACTGGTCATCTGGTCATAAGAAACTATGTTGTGTGGTGAAAAGGAGGGGTCACACGGACCTTCAGTTCACGGCTTTAAATCATCAATCAAGGTTGTGTGGTAGTTGCTCAGGTATGAAATTTTTTTTCTATTTTTTGTGCTTTTATCTATTCTTTTGCACTTTTTTTGACAGATATCTAGGAGTGGACGACTGGCCTATAAATGAATTTCTAGGGGCAAATCGTACTGAGGCCATTTTCAGGGACGGTTGTAGACCAATCCCTTAAATACTTTATATCTAAAAACATTTGCTTAAGTGCTGACCATTGGAAAAAAAAAAACTGCACCAAGAAAAACTTTTTTAGTAGTAGCAATGTATATGACTCCAATGAGGAGAGATGGTTCAAAGAAATTAGTGGGGGCAGCAAAAAGAGGAATTTTACAATGGTAAAAAAAACAGCATCCATTTGATGAGATTGGGTGTAAAAATAGGATGTACCAATATGAAATTACCTAGATGTACTAAATAGGTGGGACAAAAGTGGGACAAGTACTAAAATACGTGGGTCCAGGTTTATTGTTTATTTTTTGTTATTTTTTTGGGTTTGGGTAAATGGTAATTTTAGCACCTTCGTTGAAGGGCAAAGATGGTAATTTTTTTCGGTGATGAGGAGCTGGGCCGCCTGGTGCTTGGCGGCGGCCGCGGGCACGATGAAGAGGAGGCGTGGTTCGGGCCGGCGGAGTCCAAGATGGAGCCGGGCGAGAGGTCAAGGGGCGGGAGTTCATGAGCGAGCCCGCTGCGGCCCTGTTGGCCCGCGTGGACCGAGCAGGGTCGCGTGACGTGTCCGCCGCGAGCGACCTGTGCAGCAGGCTCCCGTGCCGGCGAGGCTCGGCTCCATGGCCTGCGCGCTGCTCACCAGCAGCGTGCGCGTGTCCACCTGCTGCTGGAGAAGAAGTCAAGAAGAGGCACGACAGCTTCTTGCATGGCGACGTGGACAAGGCACTTGACCATTATACCGAAGCTGGCCCCCCCTGAGCAGGAGTGAGCGGCTGGTGCTGCACAGAAGCTGCAGGGCGCGATGCCGACGCGGACGTTCATGGCTGGAGCCTGTGGCGCCGCGTGCAGGCGTACGACATGAAGGCCTGAAGGGCACCGGGAGAGCCTCCTGGACTGTGTGGACTTCGCTGGAGCATGGGAGTGCGGCGCGTGGCGCGAACCCGAAGCTGCCGTATTGCGTCGCTCGGATGATCAGCAAGCAGACGAGCGTCGCTCGGTTACGAAACTACCCTCAATATTACAAATTATATTTAATAAATAATTTTTCTCAATTAGTTAGCTAAAAGATAGAAAAAAATAAAATTACCTGAAGGTACCACGGTACTTTGCCAACCATTTTAAAGAGATCTCCAACAAAAATACTATCTCAAGGTGACACTAGTAGAGAACAGACCTTTGATCCTCGATCAAAATGGACTCTAGTCCCGGAATTTTTTGCGCCCAGGACTAGAAATACCTTTAGTCCCGGTTGGTGGCTCCAATCGGGACTAAAGATCCCTGCCCAACGGCTACTGCGCCAGACAGAGGTGGCAGGGACCTTTAGTCCCGGTTGGAGCCACCAACCGGGACTAAAGGTATACTTTTACTCCCGGTTGGTGGCTCCAACCGGGAATAAAGGTCTACTCCCGGGCCGTGGCTGCGCCCGGGGTTAGAAAGTTACCTTTAGTCCCGGTTGGAGCCACCAACCGGGACTAAATGTCCCCCCTTTATATATCGGCCGTCTCCTTCTTCCTCCCCGAGCCCGAGCTCAGCACATTTTGAAGCTCACTGCACTAGTGTTCTTGCTTCCTCCCCCCTCCATTGTTTCTCCATCCATTCTTCGATTCCTCCGTCGATTTCTTCGATTCCTCCGTCGATTCTTCAGTTGTAAAGGTTACCAATCTTATACTCTCATTTTTCACCATTGTCTTATGTCATTTTGTTCACTATATATATATGGTTCTTTATTGTGGTTTTTTTCATTTGTAAGCAATTTGAGCTCAAAATCACTTCAAGCTTGCATATTTACATGAAAGAAGGTTAAATTATATATAAATATAAACTTAGAAAATAGTTAGAAAATTATAGAAAATCCGTACTAGTGGAACTTGCAGACCGTGTTCAGCTCGGCGAGCATGTTCTCTGCCGAGCGGTAACGAACGTCAAGGAGGAGCTTTGATTCTACGAGGGAGAGCGGCAACGGTCATGGAAGACCGTGTTCCCTTCCTCGTAGAATCGGAGCTCTTCCGTGGCCAAGTACGGTGCCGTCCGGTGGAGAAATGCTCGCCGAGATGATCACGTAAGCAAGTTCAACTAGTACGGATGATTATTTATTCACATGTCCCGATATCGTCGCAGTAGTCTGTTAATCACCGTACCCAAACGTAGTATATATATAAATATAAACTTAGAAAATAGTTAGAAAATTATAGAAAATCCGTACTAGTTGAACTTGAGGACCGTGTTTATCTCGGCGAGCATGTTCTCTGCCGAGCGGTAACGGACGTCAAGGAGGAGCTTTGATTCTACGAGGGAGAGCGACAACGGTCGTGGAAGACCGTGTTCCCTTCCTCGTAGAATCGGAGCTCTTCCTTGACCAAGTACGGTGCCGTCCGGTGGAGAAATGCTCGCCGAGATGATCACGTAAGCAAGGTCAACTAGTACGGATGGTTATTTATTAAAATATGTTTTTGAGCTATAATGTATTAAAAAATGAGTATAGAGATATAGATAATTTTATAGTTTCTTAATTTTATTTGTTTATAAAAGGAGAAATTTATAGTGTATTAAAAAATGAGTATAGAGAGTAGATGGCAACTGCTTCTGGGTCCTCGGCCTCTCATGGGTTTCCAAAGCGACTTAGGCCAGGCCTCCCTCTCATTCCATGCGGCAAGTGTCGTGATGAGACGAAGATTGTGATGGAGTACCGAGTGAAGAAGGAGGGTCCCAACAAGGATCGTATCTTCTACACGTGTCCGGATCGCAATGTGCGTTATTTTATCGTATTTAATGATTATGGTTAGTTTATACCTATTTTCATGATGGTTGTGATTAAAGTTCTAATTTTTTGTTTTAATTTCAGTGGGATGGCAGTGGACGATGTTTAGGCTTCTACTGGGAGGAAGAGTATGTTGAACTCGTGCAAAAATATCTTGCACAACAGGCAGATACGGCGGCTAATGAGGCAGTGATCCAGCTGAAAAAGCCCAAAGATGTTGCACAATCGGGGGATCTATCTGTTTTAGTTGAGATTGGTCGCGAAATCCTTGTGCTCCTAAAATGTATTTTAGCTTTAGTTCTTTTAGTGGTAGTTGGGATTGTCTACATTGTGGCGATGCTTTCATAAATTTGTATCTTTTGTGGTGGCACGCATGTTGTATAAATAATTAATTATGATCTAGGTTTTAATATGGTATTTATGTCATGTAATGCAGATGAGCCGGCATTGGATGTATAATGCTGATCGCCGCTCCCAAGAGTTCATTGACGGCGTGCATTCTTTGTTACGTGCGGCCAAGGCAAACAAATGCGACGGTTTCATGTGCTGCCCATGTGCCATATGTAAGAATACGGTGGAATATCCTTGCTCAAGGACTCTTCATTCACACTTGTTCAAGTCGGGTTTCATGCCAAACTATATTTGTTGGACGAAGCACGGAGAAACCGGTGTTGTAATGGAAGAAGGTGAAGAAGAACAATGGGACGACAATGATATTATTTCCGATGGTGCATGCTTCAATGATACTGCAATGGGAGAAGCTGAAGAAGAGGTAGCCGCAGAAGATGAGCCGGCTGATGATCTTTCTCAGGTCATTCGTGACGCACAAAGAGAATGTGAAAGTGAAAAGGAGAAGATCAAGTTCGAGCGGATGCTAGAAGATCACAAGAAATTGTTGTACCCAACTTGTGATGCAGGGCAGAAAAAGTTGGGAACCACACTAGAATTGCTGCAATAGAAGGCAAAGAATGGTGTATCTGACAAGAGGTTTGGAGAGTTACTAAAAATCCAAAAGAAGATGCTTTCGAAGGACAATGAATTGCCCGCCACTACCTACGAAGCAAAATAAGTTGCCTGTCCTATGGGGCTAGAAATCGAGAAGATACATGCATGTCCTAATGACTGCATCCTGTACCGTGGCAAAGAGTACGAGAAATTGGATGCATGCCCGGTATGCCATGCGTCGCGGTATAAGATCAGGCGAGATGACCCTGGTAATGTTGAGGGCGAACGTCCACGGAAGAAAATCCCTGCCAAGGTTATGTGGTATGCTCCTATAATACCACGCTTGAAACGTCTGTTCAGAAACAAAGAACATGCAAAATTGTTGCGATGGCATAAAGAAGACCGTAAGGTAGATAATATGTTGAGACACCCTGCTGATGGGTCCCAGTGGAGAGCAATCGACAGAGAATTCCCGGAGTTTGCAAATAACGCAAGAAACTTAAGGTTTGCCTTAAGTACAGATGGTATCAATCCTTTTGGAGAGCAGAACAGTAGTCATAGCACTTGGCCTGTTACTCTAAGTATCTACAACATTCCTCCTTGGTTATGCATGAAGCGGAAGTTCATTATGATGCCTGTGCTCATCCAAGGCCCGAAGCAACCTGGCAATGACATCGATATGTACCTGAGACCACTTATTGATGAACTTCTCATTTTGTGGAATAAAGAAGGTGTACGTGTATGGGATGAGTACAAACAAGAACACTTTGATCTGCGAGCATTGTTGTTCGTAACAATCAATGATTGGCCTGCTCTAAGTAATCTTTCAGGACAGTCAAACAAGGGATATAATGCATGCACACACTGCTTCGGTGATATTAGAGGTGTATTCTTGAAAAAATGTCGAAAGGTCGTGTACCTTGGCCATCGTCGATTTCTTCCTACAAATCACCCCGTAAGAAAAAAAGGCAAGCATTTTAAAGGGAAGGCAGACCACCTGACCAAGCCTCGCAACCGAACCGGTGAGGATGTACTCGATATGGTCAATGATGTGAAAGTCGTCTTTGGAAAAGGACATGGAAGCCAACCTATTCCGAACGACGCTAACGGTCACGCACCCATGTGGAAGAAGAAGTCCATATTTTGGGACCTACCCTATTGGCAAGTCCTAGAGGTCTGTAGCTCGATCGACGTGATGCACCTGACGAAGAATCTTTGTGTGAACCTGCTAGGCTTCATGGGTGTGTATGGAAAGCCTAAGGACACATTTGAAGCACGACAGGACCTGCGTTGTTTGAGAGAAAGAGACAACCTGCATCCAGAGAAGACAGATGATGGACGCCATTACTTACGTCCTGCTAGCTACACTCTAAGCAAAGAGGAGAAGTAAATCATGTTTCAATGCTTAAACAACATCAAGGTACCATCTGGATTCTCCTCGAATATAAAGGGTATTATAAATGTGCCAGAGAAGAAATTCTGTAACTTAAAGTCCCATGACTGTCACGTTCTCATGACGCAATTACTTCTAGTTGCATTAAGAGGAATTCTACCTCCAAATGTACGTCTAGCCACCGTGAAGCTATGTGCATTCCTCAATGCAATTTCTCAGAGGCAATTGATCCAACTGATCTAGCTAAACTACAGAATGATGTGGTTCAATGTCTCGTCAGCTTTGAGTTGGTGTTCCCTCCATCCTTCTTTGATATCATGACACACCTCCTAGTTCACCTAGTCAAGGAGATTTTCATTCTCGGTCTTGTGTTCCTACACAACATGTTCCCCTTAGAGAGATTCATGGGAGTCCTGAAGAAATATGTTCACCACCGTGCTCGCCCAGAAGGAAGCATCGGCAAGGGCTATGGAACAAAAGAGGTCATTGAGTTCTGTGTTGACTTTATTCCCGACCTTGACTCGATTGATGTTCCTAAATCGAGACATGAGGGGAGACTAAGCGGAAAGGGGACACTAGGGAGGAAAACATATATTGGTACGGATGATGATTATTTCAATAAAGCGCACTACACAGTTCTACAGAACTCCTCTTTGGTAGATCCGTATATTGAGATACACAAGGATCTCTTACGATCTGAGTTTCCAGGGAAGACTGAAGCTTGGATTACGCGTAAGCACATGGAAACTTTCGGTGGTTGGTTGCAAAAAAAATGTCAAGGTAATGAGAGCATCCATGAGCAACTGTATTTATTGGCTATGCAACCATCATGGCATATCGTCACATACAAAGGGTACGAGATAAATGGGAACATATTCTACACAGTAGGCCAAGATAAAAGGAGTACCAACCAAAACAGTGGTGTCCGCATAGATGCCACAGACCCGAATGGGAATAAGCAGACATATTATGGACACATAGATGAAATATGGGAACTAGAATATGCACCTACTTTGAAGATCCCATTGTTCAAGTGCCAATGGGTCAAGGTGACCGGAGGCGGAGTAACAGTAGACAACGAGTATGGAAGGACAACAGTAGACCTTAGTAATATTGGGTACAAAGACGAACCATTCGTTCTTGCCAAGGATGTGAATCAGGTGTTCTATGTCAATGATATGTCTACCAAACCAAAAAGAGGGAAAAACGATAATGACTCAACCAAAGAGCCAAAGCGCCACATAGTTCTTTTAGGGAAAAGAGTCATCGTGGGAATTGAGGACAAGTCAGACATGTCAGAAGATTATGAAAAGGATGACCGAATTCCGCCCTTCAAAGTGAACAAAGACCCTAGCATCTTGGTAAATGATGAGGACACTCTATGGTTACGACGCGATCATAACCAAGGGACATACGTAAAGAAGGAGTTCACTACTGTGCCCACTTGATGATATAGTGATTTAATGTAGTGTGTGTTTGAGATATTATGTAATAATTGTGAATTCATATGTTTATTATGTCATGTTTCAAATTAAATCAATGTTTGATTTGGTGGGATTTCTCTCTCAAAAAGGTAAATTAGGATATTGAGTGATGAAAAATTAAAATATTAACGTTAAAATGATGTGAAAATAAATTTCCTGTCCAAAACCAATAGTTTTAATAATTTTAATTAAACACTACATTTTTGCATTAACGAAATAATAAATATTAGTTACATTATGTTTTATAATTGTAACAAAAAATAAAAAAGTTAGGTTATAGATTTTTTCTATGTGCAATAAAGAAAAAGAAAATCCATATTTTTAACAAAATAATTTTATGCCTTTTATTTAATTTACTATGTATTTAACAAAAAACTATTGCATTTCTATTGTATTTAACAAGACTATTGCTTAAAACAGGCGGGAAACGAAACTGCAGGCCACCTTTACTCCCGGGTGGGAAGCCCACCCGGGAGTAAAGGTGGGCTGCAGTTTCATGGCCCGCCAAAAAAATCCTTTACTCCCGGTGCGTGCCTTTACTCCCGGTTGGTAACACGCACCGGGAGTAAAGAGACCTTTACTCCCGGTTGGTAATACGCACCGGGAGTAAAGGACCTTTACTCCCGGCTGGTGGCTGGCACCGGGAGTAAATCTCCCTGGTATATAACCGCCAGCGCCTGGCGCAGATCGATCCGCTCCTCTTCTTCCTCGTCGAACACTGCCGCCCTCTTCTTCCTCGCGCTGCCGTCTGTTCGTCTTAATCCGTGACACCGCCGCCCTCTTCTTCCTCGCGTCGCTGTCCGTTCGTCTTCCGTGACACCGCCGCCCTCTTCTTCCTCGTGCGGCCTCCACCGCGCGCACCCGTGGCCCTCCTCCGTGCGCGCCCGTGGCCCCTCCACCGCGCCCGCCGAGGTGATCAGTTCGTCTCTCTATAGCTACGTACATTCTCAGACGGTGGATCGAGTATTATGTTTGGAAACATCACTAGCTAATGATCGTATGTTGATATGGGCAACAATCTTATTTGTTCTGGTTCAATTATTCGTAGTTGTTTCGATGAACACTATTGGGACTGGAATTTCCCTAGCGGTTCGAAACTGTCAAGGAATGAATGAAATAAGCAAAACTATCAAAGTATTTTTCTGACAGCAAACCAGACAGTTTTGGCATGCGCGAAGTAGTTAAAACGTTACAGCAAATAAAATCTGCACAAACAAAAAATGTTATATTTTGTTGTGATACCGAATATAGATGTTCTAAAGTAAATTACAAATGTCCTAGATTTTATATACGCAAATATCATATAAAAATGAAGGAAAACTTCAACGTTTCTTCATTTGTGAACTTTGAATACAGATATAATATATTAATGTTGCTAAAGTAATATGAGCATTACATATTTTTTCGAGAAGACTATCTTCAAACTTTGTATCATAGCATCAGAGAAGTACTGTGCCTGTAGAAGAAGAAAATAAATTCTTATCATTTCGGAAATAGTAATGGTTATATTAGCAATAAGACACATATACTTACATTTCATAATGACTTATACTTACATTATCAGCATAGAATTTTCTCATATGATGAATGACTACATGGTTCACATGGTACATGGGATCACAACATCACGCACCGACACCGCTCCGGCCCGCCTCACGTCGTCGTCGTCAGCACGCCGGCCCGCCTCACGTTGTCGTCGTCAGCACACCGGCCACCGCGCCGACACGTATATATACGTCATTTGTATTCATATGCATGTATATATACGTCGCGGAGCACCGCCGCCCTCGTTCGCCCATGCGTTTCTATGTATACGACAGAGCACCGCCGCCCTCGTTCACCCATGTGTACAGACATATATACGGCGGAGTGGAGCGCCGCCACTCTTGTCACACCGCCCTCTCTCGCGGCCTAGTCGATCAACATTCGTATTATCGTTATCGTTAACGCTAAACAATCACACCAGGGCGAACCGCGCTGTTGATGTCACCGACATGGTTCGCCCTAGTCACCGACGCAATTCGCCCTCGGCCGTTTATGTATAGCCCTAATTCGCCCTAGTACCGACGCAGTTCGCCCTAGTGTGGTGAATTGCGTCCGTGATCGAGGGGCAAGATTTAATAATGCATATTGTTCGTAGATTTTACGCATGTAAGCAAAGATTTGATGTACTATATATTGGTTTTGTTTTTTGAAGCTAGATGGCCGACCCGAGAAACATGGATGAGGAGGAGTTGATGATGAATTTGATCAACACTGGCACTCAAGTTGCCGGCGATGATGGTGCTAAAAATAACGTGCAAGAGGATGCAGATGACGGGAGTCAGTACTTAGCTCTTGAACAAAATGAGCAACAACATATTGGCCAAGTATATATTTTTTATTATTAGCTATATATATTATCATATGTCTTATGTGTGCTCATGACATTAAAAATAATGTTTATGTTTTGTAGCCCTCTGGATCGACATCAACAACTACAACGAAAAGTAAAAATGTTCGAGGTCCCAAAAAGCCATTGGAGGGCCGCTTCATCATCTCGGAGTTCAATGTGGATACAGGAGAACCAGAGGGGCCGAATAAAATGAAATTCGTGCACCACTGTGGTTACCTTGTACGAGACCGACTCTCGATCAGTACCCGCGAATGGAAGAAGACCAATGCTCCTCATATCAGTTTTATCTCCGATCATGACAAGACGTTAATTTGGAAAGATGTCTTGGTACATTTCACGCTCCAAACAGATGGTTATGATGATATAATAGATGGTGATGAATTGAAGGAGCGAGTTAGGGATTGGGCAATGAAAAAGATGGCCACCCAGTTTCAGACTTGGAAGAAACACCTATACACGACGTATGTCAAGAAGAACATAGCACCAGATTTTACTGTCCCAGGCCTGATCTCAAAGCAGAGGCCCTATTGGGATGAGTTTGTACAGTACAAGACTTCGGAAGAGGGTGTGAGTCGGGTGATAAAGAACCAACGTAATGCCCAACAGAAGACATACCACCATAACTTGGGATGCCATTAAGAAGTGGAACAAAATGGAAGCAGACCTTCTTGCCAAGGGTATCAGACCAGAATCACTCGAGTGGGGAGAACGTGCAAAGAATTGGTTTTTCGCTCATGGGGGAACACTGGACCAAGAGACAGGGAAGTGCGTTTATGGCGCAAGACTGCAAGAAGCAGCAGAAAGATTGTTTTATGCTCAGAGAGCTACTGCTAGTGGTGCGTTCAGGCCCAACAGAGAGAAGGATGAGCTGACATACGCCATCGGGACTATTGAACATGGTGGCTAAACTAGAGGCAAAGGAAGTGTCTTATGGGAGCATGGATTCCCTCAGGACAGACCTTCCTACAGAAGTCGCCAGAGAAAGAAGGAAGAAGAGGCACAGCGGCTCCAGAGGTTGGAGGAAGCGGTGTGTGAAGCATAGGAGCGGGAAAAAAACCTTGAATCGAGAATGTAGGAGGAAATCAGAAGGCAAGTGCAAATAGCAGTGAGTGCAAGCAAGCAGGCATCAGAGCCAGGAATCAACATTAGCCAATCTGTTCAGTTGAAAAGCAGCTGCGCTTCCACGGAGATACCAAATCAAGGGGACACAGGACTGCGCTTCCCTGTGGATGACGTCACTGAACCTTGTACATCGTGTGAGCTACACATTCCGAAGGGGAATTCCACAATCAAGGTGGCTATCGGTCTTGTTAATCCTATCGACCGAACCAAGACACCAAGGATTCATGGGAATATAATCCAAGAAGGATATGCTACCATCTCGGTAGATAAAGCTGAAAAAGGTTTTAGTGATTTGCCTCTTGACATTCCTAGAGGTGATGGCGAGAAGACTCTAGGAGAAGCAGAGAAGACATTCATTCTATGGCGCAAGCGCTACATCATCATTCCCGGGATGTCGGCTCCACCTCCTCCTAAACTGCCTCACCATAGGTACGTGTGGATGAAAACACTACATCATTAATTTGTATTGGCTTAAATAATTAACAATCTGCTCATAATAATATGTCATTCCTTTTTTTTGTAGCAGATCCTCCCCCAACCTAAATCCAATTGTTCAATCGCCAGATCATCATAGTGCTCTGTATGATGACATTGTGTTGGAAGGCGAGGCTGCATCCACACCATCTCCAAGGAGGTCTCCAATGCCGCAGCCGCCACCTCTAAGGAGGTCTCCAACGCCGCTGCCAACACCTCTAAGGAGGTCTCCAACGCCTCCCCCGCCCCCGCCTACCAAGAAGCCTAGCAAGAGGCCAGCCCTGCAAACGAAGAACCAGTCCCCACCGGCAAAGAAAGCCACCGTGAAACCAAGGGCTATTCCCAAAATAATATCTGAAGAGAAGGAAGAAGGAACTGATGCATATAAAAAAGATATGTCTAGATTCTATGACAAACTTAAAAAGAATCAAGAAGCAAGGAGAAACCCGGAGAAACCGTACTTCTTCGTAGCTCTAGATATTCTAAGAAAAAGGGTGGCTTCTTACCAGCAACAACAGCGGGAATCTCGTAAGACGTCCAAATCAACGTTATTGGACTATGACCGCACTCTCACCAAGTCCATTGAGGCGGCACAGAAAAAGAAGCGGGCAGGGAAAGGAGTTGCCCAACTCGGACAACAAGCGCACCAATCAGTCCCCTCTAGTTGTTGGTAATGAATATTGTTCGAATTTAGGATTAATGCATCAGGCAAACATACCTCTGGATGTCGATTTGGATCACCTTGGTGAATTTATTGATGAGACTGGTCTCGACCTTTACCAGATGTTTGGTGATGGAAACATTGAGAGTGCGGCGGAGGTTGATATTTGGAAGAAAAAATTTGTACTAGGCCAGAGTCTATACAACCCTCAAGCCTTATCTGATCTGGGGACGCAAATGTACCTGCTAAACAAGTGGTACATGCAGGCGTCTACCGGATGGAGACTTCTGCGTTGGTGTCAGAATTAGAGATGAATATTGGTTCCGTGGCGATGATGTTATGTATGTTGACTTTGCAGAATTTCATCAACTATGCCACCTGACCTCTCTGGACAAAGTTATCATTAGCTGCTATTGCCTGTAAGTAATAATTCTTCTGATCTGTTATTAAACTCATCATATGTGTGTATATGCATATAAATTATCCTAACAAGTACTATATATATGCAGATTTACAATGACAGAGCTCAGAAAGGAAGGCTGCAATGAAATTGGTTTTGTTGATCCCCATATAGTGTTTAAAGACCCAGTTACTCCAAAGACTAATTGAAAGTCTGAGTCAGAGAGTAACCTCATGAACTTTTTAGTGAACCAACGCCACAAGAAGGATATACTCTTTCCTTACAACTTCAAGTGAGTGTTAATAATGTCGATCATCCTTAATGGCTCATATGTTGATTCTAGTTAATTAATGAGTGTTATGCGTTATATCCTATAAACACATGCAGCAATTACTGGATATTGATGGACATCGATCTGGTGAAAAGTCACTTGATAATCTATGACTCGATGAGAAAACCACAACAAGACAACTAAGATATGATAGATATTATCTAGAGGTAATTTCGGTATCTCTAGCAACTATATATACACACAAACATGATGATTAACTATATCTGATGACGTGGCAAATTTTTTATTGGGCAGTGTTTGGAAAACCTTTATTGAGAAGCAACACATGGGAAAATGCAAAGCGCCACTGAATGTAATCCCTTTGAAAGTAAATCCCCTAAATCGCATCATCTTTATTAATTAAACATATGGCTTTCACCGGATCACCAGATTGGATGACAAATCTTTTTCTCGTAAAGTGGTGTCTGAGGTAGGAACAGGAGAACAACTACTGTGGTTACTATGTTTGCAAGTTTATCAAGGTGGTCTCACAAAGAACTCCTACAGAGAGACTCAAAGTACGTTAAAAATACACTATATATTCATTTAATTATTATTATTGATTTTGTTACTATGTCTTTATATATATATATGTACATATATTAATTTATTTTCCTTTAATTCAAACCTGTAGACTCGATGGTTGGAGGAAAAGGTCATACGGCAAGACCAAATCAAAGCAATTCAAGAGTCTATAGCCGGATTTTTTAAAGCAATTCAAGAGTTTATAGCCGGATTTTTTAATGAGCAGGTCATCAATTCCAAGGGCGAGTTCTACTTTGACCCAACACTGTCATGGAAGCCAAGCTAGAGGATGAGAGGAAACTTGTTATATCACAACATCTGTAATGCAATCTTTTTGTAATATATGCATATGAAATAATATAATGTAAAATACACATATGCATGCATGCATGTAAATATATATATGATGCATGCATGCATATATATATATATATATATATATATATATATATATATTTCTATGCTTGAATTGTGTGATTTAATACGTTCATTGTGCTTGAACCGAAACATACTATACGCGCGTATAAATGTATAATTAGCAGCGTACAATACGACTTCGAAAACCTATTTTGAAAAGAAAACAAAAAAAAAATGAAAAGAAAAGAAAAAATAAAAAAAACCTTTAGTCCCGGTTCGTATTACCAACCGGGACTAAAGGTGCCGGCCATCGTGGCATGTCAGGAGGCACTTTTAGTCCCGGTTGGTAATACGAACCGGGACTAAAGGTCCTCCTTTAGTCCCGGTTCCTAACCCGGATGCTTGCTCCCAGGTGGGGAACCGGGACTAGAGGGGGTTCCTCACTAGGAGTAAAGCTCTGTTCTCTACCAGTGTGATGTTGAAGTAGGGACTAGTCGTCCTGTTCTGCTGCACTACTTCAACAGTACTTTTCAGCGAACGAATAATGTTTTTCTCTCACAACAAATCAGCATAAATAGCAGTATAAGCCAAATTTCAGTGAAACGAACACGGCTAAAAGTAAAGATCTAAGAGACAGAGCTGAGAGAACAATCTTTAGTAGAAAAAAAAACAATACTATCATCTTAGATTTGCATGCAGGTGGCAAGATTTGTTTCCATTTTTCGCTTTGTTAGCAATTATTGTGCGTTTTCTCTAGAACTGATTTCTTGCTGTGGACCCAGTTTTACCAGTCTATGAAAATTGTTTATGTAGTAACGGATAGGACCCCAATCATGAGAGAGTTGATTCAAGGAAAATGAGTGCTGGCAATTGAAATTCTATCTTTAAGTGACATTGAACTCTGAACACTACTGTACCAAAAGCAAGGAGCTCAGACTCACATAGCAAAAGTTCGGAGAAAAACAAATAGTAAGGTTTGTGTAATATTTTACACTTGAGGTCATTACTATTTTTACATTTGTACAACATAAGCATATGTATTTTTCCATCAACTAGACTAGATGAAAATAGCAACAATAATTGTTCGTTGAATATATGGATCGACAAAGGTAACAACGAGACATCCTTTTTCTTTTGATTTTGATAAATTAGCAGGCAACAGATTCCTTGACAATAACAAACGTGCCAACGAAACGTGCATTAATTCCGATTGGTTTAGGTCTCCTTCTCGCTTTTATATCTCCATCTGTCTCATATGTGGGGATGAGAGCAACAACAAAGAAAAGTCATAGACCCTGTTTCTCCCAGTACAACTCTATATATGTCAAGGACAAGGCCACCTATGAGGAGGATTAAGGGCCCGTTTGGGACGCCTTCAAGCGGCTCCGGCTTATCTGACAAAGCACTGTAGCAATACTGTAGCAAAAAGTCGGTTTTCTCTCTCCTACTTTTTCCTCTCACTGTAGCAAAAACACTGTAGCACGCGGGGAGAAGCCAGGAAAACTGGCTTCTGCGGCTTTGATGAACAGTGACGATGGCAGTGAGAGGGAGTGGAGAGGAGGGAGAAAACCGGCTTTTGCTACAGTGTTGCTACAGTACTTTTGTCAGATGAGCCGAAGCCGCCTGAAGCCGTCCCAAACGGGCCCTAAGAAAGTGACTGCTGGGTACTGAAAAGTCTTATCTTTATACTCCTCTAGCTATATGTGATGCTACATCGACGACAGACTAAATGGAAAGATGTATCTCTATAATATATGTGCTAACAAACACCTTAACTGCATTCCGATTGGTTCTGGTCTCGATCTCTTTGTTTATATATCTACCTCAATCCACCTTGCGTGTACCTTTGAGAGGAACAACAAAGAAAAGTCCCAGGCACTCTCTTTCTCATAGCTCCATTTGTGTCAGTGATTAGCCTTCTATGGGGGCTGGTTCGAAGGAAGTTATCGTTGGACAATGAAAATTCTTGTCTGTATATATATAGATGGCGGTGTGGTTTTTCATTCAGGATAGGGCATAGATAGAGACGATAAAAATTCAAAATGTGAACACAAAGGTTGGCCAAGAAAAATATTAAATCTTGATTCATTTTCTTGAACTATGGATCTGACTAGGTAGATATTAAACATTTTTTTGAGCAGTACAAAAGAAGTAGCCATCTAGGTGATATACTCCGTCTCAAAATGAGTAGGCTTCAAGATCCAGTTTACGTTTGACTAAGTTTATAGAAAAATATATCAACATTTATATATGATTCAAAATAGGTATATCATAAAAATATATTCTATGATGAATATAATGATATTTACTTATCATAAATGTTAGAGTCTTTTTATAAAAAAATTTGTCAAATCAAAGATGGATCGACATGTCACTGTAGCTAGAAGTGCACTCTTTTGGGACAAAGGGAGTGCATTCCAATTGGTTTAGGTGTCGATCTCATCATATATCTTATGTGAAGGGATGATAACAACAACAAAGAAAATTCCATGACCCTCGCATTCTCCTCTCTTTATGTATGTCAGGGACATGCCTCCAACAAGGAGGGGCTGGTTCAAAGAAAGTTATCACCAGGAATGCCGACAGTCTAGAAAACCAAGACTTCACATATAGAGACAATTAAAATTTAAAAGTTAAACATAAAGGTGGGCAAACAAATAATTGTAACTTTTGATTCATTTCTTGTACCATGGATCAGTAGAGGTAGATCACTACTACAAAAGCAATTTTAGGATACATGCCCTCTTGATTATCAAAAGGCAGGTACTCTTTTATGTGTCGTCTCTGTAAATGGTGAGGCGGGACTCAGGCAAATTCCCATCTGTTGATCATTTTCAGAGTCGGTCATTCTCCAACTATTAATCATAAATCGACTATTAATAGAGGCGGACGTCCTAAGGCAGAGATGCTTGCCTCTGAAAATAACTATTAACAGAAGTGCACATTCTACGGATACGCATCTAGAAATAGATTAATAGAGGCGGCCATTCTATGAGCCCACCTCTAAAATAGTTGTCCCAAAAAACTTCATATCTTTACTATTTATACTCAGATGAAAAAACCTTTATATCAAAATTGTAGAGTTTGACGCGATCTACAACTTGTATACTCAGATGAAGACAATTTTGCACTAGTTAGTTTATTTAGTACCATCTTGTGAATAAGTTTTGAAGGGATATTATCCTTGTCACTCTAAACATAGGATCACCGGGTTAAACCTTTTATTCAAAATAAGGACGAAAGTGTAAGGGATGTGTTACACATATGTGGGCTCGTTCGACATGAGGAGGCCATGACTAGATTTTTGCGGGCTGTTACTGAACTAGCCATCGAACCATATATAGGTTATGCATTTTAGCTTGCAAGACTTAAATCAACTTCTGGTAAAAATATGAAATTAAAGGGATGAAAGAAAAGATTGTGACATTGTTTTAATTCTTGTGGGCTACGGATATTTAATGCAAACTATGTACTAGAATTATTTTGAGAAATAAAAGGCTCAGATTTGCGTCAAGGTGCAAGATTTGTTACTTTCTAGTTAGTATTGCTATCAATTCTTTTGCGCTTTATTTTACAGAAATGCTATACAACACACATGTGTTTTAGCGCAAAAAAAAAACACATGGATTTTTTTGTCCCTCTCTCCCTCTCTTTTCACAGGTGTTGCGCACAGCGCCGCTATCGGCCACCGGCCGCTTCCTGTTCCGGATCGGAGCGGCAGCACTGTGGCAGTGTAGCGCTGGAGCGAGTGGTGCCCCTGTTCTCTGGTCCACTCCGACCGCACATGGATATACGAGCTGCAAGTTCAAGAAAATCGATTTGTCCTCTTGTCCTTGTATAGAAAAAAAATTGTTTTTTGTGATATGTGGATCCATGATCTTGTGATTTGTGATTGTCTGGAGGTAGAAGAAGGCTGGAGGTAGAAGGAGGATGGTGGCTGTTGGATTTTTAATTCTATGGTGTAAAAAAAAATCATGTGTTGAAACTGCATAAAACACATGGTTGTTGGATAGACAGACTTATTTTATCAAATTTCTAGGTTTAGATTGATCTGTAGAAATTGTTTTTGTGCAATGATCGATAGGCCTCCAATAACGGGAGCCGGAAAAGAAAACAAGTGGTGGCAACTGAAAATTCTATCTTTAAGGTGGATGTTCAAGTCTGAACACTACTTGTACTAAAACCAAAGTGCTCAACAGAGCAAACAAAAAACTTAGCGCAATTAAAAAAAACTCGACCTGCGGGGGTTATGACGGCCCCGGGTTTCTGTTTAAGAAGAAGATCTTCTCACTGCGCAGGAGGTGCCGTAACCCTGTGAGAACTGGACCGGAGCCTACCACTGCGCTTTGGCACATGGGGACGGGCGAGGGGATTTTTTTAACCTCAGCCTGAAATCCGCTCCCACGGGGAGTCGAACTCAGGACCTGAGGAGTGCCGCTGGGCCACATAACCGTTAGGACCAGCGGCGGATCCAGGAAATATTTCATGGGGGGCTGAACAACACTGCTGCTCGATCTTAAGTCTTAGCCCCCCCTACACTATAGAACTTTGCCTACATATTCATGGGGGCTCCACGGGGGTTCCACTGCTCCGGTATGGGTAGGGGGGGCCCCCGCCCCCGCCCCCGCCCCCGCCCCACCGTTGGATTCGCCCCTGGTTAGGACTAGGCGCCCTTTGGCAACTTAGCGCAATTGGAGAAAAACAAATAGTAAGATTTCATTACTCCCAGTGTTCCTAAGTCTCCAGCGTATTAGCCATCGGCACAGTGACCAAGTAGCAGCAAAGGAGCGCCGATTTGCTTTTAATCGCCGCAGTCTTCTTAATGCCCCGGCGTCCGTTCATTTGCCCGATTAAACACGCGCTGATGCCGCTGAAAACGCCGTTAACCCGCTCACGTACTCCGCGCGCTCATGTACGTAACCCCGCGCGGCCACGCTCACGTAATTTCGCGCGCTCACATACGTACCCCTGCACGGCCGTGCTTTTTCATTTGATCTTCCATTAGAACAAAATTTAGCCGCCAAAGCATCAAATTTTCATTGCCCGCCACTCCTCTAGTTCGATTTTGCCATGGCCTATATAAATCACCATGGAGGATCCCTATGCCCAGGTAATTCCAGCGAACTCTCCCCCTCGCTTCTCTATTTCTCTGCCTCATTCATGCTGCAGTACCAAAGCAATGCCTGGATTAGGGATCGATTTGAACCTACAGCCACCCGACTCAGGTCAAATCTATCCCATAGATTGGGATGACGTTGCAGAGTTTGATGGCCCTGCTCATGAACTCGATTATGACATGGTGTGGGACGATGGAATAGAAGGTGCTCCTTCACTCATTTTTCTGTTTTACCATGTCCTCCTTCTGGTTATGGTTTCATTCTTCCTTTTTTGTTTCATGCGATAGATGATGAAGATGGAGCTGATGGAGTGCAAGGTGATGGTGCAGCCTATGGAGTTCATGTTTCTTCAAACGCAGCAACAGATGGTGTTCAGGTTCCTTCGGTGCAAGGAGATGCAACAGCATCAGATGGTTAGTTTATGATTCTTTTCCTTTCAGTGTATGAGTGTCCAATTCATTTCAGTTTAGATGTTGCTTCATAGAACAGTCCAGTAGAATCGATTTCAGTTTAGGTTGAGTTAATTGTGTTTGGGTCTATTTTCAGTATAAGTTCAGAGATCATTTAGATGACTTTTTGGTTCAGTTCAGTAGAGTTTCAGTGAACTGCAGGTGCATCAACAAATGGAGGGGATACCGATGGTCTGCAAGGTGCATCAACAAATGTAGGTGATGTTTCAGGTTAGTGTGTTGTCGGACAGCTACAGTGTACAAACCATTTTCAGTTATCTGTGATTCAATGTAGCCCGGTTAGCTTCAGGTTTCAGTTATGTGTGATTTAATTTTTAAGCATTATGTTTGCAGGTTCTAACGACAAGAAAAGGAAGTTCTATCCTAATGATCTAAAGATCACCATTTACCTTGACTTTTTGTCAAAAACTGATCCACCTATTCTTCGTCGTGGAGTTTCAAAATCAGTTTCTAAAAAAATTGATGTCCCTTTAAGAGTTGGACAGTCCATTCGGAAAAATGGTCATGATGGTGGAATACAAGGAATTGTGAACAAGTATTCCAAGAACTGTGGTAGGAAACGAGTAGAAATTGATTTGGAGGCCATAAAAAACATTCCTCTAAAACAGCGCTCTACCTTTCAAGACCTCGCTAATGCTTTAGGAGTGAAGAAAAGCCCTCTTTATAAGCATTTCAAAGAAGGCTACTTTCGTCGGCACACTAATGACCTTAAGTTTAGTTTGCCGATGAGAACAAAAAAGCTCGGGTAAAATATTGTTTGTCCATGATGAATGGTTTATCTTTCAAACCATTGTACAATGTTGTGTACATTGACGAAAAATGGTTCTATAGGGCACGTAAGAACCAAAAATATTCTCTGGCCAATGATGAGGAAAGACCACAACGTTTTGTTAAAAGTAAGAATTTCATAGAAAAGGTAATGTTTCTAGCTGTGGTTACAAGGCCTAGATATGATGCAAATGGAAATTGCACATTTGATGGTAAAATAGGGATTTTCCCTTTTGTCAAGGTAGAATCAGCAAAAAGAAAGAGTCCAAATAGGGAGAGAGGTAAGACATTCTTCAATTTTTCATATGCTTTACATAACTTTGTCTTGGTGCCAGGCCGCCCAAGCTGATGGTTGGGACATTAGGCTAACATGCCAACCTCCTAACTAGCCTGATCTGAATGTCTTGGATCTTGGATTTTTTGCAGCAATCCAAGCTTTGTTTGAGAAAGGTACACCAAACAGCATTAACGGTATTGTCAAGAAGGTTGATGAGGCATATCAGAACTATCCGGTGGATAGATCGAACCGAATTTTCCTAACCCAGCAGGGTTGCATGATGGAGATCATGAAGCATAACGGCGGGCAGCACTACAACATCCCTCACATGAAGAAGAAGACCCTGGAGCTGTAAGGACGTCTTCCCATTACTCTGAAGTGCGCTTTGCAGCTTCGTAATCAAGCCATGCAATTCGTCGGTACTTAGAATTGTTTTAGTCTAGATACAATTAGCATGCGTCGGTATTTAGAAGTGTTTGTTTGTCAGATCAGGTTCAGTAAGGAGTTGCAATGATCTATTAGCCTGAATTCAAACTGCAAGCAAAATTAAAAATTCCAGATTTCATCCACAACTCATGATAAACTTGTTTACACTGTCCAGATGACATCCAACATCAAAACAAAATCATCGATAAAACTAAACCAAAGCATACCCGTGAACAAGGCCACGTCCAATCCAAAACAAAAGTAACAGAGGCATCGTGTACATGCTGTTCATGTTGTCCATACAAAAGAGGAAGGTAGACAGGGAGCAGCAAGCTAGTGCAATCTTCTCTTTCCTTGTCAGATTGAAACTTGGTTACCTCAGTTGATGCAAGTTGCATTAGAGCATGAAAGACGTCAGCATCATCTTCTTCGGCAGGGGCAATCTCCTGCTGATCCTCTTCTTCTTCGACGCATGAATCCGGCGCCCAGTTCACACCACGAACAAGCTTCTCTGGCACGGGCGATTCCTTTTGATCCTCTTCTTTTTCGTCGCATGAATCCGGCGCCCAGTTCACACCATGAACAAGCTTCTCGTCGACGGTCCATCCATGGCTCAAGAGGCCACGATGGCGCTGAGGCTCGATGATGGCTTGGGCACTCGATGGCGCGGTGTCACGGTCACGGAAGAGGCAGTACATGGGCAAACGGAGGAAACGTCGGATACGTATAAAAGCAAATGAGGCGACGGAGACCGGGAAAGATGCCTGCGCTACCGAGAAAACCGGGAAAGAAGCTAATACGATGGAGACTAGTAGAAAAACGAAAAATGCTCAGGCGACGGAGACTTAGGAACGGATGGAGTAATATTTTACACTACATGTTACGAGTTTCTACATTTACAAGATAAGTATAAGTATATTTCCATCAACTAGACCAAATGAAAATAGAAACAATTGTTGGTTGAATATATGAATTTTCGAAGGTAAGAAAACTTTGGAAACTAAAATACCACATTAATAGCAGGCCGAATTCCGGCATTGAATAGATTGGTGTAGACATTTCTTTCTTTCGATTTCGATAATTTTGCACGAAATGGATTTCTAGACAATAACTTATGTGCTTACAAAAAAACACATGATTTCTTATTGCTTTAGGTCTATATCTCTACTTTAATATATGCATCTCTATGTGTCTCCTGTGAAAGGATGGGAGCAACAGCAAGGAAAAGTCCATGACCCTCTCTTTCTCCAAGCTCTTTATATATATGTTACGGACATGCCTCCTATAAGTAGCGTAGGTTCAAAGAAAGTGATCCAGGCAATGTAAATTTTCATCTTTATATAAGTGATGCTGAGGTTTTTTTTTTCATCAATGACAGTCTAAAAACCAAGACCGATAGAGACAAAAAATTTAAAAGATGAAGATTAAAGTGGTGTTGATGGACGCTTCTGTTAGTCATTGCGAAGCAGGCTTATATAAAAACTCGCTCTATTAACACTCAACTAACTAACAGAGGCGGTTACCTTACAACAACGACCTCAGATAATGCACTACTACACATATCTCATCACTGTTGGCTTGTAAAGGCCTATCGCCACCGGTCTTTCTATTAACAGTGATAGTCGGCAGTGAAAACAAAGGTCATCACTGTCCGTTGCAAACTGGGGTGATAATTATATATATACAATTAAAATAAATCATACTGGGTCCTCCACCACTGAGCCGCTACCGAGACCGCTACCTCCGATGCTGCCATACTAGAACCCGCCGCTAATGAGGACATAGCTCCCAATCCCTTGCATCCGATCGGCACCGGTCAGGAGTTTCTCCACGAGCAAGATGTCGCCCCTCCTGCAGCCTCCTCCACCACCCAGCTCGTCTCTGCCAAATCTGGAGGAGATGGAGTGTGAGAGCGAAAGAGAAGACCCGGAGGATGACGGGAGCCCCCGCGCGTCGTCGCTTGGAGGAGCCGCTTTGTGCCATCGCCCGAGGAATCTCTGCTCATGTCGTTTGTGCTGGTCTTCGGACATGGTGGAGGAAGGAGGCTTGGTGGGGTGGTGGCGGAGAGGAGTCTGTGCGGGCTATGGTGGAGAGGAATGTGATAAGGAGAGAGAAAGGAGAATAGTGTGGAGGGAGAGGGAGACAAAGCCGAACTGGTTTTTGGTCGGATTGTATTTTCACAACCGGACTGTTTTTCCAGCTAACCGTGAAAATAAATTCTGATCACCCTCGGTTCGTGCTAGAAACTAGCTGTGAAAATGATTTTTTATGGTCACTTCCATTATAAACTTGTGGTGCACCATGGAAATTATATATCCGAGTTAAATGCACCAATGGTCCTCAAACTTGTAAGCGTGTGTCCTATATGTCCATAAACTTAAAAAATAGATTTCTGGGTTCCTGAACTTGTTAAGTGGTGCACCATACGTCGATGTTAACCAAGTAAGCATTTCTTAGTAATGTGGATGCTAGAGAGTCATCACTACCGGAAACAGCAGATTTGTCGAGTGCAAAAATGTTTGCCGAGTGCATTCTATCGGGCACTCGGCAAACAAGCTTTTTGCCGAGTGCTAAAAAAACACACTCGGCAAAATAATAGCACTCGGCAAATAAACTCTTTACCGAGTGCTGAAAAAAAACACTCGGCAAACTAGGAAAAAACATTTGGCAAAATAGAGACACTCGGCAAAAAACCGCTACGTGGACATCCGTTAGTTAGTGTGCCGGCCGTTAGGAGTTTGCCGAGTGTCCGTTAGTGGCACTCAGCAAAGAAATAAGTTTGCCGAGCGTTTTTTTTTCACTCGGCAAAGAAATAAGTTTGCCGAGTATTTTTTTGCACTCGGCAAATAAATAAGTTTTTTTCTCTTCTAACTTTGAAACTTTTTCTACTCTCCACATACAACATGTGGTACTCCATGTTAAGATTTGGTATATTTCTGGATTTGTTTGCTATATTTAATTAATTTATTGCATTTCAAGGAATTTTTTAGTATAAGTCAAATTTGAACCGCAAGTGATTTAAATAATAGAATAAAATGAGTAAAAAAATGATATTAATGTTATTGAGTCTAGTGTGAGGCCTTACCCGGGAAATGAAAAGAAATTTCGAACATCTTGTTCAGGAAACACGACCACAAACGAGTGGCCGAATGATTTTTAAATTCTAAAAAAACAAACGAAGTCTGAAAATCATGAGATTTGTCAAGATATCATGATATCAAACGTAGAGGCTATGGTAAAAAATTGAGATGGGTTCACACAATCTGTGATGTTTACAAACCGAAGTATCTCATAAGAAGAATTGTAGCGTCGAAAAGGATTCGGTAAGATTTAGAGTCAAAGTGACGGTTGAATTGGGGTTTGACTTGAAAACTTTTTGTATAGGCAATAGAGAACAAAGATTGTTTCATGTGAAATTTTGGTAATTTTTTGGATTCGTTTGATAATTTTAATTTATTAAGTGCAATTATAGAATTTTATTCGATATAAATTGAATTTGAGCTATAATTGCATAAAATAATGGAATAATATTCCTAGAAAAATCAAATATATATTGTTCAGTGAATTTGAGAAGGTATTTTCAAAGTACATTGGAATAAATCGAGGAATACATGTTATGGAAAAGAAGGAGAAGAAGAAAAATGAAAAAAAAGTTTGCCGAGTGCCCCTGATCTGGCACTCTGCAAACCTGGGGTTTGCCGAGTGTTAGACCTAGGACACTTGGCAAACCACTTCACAGGGCGCCACACACGTGCAGTAGTTTAGGGTTTGAAAATGAAAAAAAAAAACAAAACGAGTTTGTCGAGTTTCCGCAATCTAGCACTCGGCAGCCGAGTGCTAGATCGCGGTCACTCGGCAAATCTCCCTCATAACCAACCCCTGGCTGCACACACACGCACACACTCACACACACAGCCACGCCCGCACACACACACCACGCCGCCGTCGCCGTCCCGTGACTGCACCCCGCCACCGTCGTCCCGTGCCCGCGCCACGCTACGCCCTCCCATGCCCATACCACGCCACGCCGCCATCGGCCCACGCCACGCCCTGTGCCCCTGACCGTCGCCCTGTGCCCCAGCCGCCGCCAACCTCCCTTGCCCCACCGCTGCCCCAGGACCCCGCCGTCGCCCCCCAGCTCACCCTACGTTGGGCCCCTAGCCGGCCCCCGGCACCCCGGCGGCCGGCGCCCTCCCTCCGGCAGCCGACGGCCAGCGCGCTCCCCTCCGGTGCAGGACCCTACCTGCAAGATTTGTCGGCGTTCGTCCTCTTCCTCATCTATGAATCAATAGCACTAGTAGTAGCTATGGCCTGGGAATCCAGTGTTCACGGGCCAAAAGAAAAACCCTGCAAATGATCAAGTGATCAGGAGTGCAAATCATATCTAGTGTTCAGGAGCTAGCTAGCCATCATCTTCTCTTACAGCTGCACATACAATTTAGAATTTAGAGCTTGATAATTCATCTTGATTCTTGTTAGTACTAGCTAGCACTAATTAATTGGTCAAACGATTAGTCACATTTGTGACTTGTTAACAAGACCATTGAAAGGGGACCGTGACGCCTAAGAGGAGGGGGTGAATTAGGCAACTTAAAACTCTAACTCTAAACTATGGCCACTTCTTCTAACCTTAGCAAAACCTATGCAAAAAGATAAACTATCTAAATGTGCAACTACGGCTTTACTAGTGTGTTGCTATCTCTATCGCAAAAGGAGTTATGCAAACAATGTAAATGCGGAAGCTTAAAAGTAAGGTAGAGATATACAAACTCCTATTGACGACTCCGGTATTTTTACCGAGGTATCGAGAAGCACGCAAGCTTCCCCCTAGTCCTTATTGGAGCCCCTCGCAAGGAATCCCTCGCAAGGGCCAAGCTCCTAGTCGGGTAACTCCGTGGATAGCCCCGGGCCATCCCCACGTGCAAGTGGGTCTCCGGTGTGCCTTCCGGCAAGCCTCTCCCGGATACTCCCCGCCGTCTTCACTATCAAGCTTCCGGCCAAAATGCCACGGGCCTTGTTCCCTCCGGTACACGGTGGCGGCCACACCACAAACTCGGTTGCTGTGATCTCGCAAGACTACAAGCCTCTCTGATGTACAACAATGGTGCGCGCAAGCACCGAGTGGTAAGAGGTATGCAAACCTCACTAAACACTAAGCCTAAACCTAGAGCAAACACATAAGCGGTGGTCTAATCAACCTAAGCACTTCGTAAGGCACCTACGCTAATCACCTAATGAATCACTAAGCACTATGCAAGTGGAAACCACTAAAATGGTGTATCAACACCCTTGGTATGTTTTCTCAGCTCCACCCTACTTAAATGGCCGGTTAGGGGTCTATTTATAAGTCCCACTGAGAAAGTAGTCGTTAGGGATAAAACCCAGCTTTCTGCTACTGACCGAACGTTGCTTTCGTCTTGACTGGGCGCGTCCGGTCGTCCCGACCATTGGAGCGCGTGCGTTGATCGGACTCTGAGCTGAGTCTGGTCATCATCGACCGGATGCGTCCGGTCACACTGGCGCCACTCTGGAACCTCTCTGGACTCGATCGGACGCTGCATCTCCTGCGTCCGGTCGTCCAGTCAGCTATGTCCGGTCATGCTGAAAACACTGCCGTGACGATGAATAGTGTCACCGGTGCGTTCAGTCACTGCTTCGCTCAGCATCCGGTCACTGCTGCTTAGCATCCGGTCACTACTGCTCAGCGTCCGGTCACTACTGCCGACGCCTGGTGTTGCCTGGCAACTGATTGGATGTGTCCGGTTCTTATTAGGGTCGTGTCCGGTCACCTCTGCCGAGCTCGTTTCTTCGCAATCTTACGTCCGGCTTGGTTCCCATATTCGTGCTTGGGCTTTTCTTGACCTTGTATGTCTTCTATGCATCTTCATATGTCTTTCTTGGGGTGTTGATCATCGGGTCATCACGTCGCCTTCGTCCAAATCACGTTTTGCATCCTATTGAACTATAAAACAATTACTCGCGAATCTATTAGTCCAATTTGTTTGTGTTGGTCATCAAACACCAAAATCCCAAGTAAATGGGCCTTGGGTCCATTTTCCTAACAATCTCCCCCTTTTTGGTGATTGATGACAACACGACCAAAAGAAGTAAATAATAAAATTTGTGGAATTTAGAAACTATTTACTTGCTAGGATGCAATGCAAAGGGCAAGGTTATATGATGCTAAAAGATACCACATATAAACGTCTTTGGAAACTTATCTTATCCTTGCAAATGTCCCCATGTGGCATTATGGATTTAAGCCTCCCCCTAACTCCATAATCCACTATCCTCCCTTTCTCAGACCATTACCACTTGTAAATTATTATGACCGGGCTTACTTTTGGTCCTACAAATTCTCTCCCTTTGGAATCAAACACCAAAAATGAAGATATTAGTTGCACAAGGGAGGGTCAAACTTTCTGATCCTTTGTATGTGGAGTGGAATAGGTCACAAAATTTGACTCTCACATTATATAGACTAAGCTCCACCTAAATATATGCATACATATGATGGAGAATGTAGTTTATGCATAATTGATAAATTAATGCTTAAGGGAGTTTAATCTATATAATGCATGGAGAAAGCATATAAATACCAAAGTGAAATCAACATGATGATATCGATTTACAAATACCACATGTGGAAACCAATTTGATTTATACCACTTGCAATAGGTGGTGGATATTTGAAGTATGATGCTTAACTACGGGGACTCCATTTTCCTTGCAATGAGACTACTGCACACATGATAAGCTTGAAATGGTGTTAGTCTCAAGGCATCCAACTTGTAGAATAACCTCCCCCTAAATTTATGCACACAAGTATGGAATACTTGTAGGAGACATGCACATTGATTTTAGAATAAAAAATACCACTTGAAAGATGACATCACATGAATGTGAAATCATTTTCGAAAGTAATATTCAGGAGAAATTATCTATAATTTGGACTTTGGCACATATTAGATGAACAATTGTAAAACAAGCTATGTGTCGCGCTTCTAAATAATTTAAACCATGTAGGTTTGCTCCAAGGGTTAAGAGTGAGACCGAGCAAGCCTACCATAAGATATACCTAGTGTATGCATGACAAATGATTTAAGCATGCAAATGCAAACCTAGGCATGAAAAGGAACTAGATGCTAATTGAAATTACAAGAAATTAAATCTAGTTACCTAACATGGGAAGGAGAATTTGGGTCTATAGTATTCACTAACCCACTTGGCAATTGACATGATCCAATGTGATGCACCCCATAAAATACACCCATACTTTGCCAAGTCTTCAAATTCCCCAAAGTCCATTGGACTTCTCACTTCCTTTTTGGGATCCAAACCTTCTTGGTGCTCTTTATATTGGAAATGATCTCTTTTGGCACCCAAAAGCGTTTGACCCAATTTTTGGCTTGCTTGTTCACCTTGATGGCCACCACCTTGTCATTTTCTTCATCTTCAAGAGATAAGGTGTGGAGGTCTTTTTGTCCACCTTGTTGGTGTAGGTGTTGGAGAGCTTGCTTGTATACTTTTTGTTTTTCTCTTTCTTCTTAGCTCCTCCCCCATTCTTCACCTTGCACTCATAGGACTTGTGGCCTTCCTTGTGGTATATGTAGCAAACCATGCTTTGTCCTTCATCAAGCTTCTTCACTCCCTTGACGGTGTTATCTTGATGAAGTTGGGCTTGCTCCATCTTGCCTTTCACTTGAGTCAAGTCCTTGGTGAGGCGAGCCACTTCTTGCTTGAGTTGCTCATTCTCCTTTGCAACCTCTTGTGTGCATGTTTCTACAATAATTTTTTCAACACAAACTTGGTTGCATAAGGGTGAGTCTAAACATAAATCATTATAAGAAGTAAAGGCATCCTTTTTAGGCATGTCAAAGATAGAACCTTCCTTTTTAGGTGCCTCAGTGGGGGTAGTACCGATGGCTTCAAGATTAGCAACTTTATTAGTTAGCTCATCACAATGTTTGCACATAGTTTCCATTTTAGCAAGCAAACTTTTATAAGCATCTTGTGAGCTAGCTAACTTTTTCTTTAATTTTTTATTTTTCTTTACAAGTTGCTCATCATTGATTGTGCAATTATTTGTTGTTGCACTGGCCTCAAGTTGCTAAATTTTAGTAGATAGTTCAATATTGAGATTAGCAAATGTCTCATATTGTTCAAGCAAGGTTTTATATGCTTCTTGTGAACTATCTAGCTTTTCTTGCAACATTTTTAGCTTCTTTTGTTGGCTAGCGCAAGCCTTAGCATATTTAAGATTTTCTTGCATAAGTTCATTAAGAGAAGGCATTTCATCATCACTGTCACTCTCACTAGAGGATGAGCCTTCGTTACCTCGTGCCATAAGGCACACACATGAGGTGCTTGATGATGAGTGCTTGTGCCCTCGTCTCTTGTGATGGTCTTCTTCTTCACTTGAATAATCATCCCATGACCTTATTAATGTGAGGGCTTTGTCCTTACATGCCTTCTTCTTTGTCTTGGGTGTGGGCTTGTTTGGACAAACTTCCACAAAATGCCCTAACTCGCCGCATCCATAGCATCCTTTCTTTCTTTGCTCATTTCTTTGATTGGTGAAGATGAAATCTTAAATTTGGATGGGCACACCTTTGACATTGAGCCTTTGGATCATCTTCTCCACCTTGTTGATAAGTTTGATTGATTCTTCATCAAGGTCGGAGGTGGAGGAGGAAGATTGATCATCATGATTTGAATCTTCATCATCCTCATCCTCATCTTCTTCATCTTCACTTGAGGAGTTTGAGCTTGAGCTTGTCTCAACTTGCTTGCCCTTCATCTTCTTTTTTTACTATATGTGAGAGCTTTGCCTTTGCTTGATGAAGAGGCTTCTTCTTGACCCATCTTGCATGACATTTCAAATGCCACTTCTTGCCAATAACTATGGGCGGGGTCATGGTGCTCAAGTCCTCCATGTTGTGAAGGATGGTGATGATGCTTGCATATTTCTTTCGTGGTAGCACAGAGATGATCTTCCTTACGATATCCGCATCATCTAGCTTTGTTAATCCTATTGAATGGAGCTCATTGATAATTAGATTTAAACGAGAATACATATCACGAACAAGCTCATCATCATTCATTTTAAAGGAATCATAATTTTGTTTAGCTAGATAATGCTTTTGCTTACGGACATTAGTTGTGCCGTCATGGAGCTCTTAGAGTTTTAACCAAATTTCATGTGTCGTGTTTAAAGTGAACACTTGGTTAAACACATCCACGCAAAAAGATTCAAACAAGCAATTTTTAGCTCTAGCATTGAAATGAATTTATTTTTCTTCACTCTTTGTGGGTTTATCGGGATTTTTAATGGGTTTCATCTCGTCACGAGTGACTCTCCAAACACCCAAATCTATTGCCTCAAGGTGACAAGCCATTCTAGCTTTATAGTAGGGAAAGTTAGTGCCGTCAAAGTGCAGAAGCCTAGAGGTATCCATCCCAACCACTCTAAATAGCGTCGGCTCAATGGCGGTGAAGCCAAAAATACAAATTGAGCCAACCGGCTCTGATACCAATTGAAAGGGGACCGTGATGCCTAAGAGGGGGGGGGGGTGAATTAGGCAACTTAAAACTCTAACTCTAAACTATGGCCACTTCTTCTAACCTTAGCAAAACCTATGGAAAAAGATAAACTATCTAAATGTGCAACTACGGTTTTGCTAGTGTGTTGCTATCACTACCGCAAAAGGAGTTACGCAAACAATGTAAAGGCGGAAGCTTAAGAGCAAGGTAGAGATATGCAAACTCCCATCGATGACTCCGGTATTTTTACTGATGTATCAAGAAGCACGCAAGCTTCCCCTAGTCCTCGTTGGAGCCCCTCGCAAAGAATTCCTCGCAAGGGCCAAGCTCCCGGTTGGGTAACTCCGTTGATAGCCCTAGGCCATCCCCACACACAAGTGGGTCTCTGGTGTGCCTTCCGGCAAGCCTCTCTCGAATACTCCCCGCCGTCTTCACTATCAAGCTTCCGGCCGAAACGCCACGGGCCTTGTTCCCTTCGGTACACGGTGGCGGCCACACCACAAATGCGGTTGGTGTGATCTCAAAAGACTACAAGCCCCTCTAATGTACAACAATGGTGCGCGCAAGCACCGAGTGGTAAGAGATATGCAAACCTCACTAAACACTAGGCCTAAACCTAGAGCAAGCACATAAGCGGTGGTCTAATCAACCTAAGCACTTCGCAAAGCGCCTATGCTAATCACCTAATGAATCACTAAGCACTATGCAAGTGGAGATCACTAAAATAGTGTATCAACACACTTGGTATGTTTCCTCAGCTCCATCCTACTCAAATGGCTGGTTGGGGGTCTATTTATAAGTCCCACTGAGAAAGTAGCCGTTGGGGACGAAACCCAGCTTTCTGCAACTGACTAGACGCTGCTTTCGTCCTGACCGGACACGTTCGGTCGTCCCAACCGTTGGAGCTCGCGTGTTGACCGGACTTTGAGCTGAGTCCAGTCATCATCGACCAGACGTGTCCAGTCACGCTGGCACCGCTCTAGAACGTCTCTAGACTCGATCGGATGATGCACCTCATGCGTCCGGTTGTCCAGTCTACTGTGTCCGGTCACGCTGAAAACACTACAGTGATGATGAACAGTGCCACCGATGCGTCCGGTCACTGCTTCGCTCAACGTCTGGTCACTGCTGCTCAGCGTCCAGTCACTGCTGCCGATGCCTGGTGTTGCCTGGCAACTGATCGGACGCGTCCGATCACCTTTGCTGAGCTCGTTTCTTCGCAATCTTGCATCTGGCTTGGTTCCCATCTTCAAGCTTGGACTTTTCTTGACCTTGTATGTCTTCTATGCATCTTCATATGTCTTTATTGAGGTGTTGATCATCGGATCATCACGTCGCCTTCGTCCAAATCACGTTTTGCATCCTATTGAACTATAAAACAATTACATGCAAATCCATTAGTCCAATTTGGTTGTGTTGGTCATCAAACTCCAAAATCCCAAGTAAATGGGCCTAGGGTCCATTTTTCTTACAACCATCATACCTCATTCTGATGTACAATACTTTATTAGGTTCAAATTATTGATGAACTGGACAAACCAATTGAGCCACGTTTACTTACTCATCAGAGAACATGATCAGCTAATTGTTTCAGCTAGGCTATATATAAATTAACCCCCGGTTTGGTAATAATACTTGCATTGCCAGTCAAAGCAGTGTAGCAATTGCGTGTTTAATATGCATGCAGTGATCAGTTGGAGTTGAATGTTATCCAAGTCTATTGTCAGGTGTATCTTTCTGGTTGATAGTGCCAAAGAAAAGTTTTGCTACTTGTGCTAAACCAATCATGTCCGTCATTTTGTCTAAAATGCAAGTTGCCAAAGAAAAGTTTTGCTACTTGTGCTAAACCAATCATGTTATAATTTGGTTATAACATGGTTTGTTTTATGTTATAATAGGTTACGCGGCCGCCGCTCCCTGCCCCGCCCTGCCGCCGCCGTCCGCCGCTCCGTGCTTTGCCCTCCCACCGCCCGACACCTTGGACCTGTCGTGGTTTTGCAAGGTATAACCTTGCTCCCAGTTGATGGCATATGCTTTGGCCCACAAGGGCAGGGTGACGGCTGATGTCGCCTACAACCCGGAGGACCCACCCTCGCACGTACATCAACGAGTCCATCCACAACCGCCTCGATGAATACACATCGATGGCAAGGGCGGTCCATGGCCCAGAGTACGATCCGAGCGCCCATGACCTTGATGGAGAAGTGGTCATGAGGGCAGGAGGAGGCAAGAAGCATGACCGGTTCTGGATTGGCGACAGCACAATCGACATGACCAGTACACCCACTCTTTCCTAGTTTCGAGCACGGAGCATGAGTTCCAGCCTAGCGATACACCCACGGTCGGACTCTACACGGTTCCAGATGAACGCACTCCATGTTATTTCTGTTTTATTCATCGTTCATTGATTTTTATATACTTTTGCATTGCATTGTAACATTGGTATACAATATTGTAGGCTCAGCTGGAACAAGAAACGAGGTGCCGGGAGGAGCTAGAGGTGAGGATGTAGACAGAGCGGTAGAGGATGGAGGCAGAGCGGCAGAGGATGGAGGCAGAGCGGCTGTAGATGTTTGAATATATGAGGGGTGTTTACGCTGCAATCGGTCAACCTCCGCCACCGATGCCAGTCCCTCCTCCTCAACCTGCTCCAAATACTATTTCAGGCACTGTGAGTCACTTCACAACCTTATAATCACCGTTTCTAGTTTATGCAGAATCAATCTTTTCTCCTTTGTGATGTGCGTATGTTTATAGTTTCTAATTTCTAGTTTATTTCTAGTTTGTAGTTAACCTTGTAATCACTATTTCATTCTCGGTCACTGTAACTTAGCTACTTTTAGTTTTCGCAGAATTAATCACTTTTTCTAGTTGCTAGTTTATTTCTAATACTTGTATGTTTCGTTCTCAATCACTGTTAATGATTTATCTCTTCTCCTTTGTGCAGAATCAATATGCGGCATTGAATGAGACTTATGACTGACAATGGTCACAGTGGTCACCGTGGTCATAGTTTATTTGCATTCCTGATGAGCCTGGCGAGCGACCGGGAACTATGTACTTGTGATTCTGAAGTTTATTTCAATTTGTGATTATGATGTTCATTTTGCATTTGTGATGTGGTCGATATATCTATATGAACTGCCTGTGATGCCTATTGTGAACTATCTGTGATGTTTATTTGAATGTGGTATATGGCTGTGACCGAACCAAATAAACTGATTATATGTGGTAGCTTTGCCGAGTGTTACACTCCGCAAAAGGGCTATTTGCCGAGTGCCATGAAAAATACACTCGGCAAAGCGGACACGTGGCAAAAATCTATGCATTCTGGGGCCAAAATGGCTTATTTGCCGAGTGTCTACGCCATGACACTCGACAAAGAAGGCATGTTTGCCGAGTGTCAGCGCCTGGACACTCGGCAAAGAGACCAAAAGCTGGGTTTGGAATGGCTAGTCTTTGTCGAGTGTTCGGGATGTGACACTCAGTATACATGGATTATTTGCCGAGTGTCGGAGCTGGGACACTCGGCAAACATGCATTATTTGTCGAGTGTCAGGGATGGGGCACTCGGCAAACAAGGTCATGTTCGTCGAGTGCCGAGGTTGTTAGACAATCGGCAAACACGCCGTGACCGTCTCCGCGCCGTCACGTTACTTTTTTTGCCGAGCGTTGGTTTCAGTACTCGGCAACATCTTTGTCGAGTGCCTGATAAAAAACACTCGGTAAATAAACTTTTGCCATCACTGTGTACGCCGTGTGTTGTTTGCCGAGTGTTACACTCGGCAAAGCCTTTGCCGAGTGTTTTTTGGGCTTCGCCGTGTGCCTTGGACACACGGCAAAGATCATGTTTTCCGGTAGTGCATGCATTTTTTATTTAACCTCTCACATTTATTTTTCTTTTAAAAAATAGGCCATCCCTTCTCCTCTTTCACCTCCCACGGGCCCACGCCTCTCAGTCTCGCGGTGGCTCATGCGGCCATGTGAGGTGCGAGAAGAGAAGATAGTGTCTATTTTTTAGAAAAAAAAATGAGAGGTTAAATGAAAAATATGTGCCACGTTAGCATGCCACATCAACAAGAAATGCCTACATAACATGCATGGATCTGCGGCGTACCATTTAACAAGAAATGCCTATATAACACGTCTCAAATTATATGTTTCACATGCATGCTCACAGGTTATATGGCGCCCCTGTGCATTTAATAACTCTTACTAGGTAGCGTGTCCGTGCATTTAATAACACACGGATCGCACGATAAGATAACAATACTATAAAAATTAAATATCAATGTTAAGTGACATTTAATCCAAAAAACAAAGTGTGTGAAATTAACACAAGTCACGGAGAGCGCGGCGTCGCAGGCTCACAAACTCCACTTTATAGATCTTTTCCGTGATGTGGCTAAGATAATGTTTTATATTGGTCGAAAGAAATCTCCGATATCCATTTCTTTTGTGCGCCAATAATTGCCAATGTTGAATATTCGGACTCGGATACGGATAGATCTAAACCCTCTAAACGGATTCGGTCTCGGATACGGTCAAAAAATATCCGTACCGTTTTCACCCCTACTCATAACAATGCCTAAATAAATGGATTACAAATTACATCCACCAAGGTTTATATGCAATAGACAAATTACATCCGCAAGGTCCATAGCTCCAACAAGTTAGAAAATAATAATAAAAAATCTAGAATTAAAAATTGAATTGTCTTAAGAACTAAAACAAACTAAAGCAGTTTTGCTGAGCCACCAGTGGTCGTGCTTGTCTGAAATTAAACTACATGCTGATCACCAGTATTGGACGAAATGGTATATTTAAATGGCCACAGGATACACCGTATGTTTGAACAAATTGTATGAGTTTGATAGCTACTGCTCCATGGCTCTGTAAATGGTAATATGTCAAAGAAAGTTAACATTCCAAACTAACAAATATGCATTAAGGTAGCGTGCCCGTGCGTTGCTGCGGGACAGCTAAACTTTTATACTAAAAATACATGGATCGCATGATAAGATAACAATACTATAAAATTAAATACCGACATTAAAGTGATATTTAATCTAAAAGGCAAAGTTTATGAAATTAACACAGTCACGGAGCGCGGCGTCGCAAGCTCACAAACTCTACGATATAGACTTTTTCGTGATGCGACTAAGATAATATTTTATATCGGCAGAAAGAAATCTCTGATATCTATTTCTTTCGTACGCCAATAAATCCACGAATAAGTTCTGTCGCATTTCATACCATCATGTACACAAGTTCAAGTATATATATAGATATTAATTCCTGTCACATGGGTAATACTGCGTGTCATGAAAAATCTCTTATAATACCTTAAGTATGTTATACTCACCGTATAAATATGTGTAGCTTTAGGACTATTTCACGCAGACATATACTGTAGAATAAGGTATCCACTTAAGTGTCTATGGCAAAATTCACCATCAGCAATATATAGAAATAGTTAAATCATATGTATTATTATTGCAAGCGACAGATAAAAGTAAATTAGAGGTTATCATAATTGTACATTTGATTCTTCCTAGTTTTTTAAGATGATGATGTCCAAGGTAAACTTCAAAATATATCATTTTCATGCATTGTGTCTGGGTACAAGCTAATTCACTATAAAATAATAATTGGAATTTTCTCTCTTAGTTCGAAATTATAAGATATTTTGGTTTTTCTAGATATATTGTTTTAATTATGTATATCTAAGCATATAAAAAAGTTATGTATCTAGAAAAGCCAAAGCGTCATATAAGTTGGAATTGAGAAAGTAATTTTTCGTAGATTCATTGGTCCATTCTGAATTAGTTAGAAACACTTTCATAAGGAGAAATTATCTGCTCAGAAACCACAAATTCAAGTTTTGCCTCCTTATAACACAAAAGTTTTTAAATTTGCTTCACAAAGTCAATCGTCAACTCTTCATTGAGGCGTGATGGCTGTCAGTTTTACTACCTCCCAAGCACCATCCAGTTCCAGCCAACCTCTAAATGTCTAAAGTTTTCAACACCATGTAAGCATCGTTCAATGCTCGATTTCAACAAGCTTTGCTTCCAAACCATCCTCTCCAAACTATACAACCTCCCCGTTGTATGATCTCAAGACCTCACTGCTCTGTGCAAGTAGTTTGGGCATAAATAAACCATCTGCTCATCGTCCAGCCCTGGGAGTAGCATGTAATTTTGAAATCATGACACATCAGATTTTTGGGACATGTCTACACGAGAATCAAGGCATGAAGGGATGTGATTGGTAAAGAATGGAGAGTGCATGCATGTGGTTGGATAAAAAATTGTTCTGTAGAAACTATCCATTAGGACCATGGTTTATATATGTAGTATCTATGGAAATTAATAGATATAGCATTGTGACTGCCATAATACATTATAGAAACACCAGAATAACTATTTTTTTCACATGTAGAAGTACAAGATTGAGAAGCAAATTGTCAAGCTTGTTTGGCTAATCTATGAGCATCTTGTTTAAATATTCTTCAATAAATCGTGGAAAGATAATGTCCAATTAATCAAAATGTACAAGTCAGAGCATGGGCGAGGGAGGGCGCGAGGGCGGAGGCCGGTGCGAGCGAGGGCGAGCTAAGCTGGCAAGGGTGGGCGCTATGGCGAGGCCACAGGATTTGTAGCAAAGGATTGATAGCCGTCTCTCTCTTTCCTTTTGTCTTAATTTTCTTTCCTTCTGTGTTAATTCTCTTTCCTTTTGCTCGTTGCCATGTATGCTGGGGCATGCAAACATGCAATGTGTATATGGATAGCACAATAATTTTCTACTTCCTATTTTGCAAACATGCAATATTCAATCAATGAGACAAATCGCGGGCTTTCATTTTCTAGCTCGCTCATTTCCTTTTCTCGCTCGCCCGTTGGACAGCGTGGGAGGTGGGATCGATCGCATGGGGTGGTAGACGGACGAAAAGGCAATTGTCGCACCAAAACGATGTCCACACTTTGTTCTTTTTAGTTGTAGGAGATAGGAGATAAATAATATAAATCACCTTGGTATACATCGTCGGGTGGACATACACGGATAAACTTGGAAATCGCTCATCTGGCGGAGCAATATGAGGAGTTTGGCATGCCACAGTACTACGGGTGCTACGCCTTGTGCATTTTCCTTGTTTTCCTCGTCCATGCCGTGGTCCGCGCTAAGTTGGGCGCGAGCAAGAAGCTCGGGCCGAAGCTGCCTCCCGGACCGTGGCAGCTGCCCCTGATCGGCAGCTCCGACTGCCTGCTGAGCCGCAGGCTCCCGCACCACCGCATGCGCGACCTTTCCCTGCGCCACGGCCCGCTCATGCTGCTCAGGATCTGCGAGCGCGTCGTCGTCGTCGTCTCCTCCAGTCCTCCGCCGAAGCCGCGGGGGAGGCGTTCCAGGACGCCGCCTTCGAGCAGCGGCCGACCAGCCCGGCGCTCGACGACCTCTACTCGAGGCAGGGCATGGGGATCGTCTTCGCGCCCTACGGCGACCACTGGCGGCTGCTCCGGCGGGTCCTCGTGACCGAGCTCCTCAGCGCGCAGCGCGTCGAGTCCTTCAGGCGCATCCGGGAGCAAGAAGCGGCCAACCTCATCTCGTCTCTGGCCTCGTCTCCGCCGGGCCAGCTCGCCAACATCGACGATCGCCTCGCCGTGTTCGTCACGGACTCGGCGGTGCGCGCCATCTTCGGCGACATGACGATGCCCGACCGAGCCGCGCTCCTCGATACGCTGGAGAAGGCTCTGGACTTCTTGTCGCTCTTTGATCTGAGGGACCTCTTCCCGTCGTCGTGGCTCGTGCGGATGCTGCCGCGCAACGGCAAGGCCGAGCGGAACAGCCTGGAGGTGGTCCGCCTCATGGAAGGTATCCTTCGCCTCCACGAGGAGAGGAGGTCCTCTGGACATGCTGCTGCTGCCGGCGATCAGGACATGGTCGACGTGCTGCAGAGGATACAGAGTGAAGCCGCCATGGGAGTTTCTCTCACCAACGGAATCATCATGGATATGCTAATTGTAATATCTCCCGTCTCACTGATTGCATCTGGATGTTCTACTTCCACCTTGATTACGTACTTCAACTTATTTTCTCGTCATGGATTGATTATTTCATCTGTCTGAATTTTTATAAATTTTCAGGAGAAACAACTAGTACAACCAAAAAAATGGCAACTCACAAGAAACAATTTACAATTTCTTCCGACTAGTCCATCAGCCCGTACTCTCACACGGGCTAAAATGTAAGAAGATATAAGCATTTTTATTGTTTAATACTCTAACTAAAAACAATTTCTCAAAATAAATTGTATGTTTTCACTTATTTATTTTCTAACATAAGAGTCATAATAGATAGTGAGATACTCTGTAGTCTACATCCCGTTATCATAAATCTATCAATTTTTTTTTGCAAGGAACCAATCTATATTTTTTTTCACCCATATCCATGGTGTTTTTCCTTTTGATGGCACCTCTATATGTATCTTGAATATGCATTTGTTGTCGTAGACTGTGGTGGCTTTTGTTGCATCTCAAATCCTATGACGTCCTTAATTTAAATTTTGTTTTTTCAAATTATATTATTATTGATTGATATATATTTTTTATCTTTAAATTAAGTTAAAACTTTTGTTCCTATTGTATCTTTTATTAAGTCTCCTTTACGTACTTTTTAAGAATAATGATAGGTGATGGACTGCATTCTTAAATACTATAACATAAGAAATTATTTGTAACCTTCGCCATGTAGATAAGTGGTTGAACTTGAAGTGAGAGCTCTGATGGGTAGCGGTGCTACCCTCTAGAGAATATTCATGTTTAAACCTTATATGCACGTTTATTCTACAGGGATATTAAAGGCCACTAGTGGTCTCTCCCACTTCTCAATGTGATTATTTAGTTTTCCTATAAAGAAATTATATGTGCAGTAGTTGTTATACTACAAATATAGATAGATATATCAAATATTTTAGTTCAAATGTATACATATATCTAAACTAACAAACTATACAAATTATATGCCATGGTTACTAATATGGTTTTAAACAATTTGTTAGTATCATTAGAATATGAGTTGTTAAGGAAATATTTTTTATATGCTAAAACATAACATATATATTTATCGATCATGCAAATTGGCACGGTATGTATATTTACTTTGACCAAAAATTTTAATATATTAATATCAACAGAACTAGGTAGCCTATAAACATAAATATTCGTTATGGTTATTTAAATATTTTTTTGTAATAGAAGATGTTGATATTTAGATGTAGATTTGAGGGGATATTTAGTTTTTCTAATAGTGAGATGCAAAAGGTAGGGGTTACGTGGATTACCTATTATAACAGGGTAGGTGGATAATTAGATGCAAAAGTTAGGTTTACTTTCACTAGTAGAGAACAGGCCTTTGATCCTCGATCAAAATGGGCTCTAGTCCCGGAATTTTTTGCGCCCGGGATTAGAAATACCTTTAGTCCCGGTTGGTGTCTCCAACCAGGACTAAAGGTCCCTGCCCCAACGGCTACTGCGCCAGACAGAGGTGGCAGGGACCTTTAGTCCCGGTTGGAGCCACCAACCGGGACTAAAGGTATACTTTTACTCCCGGTTGGGGGCTCCAATCGGGAGTAAAGGTCTACTCCCGGGCCGTGGCTGCGCCCGGGGTTGGAAAGTTACCTTTAGTCCCGGTTGGAGCCACCAGCCGGGACTAAAGGTCCCCCCTTTATATCCCGGCCGGCTCCTCCTTCCTCCCCGAGCCCGAGCTCAGCACATTTTGAAGCTCACTGCAGTAGTGTTCTTGCTTCCTCCCTCCCTCCATTGTTCCTCCATCCATTATTCGATTCCTCCATCGATTTCTTCGATTCCTCCGTCGATTCTTCAGTTGTAAAGGTTACCAATCTCATACTCTCATTTTTCACCATTGTCTTATCTCATTTTGTTCACTATATATATATATGGTTCTTTATTTTGGTTTTTTTTTCATTTGTAAGCAATTTGAGCTCAAAATCACTTCAAGCTTGCATATTTACATGAAATAAGGTTAAAGTAGCTAGTTGAACTTGCGGACCGTGTTCATCTCGGCGAGCACGTTCTCTGCCGAGCGGTAACGGACGTCAAGGAGGAGCTTTGATTCTACGAGGGAGAGCGGCAACGGTCGTGGAAGACCGTGTTCCCTTCCTCGTAGAATTGGAGCTCTTCCGTGGTCAAGTATGGTGCTGTCCTGTGGAGACATGCTCACCGAGATGATCACGTAAGCAAGGTCAACTAGTACGGATGGTTATTTATTCACATGTCCTGATATCGTCGCAGTAGTCTGTCAATCACCATACCCAAACGTAGTATATATATAAATATAAACTTAGAAAATAGTTAGAAAATTATAGAAAATCCATACTAGTTGAACTTGCGGACCGTGTTCATCTCGGCGAGCACGTTCTCTGCCGAGCGGTAACGGACGTCAAGGAGGAGCTTTGATTCTACGAGGGAGAGCGGCAATGGTCGTGGAAGACCGTGTTCCCTTCCTCGTAGAATTGGAGCTCTTCCGTGGCCAAGTACGGTGCTGTCCGGTGGAGAAATGCTCGCCGAGATGATCACGTAAGCAAGGTCAACTAGTATGGATGGTTATTTATTCACACGTCCCGATATCGTCGCAGTAGTCTGTTATGTGTGTACACTCCCATTCTTCTGTTAATTTGCAGAAATATCATGTGAATTACTTACCTGCCGCAGTAAAAGACGAGAACACAATGACCATTAAAAATATCATTGTTTAGAGATCTAGATAATTTTATAGTTTCTTAATTTTATTTGTTTATAAAAGGAGAAATTTATAGTGTATTAAAAAATAAGTATAGAGAGTAGATGGCAACTGCTTCCGGGTCCTCGGCCTCTCATGGGTTTCCAAAGCGACTTAGGCCGGGCTTCCCTCTCATTTCATGCGGCAAGTGTCGTGATGAGACGAAGATTGTGATGGAGTACCGAGTGAAGAAGGAGGGTCCCGACAAGGATCGTATCTTCTACAAGTGTCCGGATCGCAATGTGAGTTATTTTATCGTGTTTAATGATTATGGTTAGTTTATACCTATTTTCATGATGGTTGTGATTAAAGTTCTAATTTTTTGTTTTAATTTCAGTGGGATGGCAGTGGACGATGTTCAGGCTTCTACTGGGAGGAAGAGTATGTTGGACTCGTGCAAAAATATCTTGCACAACAGGCAGATACGACGGCTAATGAGGCAGTGATCCAGCCGAAGAAGCCCAAAGATGTTGCACAATCGGGGGATCTGTCTGTTTTAGTTGAGATTAGTCGTGAAATCCTACTACTACTGAAATGTATTTTAGCTTTAGTTCTTTTAGTGGTAGTTGGGATTGTCTACATTGTAGCGATGCTTTCATAAATTTGTATCTTTTGTGGTGGCACACATGTTGTATAAATAATTAATTATGATCTAGGTTTTAATATGGTATTTATATCATGTAATGCAGATGAGCCGTCATTGGATGTATAATGTTGATCGTCGCTCCCAAGAGTTCATTGACGGCGTGCATTCTTTGTTACGTGCGGCCGAGGCAAACAAACGCGATGGTTTCATGTGCTGCCCATGTGCCATATGTAAGAATACGGTGGAATATCCTTGCTCAAGGACTCTTCATTCACACTTGTTCAAGTCGGGTTTCATGCCAAACTATATTTGTTGGACAAAGCACGGAGAAACCGGTGTTGTAATGGAAGAAGGTGAAGAAGAACAATGGGACGACAATGATATTATTCCCGATGGTGCGTGCTTCAATGATACTGCAATGGGAGAAGCTGAAGAAGAGGTAGCCGCAGAAGATGAGCCGGCTGATGATCTTTCTCAGGTCATTCGTGACGCACAAAGAGAATGTGAAAGTGAAAAGGAGAAGATCAAGTTCGAGCGGATGCTAGAAGATCACAAGAAATTGTTGTACCCAACTTGTGATGCAGGGCAGAAAAAGTTGGGAACCACACTAGAATTGCTGCAATGGAAGGCAAAGAATGGTGTATCTGACAAGGGATTTGGAGAGTTACTAAAAATTCAAAAGAAGATGCTTCCGAAGGATAATGAATTGCCCGCCACTACCTACGAAGCAAAACAAGTTGTCTGTCCTATGGGGCTAGAAATAGAGAAGATACATGCATGTCCTAATGACTGCATCCTGTACCGTGGCAAAGAGTACGAGAAATTGGATGCATGCCCGGTATGCCATGCGTCGCGGTATAAGATCAGGCGAGATGACCCTGGTGATGTTGAGGGCGAACGTCCGCGGAAGAAAATCCCTGCCAAGGTTATGTGGTATGCTCCTATAATACCACGCTTGAAACGTCTGTTCAGAAACAAAGAACATGCAAAATTGTTGCGATGGCACAAAGAAGACCGTAAGGTAGACAATATATTGAGACACCCTGCTAATGGGTCCCAGTGGAGAGCAATCGATAGAGAATTCCCGGAGTTTGCAAATGACGCAAGAAACTTAAGGTTTGCTTTAAGTATAGATGGTATCAATCCTTTTGGAGAGCAGAACAGTAGTCATAGCACTTGGCCTGTTACTCTAAGTATCTACAACATTCCTCCTTGGTTATGCATGAAGCGGAAGTTCATTATGATGCCTGTGCTCATCCAAGGCCCGAAGCAACTTGGCAATGACATTGATGTGTACCTGAGACCACTTATTGATGAACTTCTCATTTTGTGGAATAAAGAAGGTGTACGTGTGTGGGATGAGTACAAACAGGAACACTTTGATCTGCGAGCATTGTTGTTCGTAACAATCAATGATTGGCCTGCTCTAAGTAATCTTTCAGGACAGTCAAACAAGGGATATAATGCATGCACACACTGCTTCGGTGATATTAGAGGTGTATTCTTGAAAAAATGTCGAAAGGTCATGTACCTTGGCCATCGTCGATTTCTTCCTGCAAATCACCCCGTAAGAAAGAAAGGCAAGCATTTTAAAGGAAAGGCAGACCACCTGACCAAGCCTCGCAACCGAACCGGTGAGGATGTACTCGATATGGTCAATGATGTCAAAGTCATCTTTGGAAAAGGACATGGAAGCCAACCTATTCCAAAAGACGCTAACGGTCACGCACCCATGTGGAAGAAGTCCATATTTTGGGACCTACCCTATTAGCAAGTCCTGGAGGTCCGTAGCTCGATCGACGTGATGCACCTAATGAAGAATCTTTGTGTGAACCTGCTAGGCTTTATGGGTGTGTATGGAAAGCCTAAGGACACATTTGAAGCACGACAGGACCTGCGTTGTTTGAGAGAAAGAGACAGCCTGCATCCAGAGAAGATAGATGATGGACGCCATTACTTATGTCCTGCTAGCTACACTCTAAGCAAAGAGGAGAAGGAAATCATGTTTGAATGCTTAAACAACATCAAGGTACCATCTGGATTCTCCTCGAATATAAAGGGTATTATAAATGTGCCAGAGAAGAAATTCTGTAACTTAAAGTCCCATGACTGTCACATTCTCATGACGCAATTACTTTCAGTTGCATTAAGAGGAATTCTACCTCCAAATATACGTCTAGCCACCGTGAAGCTATGTGCATTCCTCAATGCAATTTCTCAAAAGGCAATTGATCCAACTGATCTAGCTAAACTATAGAATGATGTGGTTCAATGTCTCGTCAGCTTTGAGTTGGTGTTCCCTCCTTCCTTCTTTGATATTATGACACACCTCCTAGTTCACCTAGTCAAGGAGATTTTCACTCTCGGTCCTGTGTTCCTACACAACATGTTCCCTTTAGAGAGATTCATGGGAGTCCTGAAGAAATATGTTCACAACCGTGCTCGCCCAGAAGGAAGCATCGCCAAGGGCTATGGAACAGAAGAGGTCATTGAGTTCTGTGTTGACTTTATTCCTGACCTTGACTCGATTGGTGTTCCTGAATCGAGACATGAGGGGAGACTAAGCGGAAAGGGGACACTAGGGAGGAAAACATATATTGGTACGGATGATGATTATTTCAATAAAACGCACTACACAGTTCTACAGAACTCCTCTTTGGTAGATCCGTATATTGAGACACACAAGGATCTCTTACGATCCGAGTTTCTAGGGAAGACTGAAGCTTGGATTACGCATAAGCACATGGAAACTTTCGGCGGTTGGTTGCGAAAAAAATGTCAAGGTGATGAGAGCATCCATGAGCAACTGTATTTATTGGCTATGCAACCATCATGGCATATCGTTACATACAAAGGGTACGAGATAAATGGGAACATATTCTACACAGTAGCCCAAGATAAAAGGAGTACCAACCAAAATAGTGGTGTCCGCATAGATGCCACAGACCCGAATGGGAATAAGCAGACATATTATGGACGTATAGATGAAATATGGGAACTAGAATATGCACCTACTTTGAAGATCCCATTGTTCAAGTGCCAATAGGTCAAGGTGACCGGAGGCGGGGTAACAGTAGACAACGAGTATGGAATGACAACAGTAGACCTTAGTAATATTGGGTACAAAGACGAACCATTCGTCCTTGCCAAGGATGTGAATCAGGTGTTCTATGTCAATGATATGTCTACCAAACCAAAAAGAGGGAAAAACGATAATGACTCAACCAAAGAGCCAAAGCGCCACATAGTTCTTTTAGGGAAAAGAGTCATCGTGGGAATTGAGGACAAGTCGGATATGTCAGAAGAATATGAAAAGGATGACCGAATTCCGCCCTTCAAAGTGAACAAAGACCCTAGCATCTTGGTAAATAATGAGGACACTCCATGGTTACGAAGCGATCATAACCAAGGGACATACGTAAAGAAGAAGTTCACTGCTGTGCCCACTTGATGATATAGTGATTTAATATAGTGTGTGTTTGAGATATTATGTAATAATTGTGAATTCAGATGTTTATTATGTCATGTTTCAAATTAAATCAATGTTTGATTTGGTGGGATTTCTCTCTCAAAAAGGTAAATTAGGATACCGAGTGATGAAAAATTAAAATATTAACGTTAAAATGACGTGAAAACAAATTTTCTGTCCAAAATCAATAGTTTTAATAATTTTAATTAAACACCACATTTTTGCATTAACGACATAATAAATATTAGTTACATTATGTTTTATAATTCTAACAAAAAATAAAAAAGTTAGGTTATAGATTTTTCCTATGTGCAATAAACAAAAAGAAAATTCATATTTTTAACAAAATAATTTTATGCCTTTTATTTAATTTACTATGTATTTAACAAAAACTATTGCATTTCTATTGTATTTAACAAGACTATTGCTTAAAATAGGAGGGAAACGAAACTGCAGCCCACCTTTACTCCCGGGTGGGAATCCCACTCGGGAGTAAAGGTGGGCTGCAGTTTCGTGGCCCACCAAAAAAAACCCTTTACTACCGGTGCATGTTACCAACCGGGAGTAAAGGTATACCTTTACTCCCGGTTGGTAACACGCACCGGGAGTAAAGAGACCTTTACTCCCGGTTGGTAATACGCACCGGGAGTAAAGGGTTTTTACTCCCGGTTGGTGGCTGGCACCGGGAGTAATTCTCTCTGATATATAACCTCCAGCGCCTGGCGCAGATCGATCCGCTCGTCTTCTTCCTCGTCGAACACCGCCGCCCTTCTTCCTCGCGCCGCCTCCACCGCGTCCGTTCGCCTTCCGTGACACCGGCGCCGCCCTCTTCTTCCTCGTGCGGCCTCCACTGCGCGCGCCCGTGCCCCTCCTCCGCGCGACCCGTGGCCCTCCACCGCGCCCTCCTCCGCGCTCGAGGCCCCTCCACCACGCCCGTGGCCCCACCGCGCCTTCCGTGACACCGGCGCCGCCCTCTTCTTCCTCGTGCGGGCTCCACTGCGCCCTCCTCTGCGACCCGTGGCCCTCCACCGCGCCCTCCTCCGCGACCCGTGGCCCTCCACCGCGCCCTCCTCCGCGCCCGAGGCCCCTCCACCGCGCCCGAGGCCCTCCACTACCGAGCTCGAGGTGATATGTTCGTCGATGTCTTTGTACATTCGCCCAAGCCCTCCACTACCGAATCATAGATCACGTCGAAAACTACGTAAAACTTTGGTGGAAGTCATGTCAACGCTCGAGGTCGATTGAAAATTCCAAATTTTGAATCACAAAATTCAGGAACTGAAAATGAATATTTGGAACTGTATATATATGCAGCGAGCGAGGAACTCTATATATTTGGAACTCTATATATGCAGCGAGCGAGGAACTGAAAATGAATATTTGAATCACAAAATCATGACAAGTTTAATTAAGGACCACCAATATGAAATTACTTTAGAAATTAATTAGATCGATGTAAATCCATGGCTTGTATAATAAACACGCTATATATTATTTGGTTTATAAAAATTAAGCGTTTTTTAGTTTATAAAAAATATCACATGTGATGATGTAAGCAGTTTTGGTTGGACTTGCATGCATGGCTACAAACAAATGAAGGAAAACTTCAACGTTTCTTCATTTGTGAACTTTGAATATACAGATATAATATATTAATGTTGCTAAAGTAATATGATGAATGACACATATACTTACATTTCATAATGACTTATACGTTTCTCATATGATGAATGACTACATGGTTCACATGGTACATAGGATCACAACATCACGCACCGACACCGCCCCGGCTCGCCTCACGTCGTCGTCGTCGTCAGCACGCCGGCCCGCCTCACGTCGTCGTCGTCAGCACACCGGCCACCGCGCCGACACGTATATATACGTCATTTGTATTCATATGCATGTATATATACGTCGCGGAGCACCGCCGCCCTCGTTCGTCCATGCGTTTCTATGTATACGGCGGAGCACCGCCGCCCTCGTTCACCCATGTGTACAGACATATATACGGCAGAGTGGAGCACCACCACTCTTGTCACACCGCCCTTTCTCGTGGCCTAGTTGATCAACATTCGTATTATCGTTATCGTTAATGCTAAACAATCACACCAGGGCGAACCGCGCTGTTGATGTACTATATATTGGTTTTGTTTTTTGAAGCTAGATGGCCGACCCGAGAAACATGGATGAGGAGGAGTTGATGATGAATTTGATCAACACTGGCACTCAAGTTGCCGGCGATGATGGTGCTAAAAATAACGTGCAAGAGGATGTAGATGACGGGAGTCAGTACTTAGCTCTTGAACAAAATGAGCAACAACAGATTGGCCAAGTATATATTTTTTATTATTAGCTATATATATTATCATATGTCTTTATGTGTGCTCATGACATTAAAAATAATGTTTATGTTTTGTAGCCCTCTAGATCGACATCAACAACTACAACGAAGAGTAAAAATGTTCGAGGTCCCAAAAAGCCATTGGAGGGCCGCTTCATCATCTCGGAGTTCAATGTGGATACAGGAGAACCGGGGGGCTGAATAAAATGAAATTTGTGCACCACTGTGGTTACCTTGTACGGGACCGGCTCCCGATTAGTACCCATGAATGGAAGAAGAAGACCAATGCTCCTCATATCAGTTTTGTCTCCGATCGTGACATGGCGTTAATTTGGAATGATGTCTTGGTACATTTCACGCTCCAAACAGATGGTTATGATGATATAATAGATGGTGATGAATTGAAGGAGCGAGTTAGGGATTGGGCAATGAAGAAGATGGCCACCCAGTTTCAGACTTGGAAGAAACACCTATACACGACGTATGTCAAGAAGAACATAGCACCAGATTTTACTGTCCCAGGCTCGATCTCAAAGCAGAGGCCCTATTGGGATGAGTTTGTACAGTACAAGACTTCGGAAGAGGGTGTGAGTCGGGTGATAAAGAACCAACGTAATGCCCAACAGAAGACATACCACCATACCTTGGGATCAGGTGGCTACCCAACTGCCATTAAGAAGTGGAACAAAATGGAAGCAGACCTTCTTGCCAAGGGTATCAGACCAGAATCACTCGAGTGGGGAGAACGTGCAAAGAATTGGTTTTTCGGTCATGGGGGAACACTAGACCAGGAGACAGGGAAGTGCATTTATGGCGCAAGACTGCAAGAAGCAGTAGAAAGATTGTTTTATGCTCAGAGAGCTACTGCTAGTGGTGCGTTCAGGCCCAACAGAGAGAAGGATGAGCTGACATACGCCATCGGGACTGTTGAACATGGTGGCCGAACTAGAGGCAAAGGAAGTGTCTCGTGGGAGCATGGATTCCCTCAGGACAGACCTTCTTACAGAAGTCGCCAGAGAAAGAAGGAAGAAGAGGCAGAGCGGCTCCAGAGATTGGAGGAAGCGGTGCGTGAAGCACAGGAGCGGGAAAAAAACCTTGAAGCGAGAATGCAGGAGGAAATCAGAAGGCAAGTGCAAATAGCAGTGAGTGCAAGTAAGCAGGCATCAGAGCCAGAAATCAACATTAGCCAATCTGTTCAGTTGAAAAGCAGCTACGCTTCCACGGAGATACCAAATCAAGGGGACACAGGACTGCGCTTCCCTGTGGATGACGTCACTGAACCTTGTACAACGTGTGAGCTACACATTCCGAAGGAGAATTCTACAATCAAGGTGGCTATCGGTCTTGTTAATCCTATCGACCGAACCAAGACACCAAGGATTCATGGGAATATAATCCAAGAAGGATATGCTACCATCTCGGTAGATAAAGCTAAAAAAGGTTTTAGTGATTTGCCTCTTGACATTCCTGGAGGTGATGGCGAGAAGACTCTAGGAGAAGCGGAGAAGACATTCATTCTATGGCGCAAGCGCTACATCATCATTCCAGGGATGTCGGCTCCACCTCCTCCTGAACTACCTCACCATAGGTACGTGCGGATGAAAACACTACATCATTAATTTGTATTGGCTTAAATAATTAACAATCTGCTCATAATAATATGTCATTCCTTTTTTTGTAGCAGATCCTCCCCCAACCTAAATCCAATTGTTCAATCGCCAGATCATCATAGTGCTCAGTACGATGACATTATGTTGGAAGACGAGGCTGCATCTACACCATCTCCAAGGAGGTCTCCAACGCCGCAGCCGCCACCTCCAAGGAGGTCTCCAACGCCGCTGCCAACACCTCCAAGGAGGTCTCCAACGCCTCCCCCGCCCCGCCTACCAAGAAGCCTAGCAAGAGGCCAACCCCTCAAACGAAGAACCAGTCCCCGCCTGCAAAGAAAGCCACCATGAAACCAAGGGCTATTCCCAAAATAATATCTGAAGAGAAGGAAGAAGGAACTGATGCATATAAAAAAGACATGTCTAGATTCTATGACAAACTTAAAATGAATCAAGAAGCAAGGAGAAACCCGGAGAAACCGTACTTCTTCGTAGCTCCAGATATTCTAAGAAAAAAGGTGACTTCTTACCAGCAACAACAGCGGGAATCTCGTAAGCCGTCCAAATCAACGTTATCAGACTATGACCGCACTCTCACCAAGTCAATTGAGGCGGCACAGAAAAAGAAGCGGGCAGGAAAAGGCATTGCCCAACTCGGACAACAAGCGCACCAATCAATCCCCCCGCTAGTTGTTGGTAATGAATATGGTTCGAATTTAGGATTAATGCATCAGGCAAACATACCTCCGGATGTCGATTTGGATCACCTTGGTGAATTTCTTGATGAGACTGGTCTCGACCTTTACCAGATGTTTGGTGATGGAAACATTGAGAGTGCGGCGGAGGTTGATATTTGGAAGAAAAAATTTGTACTAGGCCAGAGTCTATACAACCCTCAAGCCTTATCTGATCTGGGGACGCAAATGTACCTGCTAAACAAGTGGTACATGCAGGCGTCTACCAGTGGAGACTTCTGCGTTGGTGTCAGAATTAGAGACGAACATTGGTTCCGTGGCGATGATGTTATGTATGTTGACTTTGCAGAATTTTATCAACTATGCCACCTGACCTCTCTGGACAAAGTTATCATTAGCTGCTATTGCCTGTAAGTAATAATTCTTTCGATCTATTATTAAACTCATCATATGTGTGTATATGCATATAAATTATCCTAACAAGTACTATATATATGCAGATTTACAATGACAGAGCTCAGAAAGGAAGGCTGCAATGAAATTGGTTTTGTTGATCCCCATATAGTATTCGAAGACCCAATTACTCCAAAGACTAATTGGAAGTCTGAGCCAGAGAGTAACCTCATGAACTTCTTAGTGAACCAACGCCACAAGAAGGATATACTCTTTCCCTATAACTTCAAGTGAGTGTTAATCATGTCGATCATATCCTTAATGGCTCATATGTTGATTCTAGTTAATTAATGAGTGTTATGCGTTATACCTATAAACACATGCAGCAATCACTGGATATTGATGGACATCGATCTGGTGAAAAGTCACTTGATAATCTATGACTCGATGAGAAAACCACAACAAGACTACCAAGATATGATAGATATTATCCAGAGGTAATTTCGGGATCTCTAGCAACTATATATACACACAAGCATGATGATTAACTATATCTGATGACGTGGCAAATTTTTTATTGGGCAGTGTTTGCAAAACCTTTATTGAGAAGCAACACATGGAAAAATGCAAAGCGCCACTGAATGTAATCCCTTTGAAAGTAAGTCCCCTGAATCGCATCATCTTTATTAATTAAACATATAGCTTTCACCGGATCACCAGATTGGATGATAAATTTTTTTCTCGTAAAGTGGTGTCTAAGGCAGGAACAGGGGAACAACTACTGTGGTTACTATGTTTGCAAGTTTATCAAGGTGCTCTCCCAAAGAACTCCTACAGAGAGACTCAAAGTACGTTAAAAATACACTATATATTCATTTAATTATTATTATTGATTGTGTTACTATGTCTTTATATATATATATGTACATATATTAATTTATTTTCCTTTAATTCAAACCTGTAGACTCGATGGTTGGAGGAAAAGGTCATACGGCAAGACCAAATCAAAGCAATTCAAGAGTCTATAGCTGGATTTTTTAATGAGCAAGTCATCGATTCCAAGGGCGAGTTCTACTTCGACCCAACACTGCCATTGAAGCCAAGCTAGAGGATGAGAGAAAACTTGTTATGTCACAACAACTATAATGCAATCTTTTGTAATATATGCACATGAAATAATATAATGTAAAATACACATATGCATGCATGCATGTAAATATATATATGATGCATGCATTCATATATATATATATATATATATATATATATATATATATATATATATATATATATATATATATATATATATATATATATATTTCTATGCTTGAATTGTGTGATTTAATACGTTCATTGTGCTTGAACCGAAACATACTATATGCGCGTATAAATGTATAATTAGCAGCGTACAATACGATTTCGAAAACCTATTTTGAAAAGAAAACAAAAAAATGAAAAGAAAAGAAAAAAGAAAAAAACCTTTAGTCCCGGTTCGTATTACCAACCGGGACTAAAGGTGCCGGCCATCGTGGCATGTCAGGAGGCACCTTTAGTCCCGGTTGATGTTACCCACCGGGACTAAAGGTCCTCCTTTAGTCCCGGTTCCTGACCCGGGACTAAAGGACCCCCTTTAGTCCCGGATGCTTGCTCCCGGGTGGGGAACCGGGACTAGAGGGGGTTCCCCACCGGGAGTAAAGCTCGGTTCTCTACTAGTGTTTGGATCATGTTTCTTAATGGCATATGTGGGCAATTTAAGTATAGAGTCATGGGTTACTTTATGTTGGTGTGTGCAATAGCATAGGTGGGTAATTATTTATTAAATAGAAAAGATTTGATAGGTGTTATTATCATAGGTGATTAGATTCTATCAAATTGATGGTGTGAGAATTTCTAGGATCTATCTTTTTTCTATCAGGTCTCGTGAGGATCAATGTGGAATATCCATTGGGGCTCTAGTTAGAATTTCTAGTATTCATCTTTTTTTAGCGTGATATGTATTGAGTTGAAACCGAAGCTTAAGATATATAAGCTCTTGTTGCATCCCATCCCATGCTGTGACTTCATCAATCTATGGTTTAGGTTTCAGTTTTTAATCTAATTGTTGCAATTTTTGCACATGTTAAGTTGGAACTCTAGTATTTTTATCTTTTATTAAAACTTTTATTTTTTTTATTTTATTAAAAATGAGTTTAGATCCTAGTGGTATTGTTTTCCACATATTAAGTGGAAACATAGCTTGCACCCCGGCACTGAACATGTTAAATTTGTTATATCATAGGATTATATATGTAATATTATTATTTTATATAACATAGAGTACTAAAAAATAATATACTAATATTGATATGACATGATAGTTTAGTCAAAATATATAAGCTTATTAAAAAAACAAATTATGATATTTATTATCATTGAGTATTAATATAAATTAAAGTGAACTATTAGTGTTATTGTTTTGTGGTTTGTTAAGTGAATATTTTCATGCTTCATATGCTATTAAAATAAATGTTTATCCTATACATGCATGTTCACTTGGTCTATATGATGGAATAGTTTTATGCTTGACTAAGATTTTTTGAAAGAGCGAAGCAAGCTAGCCATCTACTTTCCCAACCGAGTATGGGAGCTGGTGATAAACTGGTAAGGAAGCACTCGACGAATAGTGACATTTATGAATGCAAATAACTTCATAGTCATACAATGTGTAATTTAGCAAATATATTGCATACTTCATGGATGTTAAATTAGTTTTTGTGTGGATTAGTATAAATATGTAGATTCGAGAGATATTTTTGTTTATTTTTTTAACAGCTGAGGTAGAACACAAATGTAAAGGTGTTACTTTATATTATCTTTCGTGATAGCATATATGTGTAGGTTTAACGCAAAGTTAGGGTTATTTGCATTATCTTTCGTAATGACATAGCTTATCTTTCATAATGCCATAGGTGATAATTTCTAAAATTGATAAGCAGTATTTTAAATCACCTCTCATAATGGCAGATGAGGGTAATTTAGATGCAAAGTTAGAGAGTTATATTGAATTGTCCTCATATAATGATAAAAGGTGGATAATTTAGATGCAATGTTAGCGGGTTATTTTGGATTCCTCAATAATGGCAAATGTGAATAATTTAGATGCAAATTTAGGGCATTATTTTTCATCCGGAACCGTATTTTTCTCTTACAAATTCCTCCAGCATTCCTCCAAACCATCCAAATTCTTCCAGAATTCCTTCAAGCGAACGGGCCCTATAAAAAGAAGTGAAATATATATTTTACCAAAGACCTTACTCGTGTGCATGGATGTGTTGGGCAGGATGTGTTTATTGCAGCAATCAAGGCAACAACGTCTACTCTTCCATGGGCCATGGCCGAACTAATGGCAAATTCAACGGTGATGGAGAAGGTTCAGTCCGAGATCCGCCGCGTCCTCGCAGGTCAGGGTAGAGTGCGCGAGGTAGCTGTAAGAGACATGGGCTACCTCAAAGCAGTGATCAAGGAGACTTTACGGCTACACCCTCCTATTCCACTAACCCCTAGGTTTTGCACACAAGACCGTAAGATTCAAGGATACGATGTGCCAAAAGGGACAATACTTGTTGCAAGCGTATGGGCAATCTCTAGAGACCCAAACTACTGGCAAGACCAAGATCCTGACAAGTTCGTGCCAGAAAGGTTTGAGGCCGAGCAGACCTTCAACTTGATGGGGTCAGACTTCGAGTTCATACTATTCGGGGCCGGGCGACGAATTTGCCCGGGGATAGCCTTCTCGCAAGCAAATATTGAGGTTGCTTTGGCTAGCCTCCTATACCATTTTGATTGGCCGGAGGAACTAGATATGACGGATTCTTGTGGACTTGAAGTGAGGAGGAAGGCTGAACTGCTTTTACGTCCCATACCTCGTGTTCCACATGTAGATGAATCATAGTTTAAGAAATGTTGATAAGAACTTATTTATCATAAAAACATTTATCAGAAATTTTATCGAAAACGACATGTTGCAATATGTCTTTTTATGTACTATCTCTGTCCGACAAGAATGTATTTCTGGATTCTAGATCTAATCTAAGTCAGACTATACTTCGATAAGGGCCCGTTGAGATCCTTGGAATTGAATTTATTTTAAAAAATTGTAATTTAGGCATATATTAATTAAGCTAATATGGTTGTATATGAAATATATTTGTATACTATTGTTAGCCGTGCAAGGAATATGCTATATGTTGCATTTGTATTATAGAGAAGCGAGTTGGAGAGCGTGCTATAAGTTGAAGAGTATAAATATAGCATAGTGATATACAGAATCAGTTTTCATCTCGCATCCTATGAATTTGAGACATGCTTATATGTGAACTTTGAAAAGTTATGGAATCTCAAATTCCAAGCCAAATAGCCTAATTCATTAAGTAGATTCTAATTTCTACAAAATGAAAGGATCCAAACGGCCCCTAAGAGAAAATTATGGTGCTTGAAAATAATGAGATCTATTCATTCATCTAGATATAACCGTTAAAAATTAAAAGAAGCTAATAGCACGAACCTAAGTCGTAGGCCAGAACCTAAATTTGATGGGCTAGGAACCAAGTATAAATTTAATTCGGAGGGTATACCAGAAATTTGAGGAAATTCTTTATAGTTCAACTGCCTTATCTTTTTCAAATACTGTATATAATAATGGGAAAAAATGGACCACAGATGCAAGACAGTCAAGATGAGTCCAAGATCGCTCATTTACATGGTGCAAGTAAAACCGAGCATGCACGTCAATGGTGTCCCCACGTCACGTTCTGATTCAGCAGGAAAAGCACGGCCTCGTTGACACCGAGAAGGAAGGCCGAGTGGGCTTTCGGTTCTGTTGGGCCGACCGGCAGAAACAAATTGGGTCAAAACTGTATTCATCGTGCCTCCCTTCCACGTGTCCGGTCAATACGATCTAACAGCGTATCTAGCAGATTCCTCGGAGGCTCCGCATGCGGTTTCAGTGGCCTCCCACGCCCGCTGTTTTTTCGCCTCCACCATGCGCTATTGGATCGTGTTGATCGGATACGTGGCAACTATACATGACATGTATACAGAGAGAGGCATGTATACATAGAGGCACGGTGGATAGGATCCACCCAATTTTTTTTCCCGACTGGCGCCTGGGCTCCGTTGCCCGCTGTCTGCCTCCTCTATTTATGTGGGCAACGGATGCGAGAAGGTCGCGCTGCGACGGAGGCAGCTGCGGTTGCGCACGCGATGGGATAGAGACATGGCCATAATATAATTGGGTCTCTGCTGGTTCTGAGCGACTACGCAAGGAGTTGCAGCCATCCCAGCGTGCATGGCGGAGGGCGCGGCAAGCTTGGCGGGCTCGATTCCCTCCGTGGCATCTCAGGAAGTGTTTTCTGACTCTCGAGTTTTGCTTTGATGATTTCTATTAACTCAAACTTATTTAGCATGGTACATTGTTTCTCTCTTATTATAAAACAACATCAACATGCTTATTAACCGCAATCCGAGGCATTACCATTGGCTTCCTCGAGTGCAACGGATCATCCTGTGACGGAGACCGCTCGACCACGCTGGCTCCTATCTACCATTGCTCTGTTCGCTTGACTGATAAGCCATGACTAAAAATACCTTTGGCTATTTGTCGTGAAACAAAAATATTATTCATTGACCGAAAAAGTACGACGATAATGACGCATATCAGTTAATGCTGTATACCACCTCCCCTCTCAAAAATCCCTGTAGATGAACAGTGCTGCCCCCGGCGCCGTCCGGCACCGTGCACGCGTCCACGCTTCTGGAATCGACGGCGCGGCCCCGTCCTCCCCATCCCTTCGTCCTCCTCTCCTAGGCTCCATCCCTTCGGCCTCGTCTTCTACGGAGAAAAAAAGGACCTCGCCCCGCTCCCTCCCCTTCGCCTCTCTCCCCCTCTCCGCCTCCTAGAACGGCGCGGCCGAGCAGGCCATGCCTGCGGCCGCCGTCTAGCGCGGCGCGGTGGGCCTCCTCCTCCCTTCTCTTCCTATCTCACCCAGCGGTAGGCGGCCAGGCTCTGGCGCATCGGCGCGGGAGGCCCACGCGTCGAGTCCTCCAACGCGGAAGGCCTCCGTTGCGGCGTCCAGGGCAGGGGCGAGCGGCCCGACGCAGTGCGGGAGCCCCGCCGTGGGAAAACCCTAGCGGCACACCTGCTGCCGGTGCGCGCCAGGACTCCGGCGACAGCAGATCCAGCGTACTCAGACATTTCCGTGCAGCTATGGTGTTCGACTTAATGCCGCTGAAGATGTCGCGTTTGTCAACGACCGTATGCATCTCTCATACGTGATGCCTAATTGGCTGTTGCACTTGCTTCGGATTGCTAATTTGGTAACTGCTCAATTTTGGTTTTGTACATGCAAGATCTTTATTAATTTCCTAATTCATGTTGGGTATGATTTGCATGTTACCAATTATACAGGTGTATAAAATATGGAACCGCCAAATATTTCCAGCATCCTACCAGATGTGCAGAGCCTTCTCTCTTCTTGCTTCTCAAACTTCTCTCCACACTGCTCCGGGGAGTCTGCTTATCTTTTCCAGATGATGTATTTTTTGTCCACAGATCTTTGAGCCTTTTTAATTTGTTTTAAATCCATCTTGGGTGTGGCTCAAAATATTTATACCTTCTTCTTCTCAGCATTGTTCTTCTGTAATAAAGGATATAAAATAGCAGGTAGCTGTATATTTTCATTGCCCACTATTAATGTTGTTGTTTCCCAACTGCTATTGTTTGAGTACCTATGATCAACGAAACTTAATATTTAATATTTAATATTTAATGGAGCCCCAACAACTACTGGTCTGTTACCGACTAAAGTTCAAGGCGCCAGTATTTCTTCTCATAACATTAGGCTATATTAAAGTCCTCATAATTCTTTTAAATGTTTAAGTTAAGAAATTGCCTTATGCTGTAGATCTTAAATGAAGCTGACAATTCTTTGGCTTCCAAGGGATTCTCATATCATCTTTGTAACTGCCAGAGGCAAGCCGTTCATTCCCATTTTTCGCTGGCCACTGTGAACTTTAGGCTCTATTACAACACGCACAACCATAATGCCACGGACTCTATTTTCATGCCATTGAAAAATGTGGTTGAGTTTACCTTTCGGATCTGCATTACAGGTATAGGCTGTAGGACATAATGGCACCAAATTATGCCACTCAACTACTCAGCTAACAATCAGCCTGTTCGCTTGTTGGTTTCAGCCAGGGCTTATCAACCAGCTAACAGTGTTTTCCTCTCACAACAAACTAGCACTAGCCGGGCTTATCAGCCCAGAAACCAACCAGCTAATAGACCCAATAAAAGATAAGCTGTACGACATCCTAAATATACATATTTCTCTCTTGCCTTATGCTGTAGATCATCCATGCAGCTGACAATGATTTTCTTTGGCTTCCAGGGTATTTACATATTTATGTTACGAATTTGTTTGATACTGCCAAGGTAAGTACCGGTACAATATGTCCTTTTCACACAATTTTTCTATTCTGCAAGCATTTCTGGTATTCAACGCATTTAATACCATTTGTGGGCCATGTATTGCTTAAATTCACACCCCATTTTCACAAGGATCAATTCTGTGCAGATAGTTTAGTTCTTACCGGCTGAAAGGCAATAACATTCAAAAATCTTATTTTGTTTTCAGTCAGTAGGAATTGTACCAACTTTCTTTTGCCTGCTGTACTTTGTTGCAATTGTGTTGCACGGCTACTTATTCAGAGAAAATAGATCCACATGTTCAGGTACCTAAACAGAAAGAAAGCTGCATTATGTGTGCCAACAATAATAGAATATGCATTTCCCAGATGACTGGCACATTGCACAATGGTTAAAAGACATCTTTTCCATGTTACAACAGTCTAATCTCACATTTTCTTATGTTGTTTACTTATGTTTACATCCATCGCTTGCATTTTCTGACTCTGCTCTCCCAATAAGGAACAACGTAATGAAGCACATACAGACAAACCGTCCCACAGCCGTTGCTGATCAAATTGATTCCCTATCAACACTACCTTTCCCTCTTACATTTTAGTGCACGTGCCAAACATTTGGTTTAAACACAGGTTCTCCAACTTTCATTCTTTTTAATGCAGCTGCGAAACATTTGACGTTGTAACAAATTGTCTAAATTTCATTGCTTCTTCCGTGTACGTATGGAACAACCATGTAACTTGAAGCTTTTATAATTCTTTGTTTCGTATACACAGCCGTCTAATGCTGTGCCGATTGCTATACTCAACTTGCCCCGCGCATTGCGCGGGCGGACTGGCTATTTATTATTATAATATGGCTTCTGAGTTCTGACGGTCGGTCCACTTGCGGTGCCCTGTTCTGAGATCTTGTGCTCTGCTCTATTGCAATCCTTGGAAATGGGCTGACTCGTATAGGGCTTGGCCCATCTGCTGTTGGCTCGGAGGCTGGAGATGTTTTGCTGTCTTGGGCTGACACACATAGTGTACAGCCAATCTCTCCTAAATCCTAATCCCACCTCCCCCTCCTAATCTGTTGTTGGCCTGGGGTCAAGATTTGCAGCCTCCCCGCGAGTGTATTCTCGCCCAAGAGCTAAGAGCATATCCTATTTTTTTCTCTCCTAAAAACATGTAATTTTGCAACTCTTTAAAAGGTATTAGGATGAAAAAATAAGACCATCTCCAAGAGTTTTTAATAATCCACTCCTAAAATATAGAAGACAATTTTACATCAGGAATCCTATATTATTTCTAAATTATCGTAACCACTTTTATATATTCTCTCATATATTTGCATCAGGAACTCTTTCCTATTTATTATTTTTCCTACACCCTTCCACCTTTAGATTGACCGATCGATACGCACGGGAAAGCAGTATCCGCGCGATGGAGGAGCCGCGCAAAGTTACGCGGAAGGGGGGTGGATTTCCAAAGTGTGTAAATTTTAAGAGGAAGTATAAGGAGTTGTTGGAGAGGGATTTTTTCTTATCTTTCTAAAAATCAAGGATTAGGAAGGGATTTAGGGAACTCTTGGAGATGCTCGAATCTACGGTCTCTCCTCCATATGTCGCTTGTTCAACATGATGGCACCCAATACTCCTCTGTCTTCTAAGTCTCTTTTCTTCTCGACGGTGACAAAGGTGATAGATGCTCTTCTGTCGGTGCCCAAAATTCGGAAAAGAAGATCTAAATCTATTCGATAATGATACAATTAGGGCGTCCTTCCGTCCGAACGCCTCGTGCTGCACGCTCCACTCACTCCCCCCCGCGCCACACGCCCTGACCGCCATGTCCGTCTCCATCTGCACCGCTCGGATTTGCCGCCTCAACTACACCGCGCGAATTCGTTTCGCCCGCTGAGGCCGCTCCATCCGCTGTTGAATAAGTAGCCACTCCATCCGCCTGCCGCAACCACCTCCACCGCGTTAGGGACCTCAACCATTTTGGGTGCCGCCATCCGCTGTCATGGCCACGTCCACAGCGTTAGTTCGCCGCGCCGCCCACGCTAGGTTGTGTTGAAAATGCATGTTGCAAATGTATGTTCGAGATGTTTCGGAGGTATGTTGCAAGTGTTTCATGTGGATGTTGCGAAGGTAGATTCGGATGTTGCATATGTTGCAATGGCTATACTCGTATGTTGCAAGAGTTTTTTTTAAAATGTTTTATTTGTTTCATAGGTATATTGCAAGTGTTTTATTTGGATGTTTCATATGTTGCAATAGTTATATTGCAAGTGTATGTTCTAAATGTTTTATCCGTTTCAGACAAATGTTGCAATTGTTTCATCTTAGTGTTGCAAAAGTAGATCTAGATGTAGGTGTGGAGGAAGCCAAAGCCGTTGGTGGTTGTGCTTCTGCCCGAGCAGTGACACATAGAAGGCGGGCAGCTACGGCGAAGATGGAGGCCGTAGACGCCGGAACAGCGGGGACGGGATGCCGAGGTGGATCGGGTAGGATGGGGAGAGAGATGGGCGCGGGCGCGGCGCATCAGGCATGATGGGGAGTAGAGTTGTGTCGAGTGCGGGCGCGGGAACTCCGTCCAAACGGACGCCGCATCCGGAGCAGGATGAGTGCGGGACGAGGGAGCTGCATCGAGCGCGGGCACGAGCGCATGGCGCGAGAGCTGCATCCGGACGACCGGGCACTAGCTACGTCAAAATCTCTTTACGCAGGTAGAGGTACCACCCCTCCTGTTAGAACAAGAAGATGTAAAAGGTCAGCTGGCGTGGGTGTTGAATCACTGCCGCCCGAGGCGAGCCTCCCAAACGATGGGCGATGCGTTCCCTTGGAGTAACCTCTGAGGAGGAAGCTATTGAAAAGCAGGCGTTGGATGACTATGCCAAGGTCTTCCAAAATCCGCTTTCTGTTTCTCAGGTAAGGGCGTTGGCTGCCCTCTTTGGTTGGGCTTGGGCCCTGTCTAAGGAAAGTGCCTTTGGGCTTTGTGTGATTCTTATGGATCCTGCAAACATTATATTTTGGAATGTCCGGCAGGTTAAATTCAACAGCGCGCGACAGAACTCTGTTCGTTCTTTGGTGAACCCAATCAAAGGAGATGGGTCATGTGTCGCCGCGTTTCCTGCTCTCGATCTTGGGACTGGCCCTTTCACACTATGTATTCCTGGCAGCTAATTAAGCTAGTTGTGGGATTCTGATTTGTTGGCATGAGACTATGAGAGGATTGGTTCTGCACTTCGGACACGGGTGGATCAATTCTCTGTTTCAGTTCAGTTTGACGCCCCACATGGATAGCCTTGATGGTTAACGTGTTTATGGTCCACAGACTACAGATGGTCCTCAATGTCCGGGTCCCTGGTTAGTGGCCGGTGATTTCAATTTAATCTACCGGGCTGAGGATAAGAACAATAACAATATTAATAGAGCTACGGTGGGAAGATTTTGGTGTTGTATTCATGATATTGCTACGAAGGAACTCACGTTGATTGGTCGAATATTCACTTGGTTTAGCGAACAAATTTCTCCAACGCTTGAAAAACTTGACAGAGACTTTGTTTCAGTGGATTGGGTACAGTTCTTTCCATACTCCCTTCTGCAGAGTTCATCTACTGAAGACTCTGATCATTGCCTCTTGTTATTGGGGCTGAAAGACTTAATTAATTCATATTAAAGGGAGATTCCACTTTTAGTATTTTTGGCCCTCTATTGCTGGTTTTTCAGATGAGGTCTCCCAGATTTGGACTTCGGTTCAGCCAAAGACATGCCCAGCCGAGAGCCTCTCCTTTAAACTGAAGGAGTTGGCTCATGGCCTACAAAGTTGGAGTCAGAAAAAAGTTGGACACATCAGGACTCAGCTTTTAATGGCTCGAGAGATCGTCCATCAACAGGAGATTGCTCAGGGCTTTTCGTGTGCTGGCCAATGATGAATTGGCATTAAGATTCATGCTCAAGAAGCACAGCCTTGTTCTCTCCTCGTTGCTATGAATAATTAGTAGACTGCGGAAGAGTATTGAGTTGATTAAACAAAGGGATCATGAAAATACTCGGCTTCTTCAGATTGTATGCTAAGCACAGTAAGAGGAAGATTTTTATCCCTAAGATCATGGACAATGATGCAGTTCTCACAGACCATAATGAGAAAGCCCAGGCTACTTGCTATGTTTATCATAATCTGATTGGGATGGCCGAGGACCGAGATTTCTCCATTGGTCTCGACCGGTTGAATTTTCCACAGCTGCTCTGATGAACATGGACAGTCCTTTCTCTGAAGATGTAGTTTGGACTGCTCTCAAGGAAATGCCTTCTGATAATGCTCCCAGACCTGATGGTTTTACTGGGCGATTTTAAATTCCAAACTTATGTGTAGGTTTAGGTTGTAAGGACCGTGACGCCTAAGAGTGCATGTGAATTAGACAACTTAAAAATCTACTTCTAACTATGACTTCTAATTTTTCACCTTAGCAAAACCTATTCAAATAAATAAACTATCTAAATATGCAACAACTGTTTTGCTAATGTGTTGCTATCTCTACAGTAAAAAGAGTTATGCAATCTAGATTCTAATCCTATCAACTAGCCTATCAACTAAGATAGGAAAGGTAAAGCATACAACTAAGGTGGAAATATAAATGCAGAAGCTAAAGATGAGGTAGAGATGTAAACTTCCATCGACGAGTCCAGTATTTTTACCAAGGTATCGAGAAGCGCTCAACCTTTTCCCTAGTCCTCGTTGGAGCCCCTCGCAAGGAATCCCTCTATTGGTATTTCTTAGATACTCTTGTAATTGTGATTGAGAAAATATATTATATATAAAGAATTCTGCAAGCGCACAGATATACCGTTGTAGCACCTCAGGTATCGTTATTTATATTTTTACCTTAAGTAAGGACTGGCAAAGGAAATATATTGATAACTTATATTTATGATGAATGAACCAACCAACCTTCTACTCTAAACAAGGGTAAATCAAGATATAGGATAATATATATATAATAAATGTAAGACTCAGAGTACTCCTTATGATAGCAATAGCAAGATTAAGTAGATACAATAGAGACTAAATCCTAAGTTATTCTTAATTACAAGTCAAAGTATTCATTGACTGTGCAATTATACTTAATAATCATGGCTAAGACTAACTTCATATCTACACATAAGGCACATTACTAAGGAAGATCAAGAACAGAGCCTGACTTCCATCGCAACCGCGTCCTACTTGGCCTATAAAATCAGGAGGTGGACTACAAAGGACTCAACGAGGTTGTCACCCCACGATCTACCACACGATCTGGAATGTACATCCACAGGTAAACAACGTATAAGCACTACGCTTACACAATATCGACCACTCACCCCACACGTGCATAAGAGTGAGCGCTTTGCGAACTTATGCATAAACATAATGATAATTCTAGCAATACTGAGCATATAATCAAAGTAAACTATGAACATAATAACTAAGAACATGAATAATATTTAGAACAATGTCATAGCAAATGTAGCAAACATATGAATAATGAAGGATACAAGAGAGGATACAAGTGGCTTTACCAAGCTACGCTCTTGACAAGATCAGGAATCCAAGCGAAAAGCTTGCCTCTCTCTAGATCTAACTTTGCTAGCTATGTCTATAAAATATTTGTGGAGCTTTGAGGTTCTTCTTCTTCTCTTTTGATGGAGGATTGAATGCAGGAGGATTCCGTGAAGGAGGTGGTATGGGGAGCTATTTATAGGGGGAACCAAGGGTCCTGTGGGCCCATAAATCCATGGCAACGTCAAATCTAAACCGTTGATACGAAATGACCTTGAGCAACGGCATAGATTGAACCTAGGAGGTGGTGGAGAACCGACATTCGAAGCGGAGGCTGACATGTGGGGCCCATAGGCTGGCCGACCTACAGGTGGGGCCAGCCGGCCCCACCTAGTGGCCTTTCGGGTCCGATCGTGGTGCATTGTCTTCTAGATGATTCCAGAGTCTTCCTAAGTCAGTTTCGTCGCGGACAAACGTGATTTGCTCTGACGATTGGGTCAACCTTGCTCGTTTTCTGAATAAATCCTGCTAAAAACACAGATTCACCAAAAAACTCGTGGAATTTATTAGTTTAAACCCCTAAACCTTTATTGGTGATCATTTTCATGCATTTGTACAAGTTATATTGACAGTTTATGATGAGTGTTAACTACCGTCAACACCCTCGCAAGGGTCAAGCTCCCGGTCTGGTAACTCCGTGGATAACCCAGGGCCTTCCCCACGCGCAAGTGGGTCTCCAGTGTGTCTTCCAGCAAGCCTCTCCCGGATCGCTTCCCGCCATCTTTACTATCAAGCTTTCGGCCGAATCGCCGCGGCCTTGTTCCCTTTAGTACATAGTGGCAGCCACACCACAAGCACGGTTGGTGTAATCTCATAAGACTATAAGCCCCGCACGAGTACAAGCACGGTGTGTGCAAGAATCTTTGGTTGAGAGGTATGCAAACGAAACTAGCAACTAGAACTTAGCCTAGAGAAAGCGCATATGAGCATGGTCTAACTAACCTAAGCACTTCGTAAAACACCTACGCTAATCACCAAGTGATTTTAAGCCCTATGCATGTGGAGAGCACAAATATGCTGTAGGAACACCCCTCTACCTTTCTCTTGCTCCCTCACACCTCAAATGGCCGGTTGGAGGTGATATATTGCCCCCAATGAGAAACTAGTCGTTGGAGGCAAGGTGCAGCTCACTGCGTGGTCACCGGATAGTCTGGTGCCTGCTACGTCAGGTAGCCATTATGCCACTGATATCCGACCGTTGGAGCACTGTGCATGTCTGGTGCCAGCTTGTCCGGTGCCCTCTGGGCTCCTCCAACTCGATTTCCACAGTCTCTGGAAAAATAGGGCGGTGCCCTATCCGGTGCCACCATGTACAGTGCCCTCTGGGCTGCTCCAACTCAATTTCCACCAGTTCAAAACTATAGAGCTTTTCATTAGCTTTTCGAAAAGTTCAAGATCATCAAGATTGAAGTTCGGAGCTAAAAGTTATGGCCAAAATACGAAAGTGTGCCGCGTTGAAAAAATAGGGCGGTGCCCTGTCCGGTGCACAGTGGTTGTACGGTGCCACCTTGTCCGGTGCACACAGTCCTGTCCGATGCCAACTGCAGCTTTGCCCTTTGACGTTTCTTCACGATCCTTTTTCTGGGCTTCTTCATCTTCGCGTCTTGGACTCCTAGCTTCACTTTTAGGTTGATCACACATGCTCTAGCATCTTCCTTTGAGTGTTGATCATATTCTTCATGTTCCAATCTTGGTCCAATCCATGTTTGCATCCTATTGCACTATAAAATAAACACATGCAAATTCATTAGCCTAACTTGGTCATGTTGATCATCAAACACCAAAATCTAAACTAAATGGGCCAAGGGTCCATTTTCCTTACAATCTCCCCCTTTTTGGTGTTTGATGATAACACGACTAAAACAAGCAAAAAATGACAATTTCTAAATTTAAAACCTATATACTTTCTAGGATGCAATGCAACGGCAAGATTATATGTTGTTAAGAAGATAACACTTGTTTGGATCTTTGGAAACTTATCTTGCCCTTGCAAATGTCCCTGAGTGGTATTATGGACTTAAGCCTCCCCCTAACTGCATAATCCACTTTCCTCCCTTTCTCGGACCATTCCCAAATAAGGTTCTCCCCTTTGATTTTCCCTTAACCAAAACCACTTGTAGCTTGATACCAATTGAATGTTTCCACTTGTATAACGATCAAATTTTAAAATTGTGGATATGGTGTTATTATGGGTTGGGCTTGCTTTTGGTCCTATAATTTCTCCCCCTTTGGAATCAAACACTGAAAAGGAAGACATTAGTAGCACAAGGAAGGGTCAAATTTTTGTGATCCTTTGTATGTGGAGTGGAATTGATCATAAAACTTGACTCACACATTACATAGTCTAAGCTCCCACTAAATATAGCATACATATGGTGAATGTAAAAGCATATGCATAATTGGCAAATTAATGTACAAGGGAGTTTAATTTATATAATGCATGAGGAAAGCATATAAATACCAAATTGCAATCAACATAATGATATCGGTTTAGGATTACCACATGTAGAAACCAATCGGATTATCACCACTAGTAATGGGTGGTGGATTTTGAAAGCATGATGTTTTTCTCCGGGGACTCCATTTTCCTTGCAATCAGACTACTACACACAAGATAAGCTTGAAATGGTGTTAGTCGCAAAGCATCCAACTTGTAGAATAAACTCCCTCTAAATTTGTGCATACAAGCATATAATACATGTAGGAGACATGCATGTTGACTTTAAAGTCAAAATATCACTTTGAAAGATGACATCACATGAATCTGAGAATCATTTTCATAGATGGTATTCGGAGAAAATTATCTACAATTTGGACTTTGGCACATATTGGATAATCATTTGTATAGAAATAGAGCTATGTGCCATGCTCCTAAAGAATTAAACCATGTAGGTTTGCTCCAAGGTTTAAGAGTGATGTTTCACTGCAATTAAGGAAGAGAGCTGAGGGATAAGAAAATGATTTCCTAGAAAAGAAACTATATCTATACGGGAGCCAAGATATATGAAGAGGTGTGATTCGTAGATGATAGGAGAAAGAAGAGAAGTGATTGGACCAAATTTGTTTTAAAAAAACCATTAATTGAGAATATGGATTCAATGTGCAGTGTAACATGACTTGATAAATATAGAAACTCTCTTTTAGTTTCTAAGTTGGAACTGCCTTAGTCGATCAAAGCTTCACTCAATAAAACACGGAGTCATCGTGCAAACCATGGATGATCCATGAACATAAAAATTAATGTGTGTCTTCAATTGAGGGGTCACTTTATTGTTGGTTTAAACAAAGCAATGTGATGTATGAATTAAATTGAATTGTTTCCTTCACACAGGTTATGGAATAGGTCACCAAATTTTTCCAAAAATGGAGTGAAATTTTAAATAAATAGAATAAAACAAAAAACAAAAAGGGCATATAAAAATTTATCCCAGAACAAGGGTTCCAACACATCATTTTATAATTTTAATATTTTAATGCAGCCCAATGGGCAGACAAGTATGGAAATAAATCATGCAAAGGCTCAACATCGAAACAATGTTTGATCTGTGCAAAATCATGCCTATACTCAAGTTCGTCTCAATCCAGATGTATTGGGATCGATTAGGGTGAAAAATAAACTATTTTTCATCCCAATTTCTCCTAACCCATGTGAATTAAGGTGGGTTAGACACTAGAACAAAAATGATTCTTGTTGATGCTTTCTACATTTTTTTACTGGTGGTTTATAATGTAAGGGTGCCTGTAGAAATGAAATTGTGAGCCTAAGCCATGATTTCTACAAGTGGTAGCCTTAAGAAAATAGCTAGTAAAAATATATTTATACTGGCGGTTTTCTTAACCTACTGCCACTACAAATTAATTTATTTGAAGTTTTCAAATGATCTCGGATTGATACATGGTCTGAACAAAATATTCATTTGATATCTACAACTTTTTAGATGATTATTTTTTCATTTGAAATAATTTAGGGCTCCAAAATTATGTTTTAAGATTAATGATTTTAATATTCATATTTTCAAAATTTATTAAATGACCTCGGATGGAAAAAATGGTCAAAATTAAAGTTCTAGATCTTGACGAGATTTAAAAATTTGTAGTTGAAACTTTTTTCATCAGAATTAGGTTAGGGCCCCAAATCTCCCTTTCAAAATCTTATGGAGTAAATGCTGCAGGCTTATTTGTATTGCTCAGTAACTAGGGACTTTGGGGTGCAGTGATAAGCGGTGTATCGCGTGAGCTGTGAGGTCGTGAGTTCGGTTCTCGGATACTGTAACTTCCATGAATTTATTGAAATTGGGTGTGGATGCCTAGTTTGGGCCTCTCCCAATTACAAAATTTTTTGCTATTTTTAGCGCGATTTCTAATTTTTGAAACATCATTTATGGCAATTTTCTTAAGAAATCCGTCGGTGTAAATATTTGTAGTGGCGGTTCTTAGGCGACGCCAGTAAGGTTTACTGATTTTCACACTGGTAGTTGGTAAAAACCGCAGTAAAAATAAGAAAAGTGCCGCCAGTAAAGATAGTCTGTGTACTAGTGAGAGTGCAGGCATATGAGCTTTAGGATGATTAGCCTATTCACATGCTTCATGTATTTGATTAATGAATCAATAGGTTCAGTCAGTTTCATTAAATACAAGTGTTGCTGCACGCATGGAGAAAAATAATATGCAAAACTTGATCTGGACGCTAACTCAGTCAGTAGAGTTCGAGGTTCGGCATTGTTTGCGTCAATGACCAATTCAAAGTATATACATATCTCCACAATAAGTAGCGTTAACCACTTGTATTCAAAGCACTTTAGGTGTTAGCAATATATTTACTGCTGCAACATGTATGACACCTATTGTACTGCATTACTCTTCCCCTGTTCACGATCTACATTCATATCATGCTATGATATATATGTACACCAAGTAGGTAAACATGAGTTTCAAGGGAAAAATTACAATGTTAAAGGACCATCCATACTATTTATTATTTCAATGCACTTTCTTTGGGTCGCTGACGCTGATTGATTGGACGTCCAAGTTCCATGTTGTTACGACCCTTGTGACATTCGCTGCAACTGGAAATCAGAATTTTGATTCACATCTAACCCATAGCTGATTCGATCCCAAGACAGTTCGTGAAGAATACATGCTTGCCATTTCTTTCTTGATCTGCGTCCACGTCCCTAGCCACTTGAATTAATAATTCGGTATGCATTATATAATACTATTAGCTTGTGATGCTGATCAAGTTGGTTATTTTCGAAAGGTATCTAAATGATTTCAGTATCTTCCAAAACATGCTTGACATCTATTTTTTTAACAAAGGGTGCCTCTTGAATAAATATAATAATTTGGTAAATATTACTCTATTAGCTTGTGGTGCTCATACACGTAGTCTCTAAAGGGAATATCAATATTTCAGTATCTCCTGTGATACACTTGACAGTTACTGCCTATGCTGTCTTTTATAAGGCACACAAGCATATCAAGGTTTAAACATTAAAAACTTTGGCCAATAATGTGGCAAAATCATTTTAAACTATTATAATAGAAACTTGATGTGGTTAGATTTGTAAGCAATTATATTATACCATCAGTTTATAAGCATAAACAATATAATATAAAATAATGATTTGTCAAAGAGTCACCGTATAAAACGGAACCTGGGGAGTAAATTTCAGAAACTGGAATACATTGGAAAGTAGGCATCTTAAGCTGAAGCAAATAAAACAATGTTGTTTCTTTTATGGTGGATGAGAGAAAGTCATTCTTATGCAACGTATAGGGGCACGAATCAAGAATTCTTTTTTCGACACGGGTAGACATTAACATTATGTCTATTGTTTTCTTTGTTGTATAGTGACTGAAATCCTGCTCGGACTCGGGCTTAAGAGAGATGTGCTATGAGAATTTCTAGTTCTGTTAGGACTTGAGTGTAGAATTTTACTTGAAGTAGGACTCCTACTTGCATGGATGGGGTCTTGTATCAAACTATATAAACAAGGGTTAATTAGATTTGTCCTATTATAATTGCGCCAAATTTTAAGATACACGACTATCTACGCCCGAAGGCCCCTTGGGCCCTATCAGACGTAGTACTATATTTGCCTATGGGCCCTTTTGCCCCCATCCAAACACATAGCGTCACGAGCCCACCCCCCTACCTGAACTGTTCCCCATTCCCTTCTCCAATCCCTAACTCTAGATCGAGGGCAGCTTTCTTCTTCACCGACGTTGTCCAGGAAATTGGTAGCGGTTCGCGGTTCACTTGGTCTATGGCGAAAATGAGACGGATTGGGCATCCTAGATCCATGAATGTCGACATCAGTGCAACAATGGCTGTCCAGTAGTGTTGCGATGGCTATCACTACTACAATAATGATTGTCGGCAACGAGAGCATTTTTGGGCAGAGGCGGCTCCTGATTGAGACACTTCTATAGTGTTGTGGGGGCTTCCCCTAGCCTCCTATATATCCTCGTTGGGGATCAACACAGAGGAGGCCGAGGGTTACCGGCCCAAGGGAAAAAGAAAAGCAAAGGTAGCTAACAGAACAACAAGGTGTTGTGATAAGTTCTGGAGTAAATGGCCATTAATTCATCATCGTTACAGTGCCACCTACCAGGTATTTATTGATCACACCCGGGGGTGGAGTGAATTTACATCATGCCCTCACCAGTGGGGTCGATTCTTTATAGGTGCATGGGGGCACAATAGTCATTTCTCACGCTCTTCCCACAACTACCCACGTTGACGACGCCGTGAACACCGTTGCTGGGACCATCGTCCCCGTCAGATGCCGTAGATCTGGCTCCACAAGGGTCATGTCTCCCCTGCGAGGGGACCTCGCCGGGCGATGTCAGATCTACAACTGCATAGGATCGGGGTTACCTCTGTTGGTAGGGTTAGTTAGGAAACCTTCACCGTGGATACTACTCAGTAGGGCGCGCGACTCTGCTAAAGGCAGACGAGGGTCCAGCTTGTGGTCGAGAGTCGACCGGGTTGGCGCCATTCCCCCCAACAGTAGCCCTCGGAGGTTTGGTCCAGCTTGATGGGCCTAAGCAGCACAAAAACCGGGGGAGGAGAGCGGAGCTCCAGCCCGTAGGCCCCCTGGCCCAAGCGACGCCACGTCTGCCTTCGGCTACTAGCACTGGACCCGAGGTATTTTGATGGGCACGTCTTTTGAGGAGTTGGTTATGCGTGGTGGCGTGAAAGGGGATGCGTTTTTGCAAGTTTCGGTGAGTCGCTCCTCGTTTTTTTCAGGATCACACCGATCCCGGCAGGCGCGTGGTGGGGGGTTGTGCCTATAAGTCGAAGCGGTAGGTGGGATGCATTCTTTCCTAGGTTCACTTGTTGTCAATTGTTGCCGCTGAGATGAGATGTTGAGTGCAAAGGTTTTCACTGAGTGGATCTGTTGGCGCTTGGCGAGGGGGGTTGTTGCTGAAGGTTCTTTGGTGAGTGGATCTGTTGGCCTTGCTTGGGCTTGAGTACTGGTGAGTTGTTCTCCTCGCTCCGTAGGTGTTCGATGGCTTGGTTGGTGTTTCGTAGGCTAAGCGGTTATCTTGCTTTTGTCAGCGATGGGTCGTACTATGCAGACCGCGAAACTTGCTTTGTGCTCGGAAGGCGCATCCAAACTGGAGGTTGAATCTTTTGATTTTTGGGCTAGAGAGACGGTGGACCATAGGCTGGGGACACGCTTAAGCTCTCAGCATCGTGGAAATCATTCCGCGTTGAAGAGTAGCTAATTTGAGAATTTTTTTCTTTTCTGAGATTAATTAATTAATTAATTTAAAACATATAAAAAAATCAATGGTGCAGATTTCTTCCAGAACCTCTTAGTTAGCGAGATAGTACTGTAGCAGTACCCTCAATGTAGACCATGTAATTCAAAATTTCTTAAACTAAATTTCAAATTTTGTCAGCTAAAAATGATTTTTTTTTACTCTAGAAAAAGTTTCTAACCAAAAACTTTTGAACTATAATGCTGTGGATCGAGTTGAGCTCTACAATTTTGGTATTAAGTTCATCTTTATCCGACTTCATATCAAAAGTGATGAATTAATTTTAATGTACCTATTTAGAGACGACCCCTTAAGAAGTGAAGAGCACCACCTCTGTTAATCTATTTCTAGAGCCGGTACATTTAGGGTCTGTTTGGTGGGGCTCGTCTCTGGCTCCGGCTCTTTTATAGGAGCCCTAATAAACATTTTATAGGAGGAGCCGTTTTTTAATAAAAAAAACAGGACCCAGATGACTCCTGTAAACGGCTCCGCCTCCTTTGGAGGACCCCTGTCAAACACCCCCTTAGAGTGTTAGGCTTTTTTAATAGCTGTTAATATTCAAGTTTAGAGGAGGACATCTCGATAAGATGGCCTCTATTTTTAAGCGATCAACAGAAGCGGACGACCGCCTCTGTAAAAAGACATGGCTGACCATTTATAGCGGCGGATTCTAAAATTGTCCATCTAAGTTACTAGACCGTTTGACTAAAAAAAAGTGTCTAGTAGCAGTGTAATAATTCTATAATAATTTAATATCAGTCTGTTACAAACACAATATAGATTGGGCACCGAATAAGATAACATTATTGCTGCATAACGATGCATACTTCCTCCAGATTATTAAAAGCACATACACGATAGGTGGGAAATCACATGAGTTTTGCTAGTTCTTGAAGGAAAGCTTGAGCATGCTCCTCCTTGACAAAGGCCGATGACACATTGGCCCCGCCTTCGCCTTGGCACGGCAGGCACACAATGCAGGCTGGAGACGACGGCGTATTTCCTGCCGCATATGACGTCACTCTAGCCGCTTTCCCGCTACCAAAGTCAGCATCCTCAAAGCCAAGATTTCGCCAGGATGTCACCAGTAACACGTTGTACCGAAGTTGTGGACCAAATAACTGCGGCATCTGACCCTTATTGGCTTCCGTCAGGTTGCTGAATTGATTCAGAATGGATGTGTGAGGTATGTCCTCCTTGGCGCGCTTTATCATCTTGACTAGGTCCAAGATATCTGCACTCGCCACGGTACCACTTGGTGCCATGAGAAACTGGCACGATGTGCAATTGCCGTAGTATCCTGGCTTGGCGCCCACATGCTTCCGCACATTGGCGCTGAACATAAGCACGGCTGGGGTATCTGAATTTGACATAATTGCACGGGTTCGGCACTGCCATAATACTGCACAGACAGCCTCAAACATGGTACATGGCTGGCAATTGAAGCGACTGCCAAATTCAGCTCTGATGAGGTTAATTGATCTCGAGGGGACAGTGATGTCAAGGTAGGCAAGGTGCCATGGAACAAGAGTCAGCATAGCCAGCCGTAACGCATCATCCATGGATGGAGGGAGACGTGGGAGTGAATCATCCAACCTAACTGGAATGATAGACGGTGAAGACAACCCACGGGCAAGCTCACCAACGGCCTGCAAGAACTGAGCCATCCCAGCGCCGTCAGCGATAAGGTGGTTCCAGGTAACCCCGAGAACAAATCCACCGCAGGAGAACTCTGTCACCTGCATCAGCAACAAAGGATCAGCGGGGCCACAGCCCTTTGCAGGGTAGTAGATGGCCAGCTCCTGTAGCAGCGCCCTTTCGCATGGTGAGTGGTCTAAGAATATGGCTTCCTTCAAGGCACAGTTGCTGCAAGATGCTGAGATGAATGCCACGCCCTCGCCATTGCACAGAATGTGATCCTCCTCACCATCATCATCGATTCCTGCAACAATGCGACCAGCAAAAGGATAGTAGTGGACAAGTGTTTCAGACAACGCCCTCATTATGGTGTTGGCCGGCTCATGGATTGGATTTTCAAACACAAGCAACACTGTGGCTGGTATTTTTCCGACAACCTTGTCAAAGGCCGAAAGTTTAATGGTGTCGCTCTTTGTAACCGGCCTTGATGGCCTGACAACTACTGGTGATGACTTCCTCACCACAGTACTCATTGTTTTGTGTGTAGTATGTATGTTGATGCTCTGATTCAAGCTGCATCTTGGCCCCGTAGCTTCCCTCGCATATATATAAACCTGTGATGCTTTACCTGTGGACATGTAAAGTCAAACTTGTGACCCATCAGCACGCAGCAGCTCCATGCATGGATTAAATATCTGTAATTTTATAATTTGCATGTGATGATGACAACTGGATCAGGTGTGGTTCAGTGTATTATTTCAGGATTTTGGTTTTCCTTCAAGTGTAGTAAAGGAATAATCCCCTTCATTATCATACAATCGGAGGGCATAGACATGCTACTCGTCCTGTCCTGAAACATAAGGAATCAATGCAATTTTAGGACATGTTATAGGGTAATAAGGCAAATGACGCATACAAGCATCCGTGATTACCATATTTGGTTTGGTGATAGTAGACATTAAACGCCAGGTACGCATGTGAATGTTGCTTTTCAGAATATTTATTCACCTAGAATCCATTATAATTTGGTACATATTTTGAACTCTTAATCCTTATATTTTAGAATGGAGGGAGCACCTTCGTACTAACCACCTACTCAGCATTATTCTCTACGCGGATATCATTGTCTGATTTCGTAAGGGCAGTACAAAACAAAAAACATGAGTTTCGAGGGAAAAAAATTACTGTACAATGTTAAAGGACCATCCATACTACAATGCACTTTCTTTGGGTCGCTGACGCTGATTGATTGGACGTCCAAGTTCCATGTTGTTACGACCTTTTGACATTCGCTGCAACATGAAATCAGAATTTTGATTCACATCTAACCATAGCTGATTCGATCCCAAGACAGTTCGTGAAGAATACGTGCCATTTTTTTTTCTTGACCTGCGTCCACGTCCCTAGCCACTTGAATTAATAATTCGGTATGCATTGTATATTACTATTAGCTTGTGATGCTGATCAAGTTGGTTATTTTCAAAAGGTATCTAAATAATTTCAGTATCTTCCAAAACGTGCTTGAAATCTATTTTTTTTAACCAAGGGTGCCTCTTGAATTAAAATAATAATTTGATAAATATTACTGTATTAGCTTGTTGTGATCATACATGTATTCTCTAAAGGGAATATCAATATTTCAGTATCTCCTGTGATACGCTTGACAGTTACTGCCTACGCTGTCTTTTATAAGGCACACAAGCATATCAAGGTTTAAACATTAAAAACTTTGGCCAATAATGTGGCAAAATCATTTTAAACTATTATAATAGAAACTTGATGTGGTTAGATTTGTAAGCAATTATATTATACCATTAGTTTATAAGCATAAACAATATAATATAAAATAATGATTTGTCAAAGAGTCACCGTATAAAACGGAACCTGGGGAGTAAATTTCAGAAACTGGAATACATTGGAAAGCAGGCATCTTAAGCTGAAGCAAATAAATCCCTGTTGTTTCTTTTCTGGTGGATGAGAGAAAGTCATTCTTATGCAAACGTATGCACTAGTACTTGATTGTAGAATTTTACGAAGTAGGAGTCCTACTTGCATGTATGGGGTCTTGGATAAAACTATATAAACAAGGGTTAATTAGGTTGGTCCTATTATAATTGTGCCAAATTTTGAGATACGCCACTATCTACGCCCAAACCCCCCTTGGAACTTGTCAGACGTATGGACACATACTATATTTTTCTATGGACCCTTTTGCCCCTGTCCTAACACATAGCGTCACGAGCTCACCCCCAACCCGAACCATTCCCCATTGACTTCTCCAATCCCTAACTCTAGATCGAGGGCCGCTTTCTTTTTCACCGACAATGTCGAGGAAATTAGCAGCAGTTCACTTGGCCTCTGGCGTGTGAACACATGGTCGATATGTACCCATGTGGTTCAGTTTGTGACGAGTGATTGTCAACGTAAGTAACGCTTTGGGTTGAGTTGTGGAATTAATGGAGGCGTGAGTTTGGGTTGTACAACATGTCTCTTGGCTTGTGGTGCATAGGTGTGGAGCTCGGAGACAGTGTCGACGACGAAGGTGAATGTTAAGCGGGTCCGTGCTGATGGACTGGGTGTTGTGAATGATGGATGCCGGGCCTTGAACCAAGGGATCGGGGAAGACGGGTGACTGACCGTGGGTGGCTGACACCTGGGGTCATCGACAAAGTGCAAGAGTACATGAGGAGTGACTGTGTTGACCAAGTCAAGACAGAGGTTGACCAAGTCAAGCAGGGCGCTGGAGGACTTGGGGATTAGGTGTACGAGAATGACGGTGACACGTGTCGAGAGAGCGGAGGAGGCATAGCGGATACGCTTCTCCGGGCGGTTTGATGGTCTGGGCCCCAAAACCACCGATGGGCGTTTTTTGGGTTTGGGCTGCAAAACCTGAGTGCGGTTCTGGTAGGAATCTGAGGCAGCACGTGGTGTCATCATGAGGCTCGCATCAAGGCCGAAAGCTAAGTCATGAAGGGCGCATGGCCGTCGGGTTAGCGGATCTCTGAGTTGGACCATAATGTCCTCCGGGTTAGGTCGTTCGCTTTAGTTACCTAGGGGTATATTGGGAATGTGTAATAGTCTATAAATAAAAGGAGGGCTGCCCCAATCAGCCTTATCACTCCTGTCCATGCACCAGTAAAGGAGCTCGTGTGCCGTCAAGCAATGACGTAGGTTATGATCAACCCCACAAACATCTCAATCGCTCGTTGGTCGCCCATCTCTATATTTGGAATCTATCAAGTTCTACAAAGATCGTCCTTATCGACTTAATTCGAACTCCTGCGCAATCGCACACACTACAACACAAACAATTTGTAGCAACGGCACCCTTTTTTGTAGGGGCAGCTCAATCACCAGCTACGCTATAGTGGGCGACGTAGGACGACCCATGGGACAAGCCGCCTGTCGTGGGGTAAAAAACGCAGCAAGTTGTCGGTGTTTCGAATAAGCACCGGCAAGTAAATTTATAGTAATGCGCGTTAGGCTCGGATGGTGCGCTAAAGGCCACAAGATTTATACTGGTTCGGGCCGAATGTCCCTACGTCCAGTTTGTTTCTGCTCGTGTTATTAGCACCATGAACGGTTCGTAGTAGGGTGTACAAACGATCGAGAGAGGGACTGGTCCCAAGTCTCTGATGGAAAGGTTGAAAGGAGGTCAAGAGCTCGGTAGCAACTTGACTGTGTGTGTGTGTGTGTCTTGTGTTGTTTGGTCCAAAGTCCCCCCCCTTGATGGAGGAAGCGCATCCCCTTTTATAGATGAAGGGGCTGGCTTTACAAGGGTGAGGGCTTTTGGATGCGTACTCTACTTAGTCTTGTGGCTCACGTCTACCGGCCTGGTTCTTCATCCTGATGAGTGCATAGGAAGATAAGCGCCTACAATACTGTCGATGTATCTGTAGAATGTCAGGTTGGTTACAAAATGCTGCCCTGCGCAGGGTATGGGCTGCAGTACAGTGGTTTTGACTTATGAGCCTCCCCCAGCCTTGCTTGCACGCCTTCTGGTTCTCCGGAGTCTTCGTCGGAGGGACGCGGGGTCGGGGTCCGGAGTAGCACCGTGGCCAAGGTCTTCTAACTTGGTGGACCTGAGGGGTCGGGAATCTGGCGTCGCTCCCTTGGGTCCACAGCGTGGTGACGGAATATCCATCGTTTGTGGAGATAGCAAATCCTTTTCTGGAGCGTAGCGGTTGTCGTATATCTTTGTCGGGTTCCGTGTCCCAGGGCTGAAGGCGGCGCCTACAACTCTACAGGATGAGGAGTACGCACCTGTAATACCTTTCGGGCTCTACGGCGTCCGGAAGGGTCTAAAGCACCTGTCCCGTCGTTTCCTGGCAGTACTTTTCCTGCCAGGGCATAGGGTATGGTCCTTGGAGCCATGGTTGATCCGAACGTCTTGTCTTGCCCTGTTCCTATCATCATGAGGGAACGGGGGAGAAGTTGTCAGGTAAGATGAAACCTATCTTTAGATATCGAGCAGGGTGAGGCTCGTTCCTGCCCTCGGGCGAGACCGAGCCCGCCCCATAGGCGTCGGGCGAGACGGAGACTAGCCCTAAGCCCTCGGGCGAGATCGAGCCTGCCCCATAGGCATCGGGCGAGACGGAGACTAGCCCTGAGCCCTCGGGCGAGACCGTGCTCACCCCATAGACGTCGGGCGAGACGGAGACTAGCCCTGAGCCCTCGGGCGAGACCGTGCCCGCCCCATAGACGTCGGGCGAGACGGAGACTAGCCCTAAGCCCTCGGGTGAGGCAGAGCTACCTCAAAGGCGTCGGGCGAGGCGGAACCGAACTCCTGTCATTCGAGCAAGAGATGCTACGACGCCCTTATCCGTCCAGAAGTTTTTAACGTTCGGTGGTTATTGGTTCCACCATCTGGGGTACCCTGGTATTAAGTCCCCGACGGTAGCCCCCGAGCCTCCAGGCGATTCGGATAGAACCACCTGGAGGGTGTTTTCGATTTCGTCGGAGTTACTTTGCCAGAGGGTGCGCGCGAGTGCACCCGATGGGTGTAGCCCCTGAGCCTCCAGGTGATTCGGATAGAATCACCTGGAGGGTGTTTTCGGACCCTTCGCGGGTAAGGCTGAAGGACTTAGTTTTTCATCAACTGGATATTTTTCGAGGGGGTCATGGTGTCCCGTTCGCGGGGATCTCATTCAGGGCTGACCTAGCCAGGGTTTGACCGTGGATCGAGACCTCAGTAATGCTTGCGCCCTTGGTTTCAGATCGTTCGCAGACCCGTTCCTAGTTGGGCCGGTTGCAGAGCTTCTGGGCCCTAGGTGGGCCAAAGAGAGAGAAAAATCTTCGTGACCTGAGTTTCCCAGATGGGTAGGGAGTCCGGATTTGCCTGGGGAAGGCGACCCGTCCACCGCGATTTTTGGTGGGATAGGATAGGGACTGCGGGCGCGTGTCTCGCGCCTTGACGCGGCGGTGCGCGTGGTAGGCCCAGAGATCGAGGCAGACGGTTGCCCTTCTCGCGTCCGTCGCCCCTATAAAACCACGGGTTCACCCACAAGGTTCTGTATTTCGCTCCTTTGCCCTTGCGTCTTGAAACATCCGCCGCCAATCGCCCCAACCTCCTACGCCCGCGCCGCCACCGTCGGCCGGCTTGCATCCGTGTTGCAGCCGCCGTCAAGCTTGCGCCTGCCCCATAGCCGCCATCGAGCTCACGCCCACCTTTCTCCCTAATTGCTTTGATGGAGTTGTGGGGCAGATCTAGCATCACCCCACGGCGTTTGGAGGGCCTCGTCCGCCATGGCCTTCTCCGCCCGCTGTCCGCCGTCTAGGAGTGGCTGCTACCTGGCGACGAGGGTGAGCCGGTGCCGCCCAAAGGGTATGTTGTTTCTTTTGCCATCTTCCATGAGCGGGGATTTGCGATACCCGCGCATAGATTCCTTCGGGGGCTGCTGGATTATTATGAGGTGGAGCTGTAGCATCTAACTCCCAACGGGGTTCAACATATGGCGGCGTTTGTTGCCCTATGCGAGGGTTTCCTAGGGATCGATCCCCATTTTGATCTATGGCGGTATTTCTTTACCATTAGTTTGTCGAAGAGGAAGATTGGAGGGAAAGACGTGAACACGCCAATGGGATGCGCCAGCATTCATCTGCGCCATACCCGGTCGAGGGGTTATCCATACATGCGTCTGGCGACATCCAACAAGGGATGGCACTCGCAGTGGTTTTATGTTAGGGACGATGCGAGTGCCACCCTTCCGAGGTACACTGGACGCCTTATTCAAGAGGCTCTGGAGTCGTGGAGCTGGGGCGTCCAGTCCAAAGACAAGAAACACCTCTCCGACCTTCTTTCCGCCTTCAAGCCCTGAAGGATCGGGGTGTAAAGGGGACGGGGATTATCGGCGCCTATCATGCGAGGAGGGTGGCGCCGCTGATGGCGCGTGTGGTCCCCTTGCATCGGATGACGCCCGGAATGTCGTTCGAGGGGACGGTGCTTGTTGATGAGGCACTCCCTTTTTCAGAAGTGGCACAGCGTATTAAGGAGGCGACGAAGCCGACGAAGGATTCCAAAGGCAGCGTCCTTGACATTGTGTATCCGGTGCCCGGACATCCCCCAATGTGGCCAAAACCTGGTTCTTTGAATTCGTAAGCCCCCTTCTCCCGTGCTCTTTTCTTTCTCCTAAATCTCCATTTTTTAATACTTGCTCTTCTTCTTATTTTTTTGGGACCAGCCAAGGGGACTAGTCTTCAAGGATAGTCCGGTTCCGCTGCCGAAGGACAAGGCCATGGCGGCGGTGAATCGACTCGTGGCCGAGCGGGACAAGAAAGCAAGGGAGGAGATGAAGGCGAAACGACTGAAGCAGGAGGCACGGGATCGGGGGGAGGACGTGAGCAGTGAGGATGATGATGATGACAATGACGATGATGACGAGGTAGCCGTCGGCGTGGATTGGGACGTCCTGGAGGATGAGGACACGCTGACAAGTGGCCGCCCGTCCATGTAGGGACCCTTCCCGTTCCACGCGGAGGGAAGTGAATCGGTGAGGTCGGTGGAGGCCGGTGAGTCCGCTGCTTCGCACGGCATGCCAGCCGAGGACCGGTGGATGGAGGAAAGCGGGCCTACCGCTGCCGACCCCGAAGTGACGGGGGAGGGGAGTGGCTCTGGTGCCGCGCCCCATGAGACGATGGAGGGGAGCGGCTCTAGTGCCGCGCCCCACGAGGTGAGCCCCCTGCCCCAGAGCAGAGGGTAGGCTCGAAACGGTCCCGCCCAGATGAGCCGGGGCAGGGATCTGGGGATCCGTCTCCAAAATGCTTCCGTCGGCCGAGGACGTCAACGTGAGCTGCTGATTCCCCTGTTTTCATCCTTTTTCCATTTCTATTTTGATCTAATGATTAATACCTTTGTGTAGGTTCTTGCGGACGGGTCACCCCCTAGGGGTGGCGCCCAAGAAGAGTCTCGCCATTCCAGTGGGACAGATGGCGTCACCTGGCGTCACCCCTGTTTCGGGCGGGAGTGGTGCCGACGTCGGGTCTGCGTTGGCCAACCCGACGGCGTCTGTGGTGGCACTCACGCCCATGGAGGTTACTGAGCAGGCAGCCTCCTCCATGGCGGACGTGGTACAGCCGGCCAAGGGCCGCATACCGCCAGTGGAGGTGGCCATGACCGCGCCAAGCCAGGATCAGCCAGGCGCGGTCGTGGTGGCACTCAAGGGCGTAGTGCAATCCACGCCACCGGGGGCCCAGGTGGATCCGTCCGTGGCGCTCGAAGCGGCCCAGACGGAAAAGGGTCCAGGCGGAGGGTCCTCGAGTGCGGCGGTGGTGCCGCATAGGGTCAGGAGGGAGCCGCCCCCGGCCCCTTTATTGGGAGGAAGCCATTCTCCTGCGTGGGGGGAGCCGCCACTTCAGTGGATGGCCGCTCGGGACCCGACGTCGGCTCTTTTCTCGCTCGATGATCATTCCAAGAGCATGGAGCGGGAGGGTCTTGACATCGGAATTTCGACCATGCTGGAGGCCCTGGACCAGGCCAGAGGAGCCCTGCATGAAATCGTTGTTCCTACTACCCAGGTATTCGCTTGATTTTCTTCTTTCTCCGCATGTTTTTGTGTTTTCGCATTTCTGATTCCAGTCTTCTTCTTCTTCAGGTTCTTGTTGCTCGTAGCCGGAATAAATCCCGATTCCTCCGCGAGCAGAAGGCGGAGTGGGATCGCCTCTCTGAGGAGGCCCGGCTGCGAGCAGACATGGCCGCACAGCTTGCTACTGCCCAGGAGCGGGAGGCCCAGGCGCGTCAAGACGTGGAGGAGGCCCATGGGATGTTCGAGGATTTGTCGGTGAGGTCCAAGCTAGATGGGGAGGAGATCGCTAGGCTCCGAAAGGAGCGAGACGAGCTGCTGCAGAGGAATGCCATGGCTAATGAGAAGGCCGGCGAAGTCCTGAAGGAGCTGGAGATGGAGCGGGACCTCCGGTGGAAGGCCGAGAGTAGGGCCACGACCTTCTAGCAGAAGGTGGACGAGGACGTCGAGGTGATCCGCTCTCTCCGGGCGGAGCTCGGTGACGCGGTGAGCCGAAGGTTGAACACCGAAAACGTCTCCGTTAGGCTGGAGAAAGAGGCTACCCATGCATGAAGGGCCCTTCAGGTTGAGAGCGATGAGCACGATCTTCTGCAAGCTGCGGTTGGGGTGGTCTTTAATGCCCTGAATGTGGTGGAGCCGGTGGAGACCAGCCCGCTCGCGGCTCATGCCGCTGGTATCACGGCTCGGGTGGGCCAGCTTGAGGAGAGTGCTTTTCACGCCGGGATCACCCAGGCCTTCACCGTCGCCCATGCTCATTACAAGAAGGAAATCAACCTGAAGGTGATGAGCGAAGGTTTCCCGTCCATCTATGAGGATGAAGAGCTGGAGGAAATGGAGAAGATGGTTGCTCCCCTTGCGAAAAACCAGGTGGATAGTCTGAAAAAGATGGTTCTCTCTTCGCAGGAGTAGTTAGTCGAATAATTTCTAGAACAACTTATATGTAATATGTGGACAAGCGTCGGTATTTTTCGAGTCTGGACGCGGTTTCGTGATTTTGCGTCGTAATTTCGTTTTGTTTGATTTTTTGCGATCTTACCAATCTGTTCCCCCGAACCTTGTCGCTGGTCTCGGTGCGAGGAGATTGTCTTGAAAGAAAGAAAGGAGGTAGCCGTACCTTAACCAGCCCCCAAGTAAGGTTTGACCCAATGCATTTGCTGGGGTCAAAGTTCTTGGATGACATTGCAATATTCCCCGCCCTGTCTTCGACATTACAATATTCCCCGCCCTGTCTTCCAACAGAAATCCCCAACCGGGGACTCTATGGGCTTGACAAGGTGGGGCCTTTGAACCTATATCCCTGTATTGATTGGCTTGAGCCCCCGAGCCTTGTTAGGGTCTGATAGGGGTTGGCCATAATTTGCGTGTTACCCCGTCCTCGATTTTCGCAATCAGAGGGGCTGAGTAAACGACACTTGCCTCGACGGCTCGAGTATCACGCTCAACGAGCTCACTAACGGGTACGTTCGTGTGGAATCTGGGTCCATCATTTGCTGATGGGGTCGGTAGAGCCCTCTGGTGGCACTCCACAACTTCTTAACCTGCCTCCCGGTAGATGCCCGAGCCGTTTGATAGGCTCAGGCGGCCCGATGGCCTCTCCTCGATGGAGATTCTATGGGTTTGGCTCGGGGTTAGAATCGAACGAGAAAAGGTCGAGACGTCCCTGTCCTCTTCTGAGCGGGGTCGGGCAGGGCCGCTGGGGCTTGTCTCAGTTATTTCTCCCTGGCTCTGTTCGGTACGAGGCGGCCTGGAGCCCTTCGCGGGCCGGCCTTCGAACCTCGGCCTACTGTCACCTATATCGAGTGAGGCGATGGCCGTTTCGTTACGCGACACGAAGCGTTGGGATGCAATGTTTTGCATATGTAATGTTTTTGAATGCAAAATTTAATCGAAATAAAGGCGGGGTCGGTAATGTTACCTTGGTGGCATGAGTGGCGGAAAAGCTCCTACCAGATGGGCTCGGGCCCTAACGTTTGTGACGAGGTTGGAGTAACCTGCATAAGAATTGCTATTCTTTGTTTTCGTGTCTCGGTGGCGATCCGAGCCGTTCGATTAACTTGGGCAACCTGATAGCTTCTCCTTTGGGGGAGATTCTGTAGGTGGACCCCTCCGAACCCTTCTTTGAGAAGGCAGACGTCGAAACTAGAGACGCGGGGGGCGTTGAGAATGATTTTTCTGGTGAACAGAAACACCGTAGCCATTGGGGCGTAGGGTATGCTAGTTCGTCTAGTCTTACTCAAAGTTTTATGCCCGTATTTCGTGCCCCTGGTTTCAAGCGTACAGAGGGGGTCGGGTGAGGAGGATGTCTAGATTGGTAGACATCCTCGGCAGCCCTCGAGTGATGTTCGTGTCCCCGCTGTTTGACGGGGTCGGAAGCTCGAGAGATGAATTTTTAACACGTAAAGTAAGAAGGCTGAGGTGCTTATCTTACTTTGGACGTTCGTTCGTCGTCTCTTCCGGGCCGAATGGGCGGCCTAGGAGATCCGAAAGGTCATGTCGTCGGATCGTCCCATGGTCCTGCATGGGGAGGCGAAAAGTTGTCTACCTACGTGGGCGCCTTAATCGCCGCGTCCGGAGCGGGTCAGTGGTGGGCCATACCCAGGCAGTGTTCAGTTTGACCAAGGGGGGATGCCTCGTCGACCGAGGTACGTTCCGTCAGTTCCGGCGCGTCCCCTCAGGTATCAATCAGTATTGATTCCGTATTTAAAGAGGGGAAGGGAGAGGGTTTTTTTGTCCAACCTTTCGCCTTTCCTTAGCAACAGCGTCTCCTCTTTAAATAGGGAGAGGGAGGGGAGTTCTCATCCCACCTCCTCCTCTGCCTCCGAGCCGCTATCTCTCCTTCTTCTTCCTTTCCGCCGAATGCGTCCGTGCATCGCGGCGGTTCCTGAGTGAGGAAGAGTAATGCCAGAGAGAGAGAACTCATAGATTCGCTCATGAATCTGGAGCGTGATGTCGAGCCGGAGGTTATCCAGCGTAGATGAGATGGTGCGCGCCGCCCTTGCTGAGGAGTCGCTGCTGCCGAAGGAGAAGAGGCGCCAGTGGGCGTCGTACGTCGTCGACTGCGTCATCGTCCGCTGTGCTCCTCCTTTGGCGGGAGGTGTATCCTGCCCATACGCCATTGTCAGGGTTGTGGCTGGGGATGACGGCGTAGTCCCCAGATGCCCTGGTGGAGGCGTTGCTGTCGGGGTTGCGGCTGATGACGATGGCGTAGTCCCTGGACGCCCCGGCGGAGGCGTTGCAGATGGCGGTGCCTTCGAGGATCCTGCGAAGCGGCGGGATATCGGGATGTCACCGATGGAGAGCGTGGCACGGCGACCGCAGTAGACGACCTAGCCCGTGTACACGCCCTAGGCGTCGCCGATGGAGAGCGTGGCGCGGCGACCGTTGTAGACAAGCTGGCCCGTGTACACGCCCCAGGCGTTGCTGATGGAGAGCGTGGCGTGGCGACCGCTGTAGACGAGCTGGCCCGTGTACACGCCCTGGGCGTCGCCGATGGAGAGCGTGGCACGGTGACCGCGGTAGTACTTGTAGTAGAGCTAAGCAGAGACTGTAATTGAACAACTTTGTGGGGAAGCCCCCGAGTAAACAGTCCTCTGAATTTACAAGTATATTGTTCCTTTTTGTACTGAAATTGCTTTGTAAGTGATGAATTTGTGCAAAAAATGAACAAATTTACATCTTTTGCTTATTGCAAGCAATTTTTTATCTTTCTCCTTTTGGTAGAAATGATTCTAGTGCTTTCCAACGCTACTCGCGGTCTAAGTCATAAGAAACTAGGAACGTGGGTGAACTAATTCTGATTGAGCTGGTGAGCAAAGAGGTTGCAGCTGCCGGGGCGTGGGTGTCCCGCAGTCCTACCAGTCGTATTCAGAATTGGTTCCCACAATCTTAGCCCTTAGGACTCGTATATGAGAGGAATGGAAAACTTAGAGAATATTTATAACCAAAACACAGGAGGTTTTTGCAATCGCAATATTTATATCACATATGTCACATGTTATGATCACATGCCAGCCCCCGAGTGAGGTCTGACCCCTCGCCACTTGCAGGGGTCGGAAGTCACTATGGATCGGGGTTTTGTTATGACAAAATCTGATAAGGAAGAGTGTAAGCTTATTTTAAGGAAGGAAACGACGTAGCTGCTCAATGTTCCAGGCGTTGGTAAAGACCTCGCCGTTGATGGTTTTCAACCGGTAGGCGCCTAGGCGAAGTACTTCCACGACGATGTAGGGCCCTTCCTAGGGCGGGGAGAGTTTGTGGTGGTCCTTGTTGCTCTGCACAAGACGGAGGACGAGGTCTTCGACGTTGAAGACTCGACCCCGCACCCGTCGGCTGTGGTACCGTCGCAACGCCTGCTGGTACTTAGCCGAACGGAGGAGGGCGACGTCGCGGGCTTCTTCTAGCTGGTCCATGGCATCTTGGTGGGATGCCTCGGCTCCCTGTTCGTCGTATGCTCTGATTCTTGGCGCTCCATAGTTAAGATCCGTTGGAAGAATGGCCTCGGAGCCGTAGACCATGAAGAAGGGTGTGTAGCCGGTGGCCTGGCTAGGAGTTGTCCTTAGGCTCCAGAGCATGGCCAGGAGCTCAGCGAGCCAGCGCGCGCCAAACTTGTTCAACCGGTTGAAAATTCTGGGTTTGAGGCCTTGAAGGAGCATGCCGTTTGCGCGCTCGACCTGCCCGTTCGTCCGGGGGTGTGCGACGGCCGCCCAATCGATTCGGATGTGTTGTTCATCACAGAATCGAACGAATTTTCTGCCGGTGAACTGCGTGCCATTGTCTGTGATGATGGAATTCGGTACTCCAAAGCGGTGGGTGATGTCGAGAAAAAACAGCACCGCTTGCTCGGATTTAATCGTGGATATTGGTCGAGCTTCAATCCATTTTGTAAACTTGTCTATGGTGACAAGCAGGTGGGTGAAGCCCCCGGGCGCTTTTTTGAGTGGCCCAACCAGGTCGAGCCCCCAGACCGCGAAGGGCCACGTGATGGGGATCATCTAGAGAGCCTGGGCCAGGAGGTGTGTTTGCCGAGCGTAGTACTAGCACCCTTCGCAGGTGCGTACAATTTGCTCGGCATCGGCTACGGCGGTGGGCCAATAGAAACCTTGTTGGAATGCATTCCCAACCAAGGTTCTTGGTGCGGCATGATGATCGCATACTCCGCCGTGGATGTCGCCCAGCAGGAGTTTTCCCTGTTCGCCAGGGATACAGAGTTGCAGAATCCCGATGTGACTTCTTTTGTAGAGCTCGCCTTCTACAAGAACGAAAGATTTGGCGCGTCGTGCAAGCCGTCGGGCTTCTGTCTTGTCTGCTGGTAGTACGTTGTGGAGGAGGTAGTCGAGGTAAAGCGTTCTCCAGTCGTCGGGAGGGTCGGACTCCGCTGCCGGGTCCTCTTCGAGCTCCATGACCTCGGGGTCGGGCGGAGCGGTTGGAGGATCGGTCCCTGGGGTCGGACTAGATGGGCCATCGTTGGCTTGTTCCGACCCCATGTAGCATACCGAGGGTTTGTGTTGGTCGCTGGCAAAGACGCCTGCCGGGACTGGCTCTCGGCTAGATGCTGCTTTTGCAAGCGTGTCGGCTGCTTCGTTGAGGCGCCTTGGGATGTGATTGAGTTCGAGGCTGTCGAATTTGTCCTCCAGCCGTCGAACCTCTTGACAGTATGCCTCCATCTTGGCGTTGTGGCAGCTTGACTCCTTCATGACCTGGTTGACGACCAGCTGGGAGTCGCCTCTGACGTCAAGACGTCGGATGCCCAGCTCGATGGCGATTCGTAGGCCGTTGACGAGCGCTTCATATTCTGCAGTATTGTTTGATGAGGGGAAATGGAACCGAACCATGTACCTCATGTGGATCCCGAGGGGAGATACAAAGACTAGTCCTGCTCCGGCGCCTTTCTTCATCAGTGATCCGTTGAAGTACATTGTCCAGTACTCTTGATCGATGGGTGCTGGTGGCATCTGGACCTCGGTCCACTCCGCGATGAAGTCAGCCAGTACCTGAGATTTGATCGCTGTTCGGGGGGCATAAGAAATGCCCTGATCCATCAGCTCGAGTGCACACTTTGCGGTTCTTCCCGTAGCGTCATGGCTACGGACAACCTCGCCGAGGGGGAACGACGTCACTACTGTCACGGGGTGTGACTCGAAGTAGTGGCGCAGCTTCCTCTTGGTGATGAGGATGGTGTAGAGGAGTTTCTGGATTTGGGAGTAGCGAGCTTTGGAGTCGGATAACACCTCGCTTATGAAATATACAGGGCACTGCACTTTGAAGGCGTGCCCCTCCTCCTCTCGTTCTACCACTAAGGCAGAGCTAACCACTTGGGTGGTGGCCGATATATATAGTAGGAGGGATTCTCCGTTGCATGGAGGAACTAGGACCGGAGGTTTAGTAAAAAATCGTTTAACCATGTCAAGCGCTTCCTGAGCCTCGGCTGTCCACACGAAGCGGTCAGATTTCTTCAGGAGTCGATAAAGGGGGAGTCCTCGTTCGCCGAGGCGTGAAATGAATCGGCTGAGAGCGGCAAGGCACCCTGTTGAAAGGTCCTTGTTTGGTTTTGGTAATTGAGTGACAACTTAGGTGGACTAATTGTGTTTATGTAAGATACACAGGTGATTAGTCCACAGGTACATGTGTGTGAGCAACATATGCCATGAAGGTGAAAATGGCTTGAAGATGTTGCAAAGCTCACACATGTGATGATGAAGGAGCTTATTGCACATGAGACATGACATTGAGTCATGTGATCAAGGTGGAGAAGATCAAGACAAGACTTGGCTTGATGGACCGGTTGCAAGCGTGAAGGGCAAGTCGAAGGCTTTGGAGTGATGGACCGCGTGGCGGTGAAGCTTGAGCAAGACTTGGCGCCGATGGACGATGGCAACGGTGAAGAGCAAGTAGAGTCAAGATCGATGAACCAATATGATCATGTGATGATATGAAGTGGATCATATCATTGTTGATCGTGTTGGTGCATGTGTTGCATCGACATTGAAGGAGATGGAATGGAATGCGCAAGGCAAAGGTATAACCTAGGGCATTTCATTTCACCGGTCATAGGTGTGTAGAGAAGTTTATGACCGGGTTTAGGATAGATGGCCGTACTATCAAGAGGGGCAAACTTATTTGCATATCGGTCATCTAGTGCCACTCGAGTGATCTAACTTTGCATTGTCGCTAGGATCGAGTGGCGTGGCAAGTTGAGTGGCTAACATCCTTTGGGAAATGATTGTGAAATGCTAACACACATACACATGATGGTGTACACTTGGTGGTGTTGGCACATTTACAAAGGAGGTGGTGTTTGCAGGGGTGAGATGGGTTTTGGGTCCCTCTCTCCCTCCCGCTGAGCTTGCGAGGCGGGATTCGGCGCTTTCGGGAAAATGGAATGCCCATTTTCTATTACGCCGGATGTAAATTCTTGTGGTTAGCACACTAGAGCAAGTGTGAAGAGAATGGAGAAGATGCCAGCGTCGGTCAAGTGACCGGACGCTGGATCCAAATGCACCGGACGCTGGAAGGCTGCGTCCGGTCAGGCTGACGTACGGTGACGCAGTAGCTGGAGTGTGACCGGACGCTGGTGCTGCGTCCGATCGCGTTCGACCGGACGCGTCCGGTCATGCTCGGGAGCTTACTGGAAACGACCGGACGCTGAGGTCCAGCGTCCGGTCAGTTGAAGCTGCTGCGTCCGGTCAGGTCAAGTGACCGTTGGAATCGGGACACGTGGTCGTCTGTGGGCGACCGGACGCTGAGGTCCAGCGTCCGGTCAACACGACCGGAGCGTCCGGTCGGCCCAACCGTTGCCCAGTGAAGGGGTAACGGCTAGTTTAGCCCTTGGGGCTATAAATAGAAGTGGCCCTCGGCCATGGCTGGTGCTGAGCACCTCAAGGGACTTAGTGTCCATGCTTGTGAGTGCTTGGGAGCCCTCCATCACACACATACTTGATAGCGATCATCCGATTGTGTGAGTGAGCGATTCTAGTGCGATTGCATCATGAGGTTGCATCGAGTGGCACTAGGTGATCGAGTTGCGAGCCGGTGGTGCTTGTTACTCTTGGAGGTTGCCACCTCCTAGACGGCTTGGTGGTGGTCTCCGTCGAAGCGCGCAAGAAGCTTGTGCGGCGCTCCGGAGAAGTGCTTGTGAGGGGCACTTGTGCTCGCCCCGCGGGAGTCGCGAAGAGCAACATTAGTAAAGCGTGTCATTGAGCTACCCTCACTCAAGGGGTAGGTTCTTGCGGCGCCCAACGTGCGGGCTTGGCGGGTGATGCCAATTAGCCGCCGAACCACCAAGTGAGCGGTCGACACAACGGGGACTAGCGTGTTGGCAAACACGTGAACCTCGGGAGAAAAATCATCGTGTCAACCTTGTTCTTCCCGTTGGTTTGCATCTCCGTTACACAAGCTTGCGTTTACTTTCATATACATTACGCTTGTGTTGTTGCTTTTGTAATTAGATAGCTTGTGTAGCTTGCTAATTACCTTCTTGCTTGTGTAGCATAGAAGTAGCTCCCTTGCGTGGCTAATTTGGTTTTAGTAACCTTGTTAGTCACATTGCTTAGTTTGTGTAGCTAAGTATTTGCGCTCTCTAATTAGGCATTGGTTGCCTTGTTATTGAGCATTGCTAGTGAGCATCGTTAGCTTTGTGCTTTTGCTTACTAGCATATGTAGGAGCTCCCTTGTTGCTTAAAGTACTAGTGACATAGGTTTGTGTGACCTTGCTCCTAGAATTGTTTAGGAGAGCTCCAACTAGCCCGGCACCTTTGTTGCATAATTATTATCTTTGCAAGGTGCTAGTGAACATATATAGTGGGGTATAGTCTTGGCTAGACCAGTAGTTTTTATTCCGCACTTGTTTCGGTTAGCCGACGCGATTAAGTTTTAGAAAAGACTATTCACCCCCCCTCTAGTCGCCATCTCGACCCTTCACCTGTGATCCGCTGAACCCCCTTTATGTTTTGAATCGGGCCCATCCTTGTGATGGCTGATATTTTCTCTGGGTTGGCTTCGATGCCACGCTCAGAGATGATAAAGCCGAGCAGCATGCCCCTCGGGACCCCGAAAACATATTCTTCGGGATTGAGTTTGATGCCGTTTGCCCGGAGTTTCGCAAAGGTTCGCTCAAGGTCGGCGACAAGGTGGTCAGCTTGTTTGGTTTTGACTACGATGTCGTCGACATAGGCCTCAACGGTTCTCCTGATGAGGTCTCCGAAGCAGCTGAGCATACAGCTCTGGTACGCTGCCCCAGCATTCTTCAGACCGAAAGGCATTGAAATGTAGCAAAATGATCTGAAGGGGGTGATAAAAGATGTCGCGAGCTGGTCGGACTCTTTCATCGTGTTTTGGTGGTAACCGGAGTACGCATCAAGGAAGCAGAGGGTTTCGCACCCTGAGGTGGAATCGACTATTTGGTCTATTCGTGGCAAAGGAAACGGATCCTTTGGACATGCTTTGTTGATGCCGGTATAATCGATACACATTCTCCATTTCCCGCTCTTTTTTCGCACAAGAACGGGATTCGCTAACCACTCTAGGTGGTATACTTCCTTAATGAATCCTGCGGCCAGCAGTTTGGCTATCTCCTCGCCGATGGCCCTGCGTTTCTCTTCGTCGAAGCGGCGTAGGCGTTGCTTTACCGGCTTGAAGCCCGGGAGGATCTAGAGAGTATGCTCGGCGACCTCCCTCGGGATGCCCGGCATATCCGAGGGTTTCCACGCAAAGATGTCTTTGTTGTCGCGGAGGAAGTCGACGAGCGCGCTTTCCTATTTGGAGGAGAGCGCGGTCCCGATACGGACTTTTTTGCCCTCGGAGCTGCTGGGGTCCAAAAGGACCTCCCTGGAGCCTTCTGCCGATTCGAACGACCCGGTTGATTTCTTCGCGTCGGGTGCCTCTTCAACGACCTCTTCCTTGAGGGTCGCGAGCTCTTCGGAGGCGATGACTGCGGATGCATGTCCGCAGCATTTGACTTCGCACTCGTAAGCGCGCTGGAAGGAGGTGCCGATCGTGATGACCCTACGGGGACCTGGCATCTTCAGCTTAAGGTACGTATAATTGGGGACGGCCATGAACTTCGTGTAGCATGGTCGTCCCAGGATGGCGTGGAAAGTCCCCGGGAACCCCACTACGTCGAAGGTGAGGGTCTCGGTCCGGTAGTTTTACCGATCCCCAAAAGTGACGGGCAGATCGATCTACCCCAGTGGCATACCCTGCCTACCAGGCACAACGCCATGGAAAGGCGCTCGGATGGGGCGGAGGTTCGTTCGATCGACGCCCATCTCATCGAGCGTCTTGGCATACATGATGTTGAGGCCGCTGCCTCCGTCCATTAGTACTTTCGTGAGCCGCTTGGGTCCGATGATCGGATCGATGACAAGCGGGTACCTTCCCAGATGTGGGACAGCATCCGGATGGTCGGTCCGGTCGAAGGTTATGGTGGATTCCGACCACCGGAGGAAGGCTGGCGTGGCCGGTCCGGCTGTATAGACCTCGCGGCGTGCGAGCTTCTGGCGACGCTTGGAGTCGTAGACCGTTGATCCTCTGAAGATCATGAGGGCGCCGGTCGGCGTTGGGAAGGCGTCATCCTTCTCCTCAACATCGTCTGTACTGGGGGCAGGTTCCTTCCCCTGCCCCCCCTTGTTGAGGCCCTCGGACAAGTATTTGCGCATGAGGCCACATTCCTTGTATAGACGCTTGGCCGGGAAAGCGTGGTTTGGGCATGGCCCCTCGAGCATTTTTTCAAAGTGGTTCGGAGTGCCTTCCGCGGGCTTCCGGCCACTTTTACGGTCGGCGACGGCCACGAGCGAGTTGTCACGCTGTTGCTTCTTATTTTTTTCTCTTGGCGGGACTGTTGGAGGTGCCTTCATCGGCGGCCTCGTCCCGCCTCGCCTTGCCATCGGTGCGGTCGAAGACGGCTCCGACCGCTTCCTCTCCAGAGGCGTGACTGGTGGCGATGTCTAGGAGTTCCTTGGTGGTCCGCGGGCCCCTGCGTCCCAGCTTGTGGACCAGGGATTCGCATGTTGTCTCGGATAGGAAGGCTCCTATTACGTCGGCGTCGGCGACATTAGGGAGCTCGTTGCACTGCTGGGAGAAGCGCCGAATGTACCCACGGAGGGTTTCATCGGCCTTCTGGCGGCAGTTCTTGAGGTCCCATGGGTTTCCAGGGCGTTTGTAAGTGCCCTGGAAGTTACCCACAAAGATCTCCATGAGATCCACCCAACTTTGAATGGCATTGGACGGTAGGTGCTCCAACCACGCTCGTGCCGAATCAGCCAAGAATAGCGGGAGATTGCGAATAATGAAGTTGTCATCACTCGCACCACCAGCTTGGTAGGCAAGCCGATAGTCTTTGAGCCAAAGCCCGGGGTTCGATTCTCCAGAATACTTTAGGATATTGGTTGGTAGTCGGTACCTCGGGGGGAACGCAGCATTGAGGATGTGTCGGCCGAAGGCCCGAGGACCCGGCAGGCTAGGGCTCGGGCTCCGGTCCTCGCCACTGTTGTAGCGCCCGCCGCGTCGAGGATGATAGCCGCGACGGGCTCCTTCCCTTTCGTCGCCATGGGTGCGCCTACGGGCGCTGATGGTGCTGCGCATGTCACGGTTGTGGCCGAGGCATTGATGTACTGGGATAGCAGAGCGCTGCCTGTTGCCTGGCGGCGTCTTGTGAATGGACACGTCCTTGGTGGGACGTACCGAGGGCGTGCGCTGGCTGGTGTTGGGTTCGTGTCATCGAGACAACAAACTCTCCGCCTGCTGCGCCGCCGCACGCTCAAGCAACGTGCGAATTTCTCGACGGGCGCGACGATCCTCGGACGTCGCGGCCTCCGGAAGGCCGTGCAGCAAGGCCGTCGCCGCGGCGATGTTCTGGCTTGCCCGAGCGAAGTGAGGGAGAGTCCCATCATCGGTGAGGATCCTCCGATGCGCATCACGGGCCGAGGTGCGGGCGTGCCCACCGTCTTCGCGATGCTTGATCTCTTCCTCAATGTTTTGGTACTCCCGGACAAGCTGTTGCCCGGCGTCATCGATCTCCTGCTTTCGTGCTCTTAGCTGCTCCATCCTTACGTGAGATGGAGCTGCCGTCTCTGCCTCGATCCCAGCGCCGGGGTTGCCTGTTGGAGTTGTCTCCTCTCTGGAGACGCTTTGGACGTGTCCCTCGGGGGTTTGCGTCATGAAGCATTCCCGGGAAGGGTGATGGCTCCCATTGCTGGAGTCAGAATTGGAGGATGACTCTGGTTCCTCCGCGAGGAGCCCGTAGAGTGTCTCCGGATCATGTTCGATTACCCCCACGAACTCGCTGTCCGTAGGCGGCTGAACCATGCGTAGTGCTAGAAGGTGGCCGGCGGTCGCCGCGGCGTTGCGGAGACCGAATGGAAACGCTGTCGGGCCGCTTCGCACGGGGCCTTCTAGAAATATGGTGATGTTGCGCGGGGGCTCCCTGGATAACTGGGGTCCAAGGGAGTCGCCCCGTGAGCCCTCAAGCCTTAGACGGCTGAGGTTGATGGAAGGGAGAGACTGTGCGGCCGTGTGGGTCAGCGCCAGTTCTCCTCCTAGTGTGACGATGAAATCAAGGTCGCCGAAACGCACATGTGCGCCCGGGGCCCAGCTGATTGCGTGGGTGGCTATCCGAGGCCTGATTTGGAACGCGCAAATCCCCTACCTAGCGCGCCAACTGTCGGTGTTTCGAATAAGCACCGGCAAGTAAATTTATAGTAATGCGCGTTAGGCTCGGATGGTGCGCTAAAGGACACAAGATTTATACTGGTTCGGGCCGAATGTCCCTACGTCCAGTTTGTTTCTGCTCGTGCTATTAGCACAGTGAACGGTTCGTAGTAGGGGGTACAAATGATCGAGAGAGGGACTGGTCCCAAGTCTCTGATGGAAAGGTTGAAAGGAGGTCAAGAGCACGGTAGCAACTTGACTGTGTGTGTGTGTGTGTCTTGTGTTGTTTGGTCCAAAGTCCCCCCCCCCTTGATGGAGGAAGCGCATCCCCTTTTATAGATGAAGGGGCTGGCTTTACAAGGGTGAGGGCTTTTGGATGCGTACTCTACTTAGTCTTGTGGCTCACGTCTACTGGCCTGGTTCTTCATCCTGATGAGTGCATAGGAAGATAAGCGCCTACAATACTATCGATGTATCTGTAGAATGTCAGGTTGGTTACAGAATGCTGCCCTACGCAGGGTATGTGCTGCAGTACAGTGGTTTTGACTTATGAGCCTCCCCCAGCCTTGCTCCGCACGCCTCCTGGTTCTCCGGAGTCTTCATCGGAGGGACGCGGGGTCGGGGTCCGAAGTAGCATCGTGGCCAAGGTCTTCTAACTTGGTGGACCTGAGGGGTCGGGAATCTGGCGCCTCTCCCTTGGGTCCACAGCGTGGTGACAGAATATTCATCGTTCGTGGAGATAGCAAATCCTTTTCTAGAGCGTAGCGGTTGTCGTATATCTTTGTCAGGTTCCATGTCCCAGGGCTGAAGGCGGCGCCTACAACTCTACAGGATGAGGAGTACGCACCTATAATACCTTTTGGGCTCTACGGCGCCCGGAAGGGTCTAAAGCACCTGTCCCGTCGTTTCCTGGCAGTACTTTTCCTGCCAGGGCACAGGGTATGGTCCTTGGAGCCATGGTTGATCCGAACGTCTTGTCTTGCCCTGTTCCTATCATCATGAGGGGACGGGGGAAAAGTTGTCAGGTAAGATGAAACCTATCTTTAGATATCGAGCAGGGCGAGGCTCGTTCCTACCCTCGGGCGAGACCGAGCCCGCCCCATAGGCGTCGGGCGAGATGGAGACTAGCCCTGAGCCCTCGGGCGAGATCGAGCCCGCCCCATAGGCATCGGGCGAGACGGAGACTAGCCCTGAGCCCTCGGGCGAGACTGTGCTCGCCCCATAGACGTTGGGCGAGACGGAGACTAGCCCTGAGCCCTTAGGCGAGACCGTGGCCGCCCCATAGACATCGGGCGAGACGGAGACTAGCCCTGAGCCCTCGGGTGAGGCAGAGCTACCTCAAAGGTGTCGGGCGAGGTGGAACCGAACTCCTGTCATTCGAGCAAGAGACGCTACGGCGCCCTTATCAGTCTAGAAGTTTTTAACGTTCGGTGGTTATTGGTTCCACCATCTGGGGTACCCTGGTATTAGGTCCCCGACACAAGTATTGTTGTTCATGGTAGTGTCAGAGTGTGCGTCCCCGGTGGCTCGGGTGTACTCAAGAACATTAGAATCACAGAGGGGACGCAATTGTTTATCCTAGTGTAGGGTCGAGATGGTGGACTAGAGGGGGTGAATAGTCCTTTCTAAAATTAATTGCGCTGGCTAAATGAAACAAATGCGGAATTAAAACTATCGGTCTAGCAAAGACTACACCCCTCTATCTAAGTTCACAAGCACCTTAAAAAGATCCTAATCAAGTAACTAAGGTGCCAGGCTAGTTAGAGCTCACCTAATCAATTCTAGAGCAAGGTCACACAAACCTATGCACTAGTACTTCACACAACCAGGGAGCTCCTACACAACTAGTGATGCAAAAGCACAAAGCCACCTAAGCTCACTAGCAATGCTCAATAACAAGGCTACACAAGCCAAATTATAAAAGCGCAAAATACTTTGTTACACAAACTAAGCAATATAACTAACAAGGCTACTAAAACCAGGTTAGCCATGCAAGGGAGCTACTTGTATGCTACACGAGCAAGAAGGTAACTAGCAAGCTACTAAAGCTAAACTAGTCACAAGAGCAACTACACAAGCACAAAGTATATGAAAGTAATACAAGCTTGTGTTTCGTGGAATGCAAACCACCGAGAAGATGATGAAGACAATGTTGACACGGTGATTTTCTCCCAAGGTTCACTTGGTTGCCACCAAGCTACGTCCCCATTGTGTCGACCGCTCACTTGGTGGTTCGGCGGCTAATTGGCATCACCCGCCAAGCCCGCACGTCAGGCACCACAAGAACCTACCCCAAAAGTGAGGGTAGCTCAATGACACGCTCAACTAGAGTTGCTCTTCACGATCCCCATGGGGTGAGCGCAATCCCTCTCACAAATCCTCCTTCAGAGCACCGCACAATTTTCTCATGTGCTTCAACGGAGTCACAAGCCACCAAGCTGTCTTGGAGGTGGCAACCTCCAAGAGTAACAAGCACCACCGGCTTACAACTCGATCACCTAGTGCCACTCAATGCAACCTCATGAAGCAATCGCACTAGAATCGCCCACTCACTCGATCAGATGAACACTATCAAGCAAGAGTGAGTTAGAGGGCTCCCAAGCACCACCACATAAGCCACCAAGGCTGTAGTGTGCTCAGCGACCGGCCAAAGGCCGGCCAACACTTCTGTTTATAGCCCCACAGGTTAAACTAGACATTACCCCATCATAGGACATTCTGCGCACTGACCGGACACGTCCGGTCACCACCGAGCAGCCACGTGTCCCATTTAAATCAGTATAGCCATTGGCGCCCAACGGCTCTTTCTGTGCACGCTGTCAGACACGATCGGACGCGCTACTAGAAAATGACTAGACGCCCCCTGATCAGCGTTAGGTCAACTCTAGAGAGCTCCTAGAGCCACCCTGGAGCGACCGGACGCGTCCGGTATCGCCGACCGGACGCGCCCCTGCGTCAGGTGCTCACTACTACGCAATTTGCCTCCTCTGACCAGACGCGATGCTCAGCGACAGGTCACGTTGCATAGAGCGTCCGACCAACCCTATGTTTGCTTCTCACGCCGGGGTCAAATACCGGACGTGTCTGGTATCAATACCGGACATGTCCAGTGTCTTCTAAAAAAACTGATGCTGAGTTCAATACCGAACGCGTTCGGTCCCTGTATCGGACGCGTCCAGTCTCACCAAGACCAGCACTTTCAACACGTTTTCTTCACCAACTTCTTCTCCTTTGCAAATGTGCCAGCACCACCAAGTGTACAACAACTTGTGCAAGTGTGTTAGCATTTCACAAATATTTTTCCAAAGGATTAGCCACTCAACTTGCCACGCCACTCGATCCTATCAACGATGCAAAGTTAGATCACTCGAGTGGCACTAGATGACCGATATGCAAACAAGTTTGCCCCTCTTGATAGTACGACCATCCATCCTAAACCAGGTCATCAACTTTTCTACGCACTTATGACCGGTGAAATAGAATAAAACAAAAAACAAAAAGGGCATATAAAAATTTATCCCAGAACAAGGGTTCCAACACATCATTTTATAATTTTAATATTTTAATGCAGCCCAATGGGCAGACAAGTATGGAAATAAATCATGCAAAGGCTCAACATCGAAACAATGTTTGATCTGTGCAAAATCATGCCTATACTCAAGTTCGTCTCAATCCAGATGTATTGGGATCGATTAGGGTGAAAAATAAACTATTTTTCATCCCAATTTCTCCTAACCCATGTGAATTAAGGTGGGTTAGACACTAGAACAAAAATGATTCTTGTTGATGCTTTCTACATTTTTTTACTGGTGGTTTATAATGTAAGGGTGCCTGTAGAAATGAAATTGTGAGCCTAAGCCATGATTTCTACAAGTGGTAGCCTTAAGAAAATAGCTAGTAAAAATATATTTATACTGGCGGTTTTCTTAATCTACTGCCACTACAAATTAATTTATTTGAAGTTTTCAAATGATCTCGGATTGATACATGGTCTGAACAAAATATTCATTTGATATCTACAACTTTTTAGATGATTATTTTTTCATTTGAAATAATTTAGGGCTCCAAAATTATGTTTTAAGATTAATGATTTTAATATTCATATTTTCAAAATTTATTAAATGACCTCGGATGGAAAAAAATGGTCAAAATTAAAGTTCTAGATCTTGACGAGATTTAAAAATTTGTAGTTGAAACTTTTTTCATCAGAATTAGGTTAGGGCCCCAAATCTCCCTTTCAAAATCTTATGGAGTAAATGCTGCAGGCTTATTTGTATTGCTCAGTAACTAGGGACTTTGGGGTGCAGTGATAAGGGGTGTATCGCGCGAGCTGTGAGGTCGTGAGTTCGGTTCTCGGATACTGTAACTTCCATGAATTTATTGAAATTGGGTGTGGATGCCTAGTTTGGGCCTCTCCCAATTACAAAATTTTTTGCTATTTTTAGCGCGATTTCTAATTTTTGAAACATCATTTATGGCAATTTTCTTAAGAAATCCGTCGGTGTAAATATTTGTAGTGGCGGTTCTTAGGCGACGCCAGTAAGGTTTACTGATTTTCACACTGGTAGTTGGTAAAAACCGCAGTAAAAATAAGAAAAGTGCCGCCAGTAAAGATAGTCTGTGTACTAGTGAGAGTGCAGGCATATGAGCTTTAGGATGATTAGCCTATTCACATGCTTCATGTATTTGATTAATGAATCAATAGGTTCAGTCAGTATCATTAAATACAAGTGTTGCTGCGCGCATGGAGAAAAATAATACGCAAAACTTGATCTGGACGCTAACTCAGTCAGTAGAGTTCGAGGTTCGGCATTGTTTACGTCAATGACCAATTCAAAGTATATACATATCTCCACAATAAGTAGCGTTAACCACTTGTATTCAAAGCACTTTAGGTATTAGCAATATATTTACTGCTGCAACATGTATGACACCTATTGTACTGCATTACTCTTCCCCTGTTCACGATCTACATTCATATCATGCTATGATATATATGTACACCAAGTAGGTAAACATGAGTTTCAAGGGAAAAATTACAATGTTAAAGGACCATCCATACTATTTATTATTTCAATGCACTTTCTTTGGGTCGCTGACGCTGATTGATTGGACGTCCAAGTTCCATGTTGTTACGACCCTTGTGACATTCGCTGCAACTGGAAATCAGAATTTTGATTCACATCTAACCCATAGCTGATTCGATCCCAAGACAGTTCGTGAAGAATACATGCTTGCCATTTCTTTCTTGATCTGCGTCCACGTCCCTAGCCACTTGAATTAATAATTCGGTATGCATTATATAATACTATTAGCTTGTGATGCTGATCAAGTTGGTTATTTTCGAAAGGTATCTAAATGATTTCAGTATCTTCCAAAACATGCTTGACATCTATTTTTTAACAAAGGGTGCCTCTTGAATAAATATAATAATTTGGTAAATATTACTCTATTAGCTTGTGGTGCTCATACACGTAGTCTCTAAAGGGAATATCAATATTTCAGTATCTCCTGTGATACACTTGACAGTTACTGCCTATGCTGTCTTTTATAAGGCACACAAGCATATCAAGGTTTAAACATTAAAAACTTTGGCCAATAATGTGGCAAAATCATTTTAAACTATTATAATAGAAACTTGATGTGGTTAGATTTGTAAGCAATTATATTATACCATCAGTTTATAAGCATAAACAATATAATATAAAATAATGATTTGTCAAAGAGTCACCGTATAAAACGGAACCTGGGGAGTAAATTTCAGAAACTGGAATACATTGGAAAGTAGGCATCTTAAGCTGAAGCAAATAAAACAATGTTGTTTCTTTTATGGTGGATGAGAGAAAGTCATTCTTATGCAACGTATAGGGGCACGAATCAAGAATTCTTTTTTCGACACGGGTAGACATTAACATTATGTCTATTGTTTTCTTTGTTGTATAGTGACTGAAATCCTGCTCGGACTCGGGCTTAAGAGAGATGTGCTATGAGAATTTCTAGTTCTGTTAGGACTTGAGTGTAGAATTTTACTTGAAGTAGGACTCCTACTTGCATGGATGGGGTCTTGTATCAAACTATATAAACAAGGGTTAATTAGATTTGTCCTATTATAATTGCGCCAAATTTTAAGATACACGACTATCTACGCCCGAAGGCCCCTTGGGCCCTATCAGACGTAGTACTATATTTGCCTATGGGCCCTTTTGCCCCCATCCAAACACATAGCGTCACGAGCCCACCCCCCTACCTGAACTGTTCCCCATTCCCTTCTCCAATCCCTAACTCTAGATCGAGGGCAGCTTTCTTCTTCACCGACGTTGTCCAGGAAATTGGTAGCGGTTCGCGGTTCACTTGGTCTATGGCGAAAATGAGACGGATTGGGCATCCTAGATCCATGAATGTCGACATCAGTGCAACAATGGCTGTCCAGTAGTGTTGCGATGGCTATCACTACTACAATAATGATTGTCGGCAACGAGAGCATTTTTGGGCAGAGGCGGCTCCTGATTGAGACACTTCTATAGTGTTGTGGGGGCTTCCCCTAGCCTCCTATATATCCTCGTTGGGGATCAACACAGAGGAGGCCGAGGGTTACCGGCCCAAGGGAAAAAGAAAAGCAAAGGTAGCTAACAGAACAACAAGGTGTTGTGATAAGTTCTGGAGTAAATGGCCATTAATTCATCATCGTACAGTGCCACCCACCAGGTATTTATTGATCACACCCGGGGGTGGAGTGAATTTACATCATGCCCTCACCAGTGGGGTCGATTCTTTATAGGTGCATGGGGGCACAATAGTCATTTCTCACGCTCTTCCCACAACTACCCACGTTGACGACGCCGTGAACACCGTTGCTGGGACCATCGTCCCCGTCAGATGCCGTAGATCTGGCTCCACAAGGGTCATGTCTCCCCTGCGAGGGGACCTCGCCGGGCGATGTCAGATCTACAACTGCATAGGATCGGGGTTACCTCTGTTGGTAGGGTTAGTTAGGAAACCTTCACCGTGGATACTGCTCAGTAGGGCGCGCGACTCTGCTAAAGGCAGACGAGGGTCCAGCTTGTGGTCGAGAGTCGACCGGGTTGGCGCCATTCCCCCCAACAGTAGCCCTCGGAGGTTTGGTCCAGCCTGATGGGCCTAAGCAGCACAAAAACCGGGGGAGGCGAGCGGAGCTCCAGCCGTAGGCCCCCTGGCCCAAGCGACGCCACGTCTGCCTTCGGCTACTAGCACTGGACCCGAGGTATTTTGATGGGCGCGTCTTTTGAGGAGTTGGTTATGCGTGGTGGCGTGAAAGGGGATGCGTTTTTGCAAGTTTCGGTGAGTCACTCCTCGTTTTTTTCAGGATCACACCGATCCCGGCGGGCGCGTGGTGGGGGGTTGTGCCTATAAGTCGAAGCGGTAGGTGGGATGCATTCTTTCCTAGGTTCACTTGTTGTCAATTGTTGCCGCTGAGATGAGATGTTGAGTGCAAAGGTTTTTCACTGAGTGGATCTGTTGGCGCTTGGCGAGGGGGGTTGTTGACTGAAGGTTCTTTGGTGAGTGGATCTGTTGGCCTTGCTTGGGCTTGAGTACTGGTGAGTTGTTCTCCTCGCTCCGTAGGTGTTCGATGGCTTGGTTGGTGTTTCGTAGGCTAAGCGGTTATCTTGCTTTGTCAGCGATGGGTCGTACTATGCAGACCGCGAAACTTGCTTTGTGCTCGGAAGGCGCATCCAAACTGGAGTTGAATCTTTTGATTTTTTGGCTAGAGAGACGGTGGACCATAGGCTGGGGACCACGCTTAAGCTCTCAGCATCGTGGAAATCATTCCGCGTGAAGAGTAGCTAATTTTGAGAATTTTTTTCTTTTCTGAGATTAATTAATTAATTAATTTAAACATATAAAAAAATCAATGGTGCAGATTTCTTCCAGAACCTCTTAGTTAGCGAGATAGTACTGTAGCAGTACCCTCAATGTAGGACCATGTAATTCAAAATTTCTTAAACTAATTTCAAATTTGGTAAGCTAAAAATGATTTTTTTTTACTCTAGAAAAAGTTTCTAACCAAAACTTTTGAGCTATAATGCTGTGGATCGAGTGAGCTCTTACAATTTTGGTATTAAGGTTCATCTTTAACCGACTTCATATCAAAAGTGATGAATTAATTTTAATGTACCTATTTAGAGACGACCCCTTAAGATGTGAAGAGCACCACCTCGTTAATTATTTTCTAGAGCCGGGTACATTTAGGGTCTGTTTGGTGGGGCTCGTCTCTGGCTCCGGCTCCTTTATAGGAGCCCTAATAAACATTTTGTAGGAGGAGCTGTTTTTAATATAAAACAAACAGGACCCAGATGACTCCTGTAAACGGTCTCCGGCCTCCTTTGGAGGACCCTGTCAAACACCCCCTTAGAGTGTTAGGCTTTTTTAATAGCTAATTTAATATTCAAGTTAGAGGAGGACATCTCGATAAGATGGCCTCTATTTTTAAGCGATCAACAGAGCGGACGACCGCCTCTGTAAAAAGACATGGCTGACCATTATAGCGGCGGATTCTAAAATTGTCCATCTAAGTTACTAGCCGTTTGACTAAAAAAAAGTGTCTAGTAGCAGTTGTAAAATTCTATAATAATTAATATCAGTCTGTTACAAACACAATATAGATTGGGCACCGAATAAGATAACATTATTGCTGCATAACGATGCATACTTCCTCCAGATATTAAAAGCACATACACGATAGGTGGGAAATCACATGAGTTTTGCTAG